>NC_133387.1:144624102-144935352 GCF_047511655.1 Castor canadensis
CCTGCTGAGTCCAGCAGCTCACTGAAAAATATGACCCATCATTGCATGGGTTCAAATGTATCTTTGCAAAAACACATTTCCCCAAACCTATATATACAATAAAGAATTCATAGGAAGAACTGTGCTAGCCTGAAATAAGCATTGGTTGCATTTTCTAACATAACAAGAGTTTCAGTTGAATTTATTATACATTCTCTCCAGTGTTGTCACCTGTGTTATTTGCCTATCAGATTGCTATTTATTCTAAAATAGTAATGGTGCAAATGGAATTAGCTCTCACTGGGTTCAATCAGAATTATTTTGCAAAGGACAAAAAAGTCATTTAAACTCACTTAAACACAAAGGGAACTACAATGGTATATGTAATCCAACCCCAAGAACACAGGTTAATGTTGACTCCAAGATCAGTTGGATCCAGTGGCTCAAAGACCATTAAGGCTCTCCCTCCCTCACTCCCTTCTCCCCTTGTCTCTCCTTGGCTTCTCTGGTTGTGCTGGTCTCCTTCCGTCAGGCAGAAAGCACAGCTGCTGACACCTCTGAGACCATGTTGTAAGAATTCACCATCTAAAGAGAAAAATACTCCCCCAAGTTCAACATGATGAACCCCATAAGATAGCCAGAAAGGAGGCATGTGTTCATAGGTAAGAAGGAGGAAGCCACAGGGTTAATGTGATAAAAAAAAATGAGAGAGAAAGAGAGGAGAGAGAGACTGGAACAGGACTGACAGGTTTCTAAAAGGAATAAGAGTGCTGTTACCAAAAGGGTGGGGCAAGGAGTCTGAGGAAGCACGCTGGACAGAGAAAAACCCTCATAGCAAGTCCCTCCGACGTGGGTCAGAAAAATCAGATGCAATTAAATGACAACTAACATCAATTTTCCTGCAATCTTTCCAAAGCTGATACACAGAGAACAAAAGTTTACAATGTGAAAACCTGGAAATATTTTCATGTCTTTCTAACTCTTACTGAGCCCATAAACCACTGCACACTTAAAAGTTATTTTCATAGTTCTTCCACCAAGCCTAAAGAGATTAGGTCTATTTTGCATTAAAAAATTTTTTTAAAACCCTCTGAACATTTGTCCCTAACTCTTAGCAGATCTCCTCTGCTTTTTCTTAGGTGGTATTAGAGAAAGTCATAGTTTGACCAACCAAAAAGTTAGGGTGTTTTTTCACCCTAGTTTTCTATGTTCTAAGTAGTCCTGCATCCTTCATCCATTGCCAGAAAGAAAGGGAAGATGATAGGCTATTACAGAGAGCTTAGAAATGTACATACACCCACCTCGCCCCCAGCACTAGAATTCAGCTCCTAGTACTTCATTCACATTGTCAAATGATGACTTCTTTCCTTCAGCTGTAACCACAGTTGTAACCTACTTAATGATCAATTCTTTATTTTGAAAACAGAGACTTCCATTAACAGTTCTTAACCCAACAACTTCAACTTTACACATAATGTATTGAAAGGTTTTGTAATTCTTTTTCACAAAAAATAACTGAGTAATGAACTGTAATAATTACTTTTTAAAACCATAATTTTAGGGAATAAAATATACTCTTAATACACCTCTTAAGAACACAGCTCTCTTCTGCACAAAACTCACATTTTATCAAGAATAGTTGCTCTCAACTATATACAGGATATATGAAGCTGTAATTATTTGATAAAAGTACTAGGCTTTCTGTAAAAGAACTTGTCCAAAATTGATCCATGATTTTCTCTCTCCAAGGACTGTAATAAAGGAGTGAGAGGGGAATCAAATGCTAGCATCTGTAGCAGGAAGTCTGCCTGTGAAGTTCCTACTTCAAAGTCCTTTGGGAAATTAGTGCCCAGTCTGTAAAATCTGCTGCAAGAACTGAGGAACCAGTGCTATGTGTATAAAGTGAGGAATAAGTGCCTTTACTAGGTGCTGTGGTACACGTCTACAATCCCAACTCCTGGCGAGGCTCAGGCAGGAAAAAAAAATTGGGGCTAAGCTAGATCCCATTCCTAGCATGAAAGAAGCCCTGGGTTCAATGCCCAGCACTACAATAATGGAAAATTTTATAAACCTTCTCCTAAATGACCATAATGAACATGCACCTATTTAAGATAGCTTTTTAAGCTGGGTGCAGTGGCTGATGCCTGTAATCCCAGAAACTCAGGAGACTGAGATTGAGAGAATTGTAGTTCAAGGCCAGCTTAGGCAAAAAGTTAGCAAGACCCCATCTCAACCAACAAAATCCTGGAAGTGGTGGTGCACGCCTATCATCCCAGCCATGTGGAAGGCTTAAATAGGTCCAGGCCACACAGGCAGAAACACAAGATCCTATCTGAAAAATAACTAAACAAAGAGGGCTGAGGTATGGCTCAAATGGTAGAGTACCGCCCTGGCAAGTGTGTGAAGCCCTGATTCAACCCCAGAGAAGACATACTTCTTAAGTGAAAACGTTATTTTACTTGCTTGTGTGTACTGTATTTCAGTCCCAGAAAAACTGCAGAAAAAATGCCCAATATTTTTTAAATGTATAAAATTGAGCTCACTAATGACAGTACAAGGACTTAATTTTAAAAAAAGCTTTTGAAGTTCATTGTGCAAATACTGAAGATGTTTCAAGGAGAATTTACGAGGATCAAAATGAGTCTGTGATGTTTATTTTGTGCAGTAGAAAACTTCATCTCTGTTCTCATGTGTGAAATTCTCCAAAGAATCTCCACATCTATCAAAATAAAGATATTTAAAATGAGGCAGTTCCTAAGGACCCTAAAATATTGTGGTTTTCTAGGACTCTGCTTATTCACTGCTCTTTGTCTCTTAATATTTCAAAGTGTCAAAACAAAAAATAATTTCAATTATTGTTAAAGACTAAAAGGGCCTTTTATCAAGTTTAAGTTTTTATTTCCAACTTCATCAGAAAACACATTAAGTATACTTAATAAAAATGTGGCATCAATGGCTATTTTGTCCATTTTGGTTTATTTACGTAATGTAGAGCCAGAATCATGACTTGGTAAGATACTAGAGACTGAAGGATGTTGGGGAATGGAAGGAGAAGAGGAGGGGGAGAGAAATGGAAGTCTTGCTATATTTACAGAGAGATGGTTTTGAGTTTTACAAATTTACAAAACATTTATCAATTTCTTAATCAATCATTTGATGAGCTACTGAATTAACAAAGTACATCTGTACTTGCACAAAATGATCTCATAAGTTTCCTAAACTAACATAAAATTAATCCCATACTTAAGAAAGTATTTTAATGAAGCCTAACATTTTATATTTTAAAAGAAACACAAAAAAATTGTATAGCTGGAAAATCTCAATTGTAAGGTGAAATTCTCTTGCAAATTACCTTTGCAACAGTAGCTTGTCAAGATAATGCCTAATAAAATGCAGAAAAATACACTATATCAAATCTATCAAATCTGCCAGACAAGATTCTCTTGAGTTTCTGCTGACTAACCACTTAATACTGCACAAGGTTTTATGCTTACTTCAGCATTTGCACCAAATAAATTTAATTCAAGTGACACCAATTACCACTACTTGACTACATAAAGAGACAAGTTCAAATTTCTCCTCCCAAATGCCTGAGAATCCAAGGGAATGCATTGCGCAAGTCTCATATCTCAAAACAAAAATCAAACCGGCATAGCAACCAATGTGTTTCATTGTGCCTGGGCCCTCTTAACTCCACTGACCAATTTTGCTGTTTCTCAGAGTGAGTTCTTCACCTTTCCTGCCTTCCTCAAGGCTCAGCACACCTCCAGAGGCAAAACAGAAATTCTCTGAATCCAGTCTGAGTACCAAAGCAACTCCAGTGAAGATCTACCACAACTGTAAGAGAAGCTGGAATCCAATTTCCAGGGCTTGTCAGAAGAACAACCAGCTGTATGCATCCAAAGGCAGAGTGCCCCTCAGTGCACAACTTCACATCACCAGATGCCCTCACCAATCATCAGTTCTCATCCAGGGAACAGACTACACTGGAGAGTAAATAGGTCCTAGTGGGGCTTTCTAGCCCATTTCCTCCCACAGGGCAGAGCCATATCAGGGAAGAAAATTATGATCAACTTGAAGGCCATCTCTGCCTTCTTGTTCAGTTTTCCCAACACAGTGGTCTCAAAGTCTTACAATCAAGCAATGAAAACAGTAGTAATGAAACAGGGTTTTAGGTATTGTGCTAGTGAGAGTATAACTTGACTCAACCTTTAAGAAAGATGAGAAGGGTCACATCCTGGCTTCCCAACTCTATGATCTCAGGCAAGTTACTTAGACCCTACTTGCCTCTTCAGTAAGATGGGAGCAATATTGGTCCCCTCCCACCAGGCTGATGTCAGGATTATGTGGGTTCAAACAGTTTAGAACAAGGTTGGGCTAGCTAGAGCATTTTGAGATTTTATTCTCTCTGGGAAGAGAAGATTTTATTCTGTCCTCCATTTCCTTTCCATTTGGCAAATCCTAATAACTCATCAGATTCTATCTTGTGTACTCTCTAAGTTCACATGTTAGTCTTAACCCCAAGTATTTCAGAATGTACTATATTGGGAAACAGGACATTTCAAGAGATGATTGAGTTAAGGTGAAGCTATTAAAGCAGGCCTTAATCCAGCCTGGCCAGTGTATTTATGAAAAGAGGAAATTTGGCCACTCATCAGACGAGTGCACACAGCAAAACCATATGGGAATCCAGCTACAGAGTGACCATCTGCAAGCCAACGAGAGGCCGCCAAAGAACCCAAACCTTACAATACCTTGACCTTCTAACTTGTAGCCCCCAGGAATGTGAGAAAATATTTTTTTTTAAAAAGCAAAAGGATGAGATGAGCAATATGTATGTGTTTTGACACAGTAACTCCCCATTGGGGATTTTATCCTTAGGCAACAACCAGAAATTTGATCAAAGTCCTAAGTAAAAGGTTATTAATTAGATTATTATTTATGAGAATAAAAACGGAAGTAATTCTAATGCAGAATTAAATTATTCTAGATCAACAAAATTAAATATAATTAAACATAAAAATATAACTCTGAGCAATATTTGGTATCATGGGAGAATGTAACTGAAAAAATCAGCATACAATATTATGATGGTTCTTTTAAAAATGCATAAACATAATACATATGTACATAAGGTAGTGAATAGAAGAACACACATTAAATTTCTAGTATTCATTATTGTTTCATAATAGGATTAATAGTGGTTTCAATTTGTACATTTACACTTTTTCAGTGTTTTTCCTAGACAGGTTAAATGAATGTGTATGTTAGCTACTTTTCATTGCTATGATGAAATACCTGAAATAAACACTGTAAGGGAAGATCCATTTGTTTTGCTCACAGTTTCAGTCAATGGTTGACTGGCTCCATTACTTTGGGCTTGTGGTGAGGTAGAATATCATGACAGTGGAAGCATGGCAGTGGAAGCATGGCAGAGGTAGCTTCTCACTTCCCACTGGCTAGGAAGGAGAACAAGAGACAGGAATAGGTAGAGTCGTGGGTCAGATACACCCCTATAGGCAAAACCCAGTGACCCAGTTCCTCTAATCAGGCCCCACCTTCCACAGTTACCATCAACCAGGAATCCATTGATTAAGTTAGAGTTCTCATGATCCAATCAGTGATTGGATCCACCAGGTGAGGACCAAGGCTTTAACTCTTGAATCTGCAGGAGGGAAACCAGAAGGTGGGACAGAGAGAATGCAGTTCTTCAAACCTCCCCAAGCAGGGCTTTAGATTCTGTGCTGTTCCTTCTACCACCATTTCCCACTGGAGCTGTCCAACAGCCTCAGTGCATCAGCTCTCAGTTTCATCACAGAGCACTTCATGTAATCCAGGAATTCTACAGGAGACAGACCACTACTAGAGTAACAGCACCAATCACCACTAGGAGGTTATTTTGTCTAAATTAATCCAAAAATGTGAATGTAATAGACCTTCAATGGTACTGTATTAGCCATTCTGTTACATAATCAAAAGCGTAGGGAAGGTAAGTATCCATCTATCACAATATACCTTTTTTGGGATCACAACTACCTTACAGATACCTTACAACTGTCTAATTAGATTTCTGTGCTCTTGACCCAATCCCAGGCTCAGATGGAAGTGTCCAGAAGCTGAGATCTTAAGGGTACAAGTTTGTATCAGACCAGAAAGTCTGTGGTAGGTGCTAACAAGTCATGGCATACCCATGTCAACAAAGCCTATGGAAGCCCCTTGGGGGCTCTTGAAAATAGCACTCCCTGAGATTTCGTGTTCCTTAATCCCTAACCCTCAGCACTACTCCCCAAAAATCTAGGAACAAAATCTTATCCAACAAAAGATGGATAATAGACTAATGAAATGAGAACCTACCAGAAGTCAGTTATGACTGGGTATAGAATACACAATGCTTCCTTCCCTCCATTCATACCAGACTTCCTTACCCTTCCATACCCTTCCATATGGGTTGGTTCTATCCTCAATTAATCCAAATTTTGAGCATGTCTTCAGTGATCCCAGACACTTTAGGGATGTCCATCATGATAATATACTCTAGGCCCTGTACTAAGCTGTGTACTGAAGGGCATACAGATTCCTCTGACCACAAAAGTAATCAAAGCTTGAGTACATCATTTGGACCAGTCACTGATCAAGGCCAACCCCATACAAAATTCTGTAAGGTGAAGTTTATTTCTACTTCTCTGTTCTAGTTAGTTCTTTCTCTTTAATTTTGTACCTTCTCTGCCTTCCTCCACCACAGCCAAGTTGAGCTCAGAGCTCCTTTCGTAAATTCTTGTGAGAAATTCCCCGAGGCATGATTTCTCAAAGTGCCTCTTCCAGAGCATTCTTTGGTTCAATAATTTGGTGAAGCTCTGAGAGCTACATCCTCCTCCAGGAGATTGATAGTGAGCCTTAGCATACTATCAAATGTTACAGTAAAGATTTGTTTAATCCTGCATGTCCAAATACAGTTGATCACAGAACTGGTCACCTGCTCCCATATATGATCCCAATTAGCAGCAAATGCTAGAATTGTGTAGAACATTATCTGGGGTATGTCATTTTAGGACCTAATGATTTCTCTTTCCCAAAAACTCATCAAAGGATGTTATTAAAGAAAATCATAGCTTTCATGTAAACATGAATGCATATATTTTGTTTACCTCATTAACTAATGAAGAAGCCAGTAAGATGGTAGGACTCATTCAAAGAGGAATCTACAAGATCAGACAGATATATAGCAAACAAGAAATTCTCAAATGATTTCACAAATAATTACATTTTGTTGAACAAAATTTTCACTATTATCAGCTTTCTATAATTTTTTTAAACTATAAAATAACTGCCTACAATAAAAGACAGAGATACAGATTTACCTTATGATTCCACCATACCACTCTTGGACATATATCTGAAGGAGTATAGATCAATGTACAAGAAAGATACCTTTATACTCATGTTTATTATAGCTCTTTTCACAGTAGCCAAATTGTAGAAACAGCTGAGGTATCCAAAGAACACACACACACACACACACACACACACACACACACACACACATATATACATATATAACATCTGTGTATGCATATATATACATATATAATATATGTGTGTGTGTATGGTATATATACATGTGCCATGGAATATTACTTAACCAAAAAGAAAAATTTAATTGTGTCATTTGCAAGAAAATGGATAAAACTGGAGATCATCATTCTGAGCAAGATGAGCAAAGCTCAAAAGGCCAAATATTGCATGTTCTTGCTCATTTATGGAACCTAGACCTAAAGTTGTGATGATGATAATAATGAGACACGAATGCATATTGGGGACTGTCTTGGGGGAAATCGGTGGGGGAATGGAGGAAAGGATACTGAGGGGTGAAGAGGATGGAAGTACACTGCATATATACATATGAAGGCAGCATAACGAAACCCACCAAACACTTAGAAAAAGAGGGAATAAAAATTAGTAGAGTAGACAAATATGTTCAAAAATACATTGTACACAGGTATGGAATTATCATGATGAAATCCCATCATATTATTAATATATGCTCTCACAACCTGTATGAGCTCATCCTACTAACCTAACTGGAAGCAACAGGAGATTAAGAAAGGTCAAAAAGATAGAAGATAAACATTCAGAAAGCTGAGGTCCAGTGGGCTGGGCACTCAGATAGAGTCAAACAACACCCAGCAGTGAGTTTATTATATACAGTGGCAAGTAAGGAGGTGGAGCAATGGTTCCTGTGGGGAGCACGACATTGTAGTTATTGGGAAACCAGGAAACTGTGATCACTACTCTCTGGATGTAAACATCTTAGGAAAAGCGGCTGTGCTGCATTTTGCCCTCGCCTCCTTCTGCGGCTGGGGCTGTGCCAACTCAGCCTGCAGATTATTGAGCATAACTGTGCTTGTGTCAAGTTCTCATAGGCTCTCATATTCTGCTCTCCACATATGCTAATTCAAAAATAAAATTTAAAAAGACAGAGATAACCCAGATAGATGAACTAGGCAACAGACTAATATTCCTTTACCTTTTTCATGCTTTTCACATTTTCCTGACAGTTTCTTTCTTTTAAATCCAGAACTTCTGAAGAACCCAAATGAGGAACCACAAATAGGAAGTAGAAAAAAATTAAATGCAGAGCTTCAACAATCTTCAAACTGTACAGTCTGATCGGCTTGATACCTTATTTTCCAAATGACTTATTCCTGTGAAGCCAACACTTCTCCATAGTACCAACATGAGTCAACCCTCTCTTCTCTGGGTTACAATTTTGTGTTTCTTTAATAGCAGGATAACTCCAGACTTCTGAGATTAACATCCCAACATGTTCCAAGCTTGCCTATATTAGCAGGTTCCCTTGAAACATTTCTAGTAATCTACAGATTGCTGCTGTGTGGCCACATGGACTTTTAATAGAAGCTTAAAATAGGGGGAAATATATTTTAGGACTACAGACATCTGTTAACACAGAAGTTCTAATGCGGTGCTGAACAAAATTCTTACTGTGCCATGCACTTGAAGAGAAGGGATACATTTCACAAATCAATCATCACTTTCTCTGAGCGTTCTGAGGGTCCCAGAGACAGACTACATGTGTTGTACTGCCTCCCACTCAGCTGAAGCAGAAACCCCATATGCATAGCTCCTGGTGTTTCAAGTTCCAATTAAGTGCTCATGTTGAATGATGGTTGCCATTTGTTGCCAATGATAGAATATTAACATCATTCTTACCAAATTAAACCCAAGCATTAAATTCCTTGATAAGACTGAATGTGACTTTTGCTTCAGTTAGTATGAAATAGAAGTTCATTAGCTGGGAAATATTTTTTTCTCAGCAAGAAGGCTCTCTTAGATATGTGGTTCTATTATGCTTTTTACAGTTCTTCAAGGTTCCCTTTTAGGCAATAACTTGAATGTCTCCCCTGTAACCACTCCTGTCCCTTCTGAGAATGTCCATCAAAACGTAATGTCTAGTTTATTCCCCTACTATATCTCCAGGGCCTAGCAGAACATTTAGAATGAGTGTAGCATTCATACAAATATTTGCAGGTTAAGTCATGAATGGAAAATTTGTATGTATATACTACAAATAATGGTGGAACCTGAAACTTCACACTCAGAGCTGTTTAAGAATCCCAATTCTCATGTAACAAAGAGCTTCTTTATTGTCCTGTGAAGTCTATAGAACACTGGCTAGGAAGAGACAAGGAAAGGGGCTGGAAATTTTACCCAAAGACAAAGAAAAGAGAAGAAAAACAATCCATGAGAAAATATGTCAAAAACTCTATATCCATTATATCATCTACTATTTTAAGGCTTTTTACTGATTTTTAATAAATCAGTATTATAACATATTAAACATTGGGGAAATGTGTGAAGAAAATGCTAATCTCTTCCCCCATCCTGCCTTATATTTTGAGATAATCAGTAACAATCTATATTCTTCTTGCTTACACAAAATATTTGTCTATTTGTAAAATCTGCATGTTCCATTACTCAGTAGCTTACCCTTTTCCATTCATAGTATTTCATGAGTATTTCTGGTCCTATATTTATGCATATACACAGACAAGAGGAAAAAGGTGGAGCTCCCATGTGTTTCATGAGATTTGCGATTGTACACAGTCAGCTTTTTAATAATCCATGTGTATCAAAAACACAATTTATTCTCTTCTCAAATGCTGCAAAGTTCTACATATAAAAGGGTCAATATATATTTATCATGCTTAGATAATGTTGTTATTCAGTTTTGCTATTTTGTTTACGATATATGATACTGAAAGGCAATTGTACTTCATCAAGCTGTTCTTGTGTATTTGTGGTGGCTTGGTACAAAATGCCCCCTCAAGCTCATGTGTTGAAGCCTTGGTCCTTATCAATGTTCAGAGGTGGGTATTTGGGGAAGTGACTGGATCATGAGGGCTCTGACCTAATCAGTGAGTTCATCCATTGATGGATTTATAATTTGATGACAATGTTGGGAGGTTGGGAGTTAGGTGCCCACCACCCACAACAGAGCAATGGGGACACTGTCTTACTCACTGATCACATTTCAAAGGAATTTCACCCAGGCCCTTTGACTGTAAAACTGGCAAGAGGCTTTTTTTTTTTTAAAGAATATTTACATTGCAAAGATCAAAGGAAGGATTACAATTAGATGTTGCCTGAAATAAATGTTCTAAGAGATCCAGGCTTAGAATCAGCAAGAAGCCTGCATAGAGTTTACTCAGCCTGAGGGCAACACAAGGGCCATCTTGGTCAGAGGTGGTTGGCCTGAGAATTACCTTCTTCTATTTTTTCCACTTCTGAGTCATCCATATGATGATTTGCAAGACTTCTTTAAGATACTCGATACTATGCTTTTATTAACTATGTATCACATATGTTAGTTTGTGTCTTGTCTTTTGATTTACTTTATGGAATTTTTTTTGTAAAAAGCTACTTTTCAAAAAATGCTGATATGGAAAGATGTTTAATATGCCTTAAGGGATGAAAGTAGGGTTGGTGACATAGCTCAGTGGCCGAACACTTGCCTGGCATACACAGGGTCCTGTGTTCAATCTCTAGCACCATAAAAAAAAAAAAAGAAGAACTCTAAGATATACCAAATCAGGACTTATTGCTTTATGCTCTGATGTGCTATTTGAATATATTATTTATGATAGTAATAATTAAGCTTTAATATTTAAAGCTTAATTGCCCAAAGATATACAAAAATTGAGAAACAGAATAAAAATATCCATATGGAAATCCTTCTCAAATCCTTTTTTAAAAGCTGTTTTTAAATTTAATTTACCTAAAGTCATTCAGTATTTTCCCCTTTGAACTACACTTTGTGTGCTGAGGCACTTCTGTATCTAAGGCCATGAAGGTGGCCTCCTATTTTAACTTCTGCTTCCAAATTTAGACTTTCAACATATTCTTGTGTCTGATATAAATGCCTTTGGAATACCATTTGTTATACATCAACTTTTCATAGGTATATTGGCTACTGAAAGGTTTATTCAATTCCACTGACCTACTTGTTTGGACTGTACAAATACCACAATGTCTTATCATAAACCTCAACTAAACAAACTTGACATTTAGTAAGTTAAATCTCAACTTTTTTCCCCCAAACTTTCTTGTCTTCAACTGTTTGTTTAGTTTAACATTTGGTTATTGGGATTTGAATATCCCAAAGAGGAAATACACTGGGATTTATTTTACCACTCAGGTGAGCATGATTGTAATAGAATTATTGTGATAGGGAAAAGTGAACTATGTGTACAAGTGGGAATGGCAATAAGAAGTTCGTGTAAAGGAGGTGACTCAGGAGCCCACCTCTCCTGCATTTTCACTTTGGTGGTCATCCCTCTCCTATCATTCTTCAAGAAGACCTGATTCTTCCCTATATTTCTACACACATCTCTGGAAAGATTCTCTCAAAAAACAAACCAATAATTTGATCCAACATGTAACTTCAACCCAGTTGCAAATTACCACCTAAGAGTGATGGTCATAACTGCTTCCCTGGAAGTACACTTTCTTAGGAATGTTAATTTTCAGATTTTTTAAACACTAACTCTTCTCTAAGTAGCTGTTTCATTAGATAAAATACACTGGGATTCCCTTTGCTTTCACCCTCAGTAACATTTTGCTGCTACCAATTAGCTAATTTCAAATAAAAACATGCAGCAAAAATTATTAAATACTTGCCACATTCTTGTTGCATCAGCTTCTGAAAAGTTCATCTTTGGGCATGCAAAAGTATGCAACAGAAACTATAATTAATAATAGTCAGGAAAAACCCCCTTCATCCCATCTCTAAAAATGGCAATTTTACCTGTTTTTCAGCAATAAACTTTCTTCATATGACCATATTATCTCCGTATAAACCAGATCACCAAGTGATAGGTTTTAACAGCCCCTTGGCTTTGATAAATGAGTATCTTCTCTTCTACATTAGGTTTTACTTCCCCAAATACATTAGCACTTTTAAAAATGAAGACCATATAACTGTGTATTACATTTTTAAAGTGGCATCCATAAATATGAGCTTAGATGAGGTATTTATTCCAAATGCTATTTCAGCATGGTACAATTACAAGACCATAGTTAATGTCATTTTTATTCTGCTTATTTTTGCCTTCCTCTCTAGGGAATGGACAGGATAGTATAAATCTTCCTATAAGACAGATGATAAAATGGACTTTTTGTAACAGAGAAAGAAATTTTCTACTACAGAATTATAAGTGGTAGGATTCCTTGAGCACTCAGAACTAGGTCCTTTTGCTCCTCAAATCCTCTGAGTCACACTTGAAGCACTGTCTGAATTTTTCATTAAAAATTCAAAACCTCAGATTACCCAAAGGTAAAGTTCTACTGCTTATGTGCTAGTAAACAATTACCCATAGTGACATCTTTTTAATTATAATTGACTCATAATTATACAATTAAAAATAGGATTCCCATCTTCAGATACTCATGTTTAAGAGATAACAGCATAGGGGTTAAAAGCAGGAACTCTTGAACCAAACTGCTTTACTTCAAATCCTAATGTTGCCAATTACAAGCTGTTTGTATAAGTCATTTACCCTCCCTGTGCCTCAGTTTCCTCATCTATCAAATGAGCCCAACAGTAAAAAACCTCCTAGAGTTATTACAGTTATAAACATGTATATACATGTACCTAGATAGGTCCTGAAGCATAGAAACCTATAGAAAATTTTTGTTGTTGTTATTAAATAATTAAGGCAATTAATGTTCAATAAAGCATGATTTCTGATAGGAATATTTTTAACAAAATCTAAATGCCCATTAATTATTTAACAAATAATGGACTACTGTACAGCAATCAGTCATTAGAGTAAGAGTGGAATAAATTCAGACATTTAAGGACTCAAACTTATCCATACAATTTTCTAACAAAAGTACTCAAGGATTTAATCCAGCAAATTAAAATTTTAGGATAAAGGAAGACATGGTATCCAAGAAGTTGTAGACATAACCAAAAAGAAGGCAAGGACCAGAAATACTATAAATCATGGTGAAAACTGAATTGTCAACCTAGAAATTTAGATCCAATTGGTCTAGACTAGAACAAGAAGAGGAGTCCCAGAAAAATGTCTTTGAGAAAATAATTTTAACAAAAATCTTATTTAAAATTTAGTGATGAGCTTTAAACCACTATAAAAATGATATTAAAAACCTTAGGGAAAACAAAACCAAGGCATAAATATTATTTTCAAAATTTGAAGCAAGTTATCAATAAATCAGAAAATAACAAGTATAGGCAAGGACATGGAGAAATGGTAAACCATGTTCTGTTAGTAGGAATATAAAATTGTCCACTGTTGTGGAAAAAATATATTGGTTTGCAAAAAATTAGAAATGGAATTATGATATGAGATAGCAATTCAACTTCCCCTAAATTAAAAGTTTTCACATAGCTATTCATACAACTATATTCATAACAGCATTATTCACAACAACTGGAACTCAGAAGTAAATTAAGGGTCCATCAACAGATGTGTGGACAAGCAAAAGGTGGCATATTCAAGTGATTGAATATTATTCAACCTTAAAAAGAAAGGAATTTCTGGCATATGCTACAATATGGATGAACATTCAGGACATTATGCTAAATGAAGTTAGCCAGTCACACAAAAGCAAACAGTAGATACTTCCACATAAGTACGTGGTGTAGTCAAGAGTAATAGAGAAAATAGAATGATGGTTGCCAGGGGCTGAGGACAAGAGAGGAAGAGAACTTATTGTTCAGTGTGTATAGTTTCAGTTTGAGATGATGAAAAGGTATGGAAATGAATGGTGGTGATGATTGTACAACATTATATTTATTACCACTAAACTGTATATTTAAAATGGTTATGGTATGCTTAAAATGTAAATATATGGTATGTGTATTTACCACATTTTTTAAATTGGGGGAAAACTAGGAGAAGAAGAGCAATTTAAATACAAAAAAAAGCAGAAGAAAAGCAACAATATGGAGAAAAACTCAATGTAGAACACAGAAAAACAACACTGAACTTTGATGAAACCAAAGACTGATTCCTTGAGAACAATTTATGAAATTCTAGCCAGAGTGATCTGGTAGAAAAGGAGAAAACACAAATTACCAATATCAGGAATTAGAAAGGCACTACCAATGTAACACATATGTACAGGAAAGCAATGCAAGTAAACTCCCTGTATAGCTAAAACCTTTGGTCCTTCCTATTATTGCTTATACTCTCTCTTCAACAAAATTAGAGATAAGGGCAAAACAGTTTCTGCCTAGTAGTGAGGGGGTGGGGGGTAGAGGGAAGGTATGGGGGGAATGGGAGGGGGGGAAGGGGGAGAAATGACCCAAACATTGTATGCACATATGAATAAAAGAAATTTAAAAAAAAAGAAATGGAAAAACAAAAAAGAAAGAAAGGCACTACCATAAAGTTATGGGTATCCCAATGACAAGGGGGAATATTATGAAAACTCTGTTACAAAATATAACATATTAAATTAAAATTTTAATTCAACTATACAAACTATGGAAATTCACTAAAGAAATAGATAACCTGAATATCTCTATATTCACTACAGAAATTGAAATTATAGATAAAAATTTTCCCATTTTTCCCATAGGTCTAGATGGTTTTATTGGTAGATTCTATCAAACATCTAAGGAATAAATAATATCAAATATACATAAACCCTTCCATAAAGTTGAAGATGAGGCACACTTCCTAACAGATTCTGAGGTGTACAATTTTAATACCAAAAGTAGGCAAAGAAATTAAAAGAAAACTACAAGCACCTTCCATGAGGTTAGCTCAATAAAATTTTACAAATCTAATAATATATAAAATTACAAATTTTCACAACCTAACATGGTATATCATGGGAATGCAAGACTGGTTAAACACTTTTTAAAAATCAATGTAATCTGCTCTATCCAAAGATTAAAGAATAAACACAGCATGACCATCTCAATAGATACAGAAAATGAATTTGATGAAATTCAAGACTGTTCATGATAACACCCAAAAGCTAGAAAAGAACCTCTTCAATGAAATAGATATGTTTTCTCTTATTTGTATTGATTTTAATAAATAAGAGAGTGTGTTTTTCAAAAAAAGAACCTCTTCAAACACAATAAAAAGCATTGACAAAACACCTACTAACAGCTAATCAGTATCTACTTCTACTTAATAGTACAAGACTGAACACCTTACCAAAATTAATCATAGCTATTACTGTCAATGAGCAATGTGAATTTTGTAATCTCACTTACAAATAGCACTAGTGTGATCTTGTCATAAAGGCTGAAAAGTAGATCTATAAACAGAATAGAGAATATGGAAATACATTCACACATATATGGTCAATTGATTTCCAACAATGGTACAAAGGCACATTTAATGGAGAAAGATCAGTCTTTTCAACAAATGGTGATATGACATTTCCATTTTCTCATTTTTAAAAAAAATTTCAATCCTATTCGTAGCACCATGTAGAAACTGGACTTTTCCAACAACAAAAGCATGATCCATAGAAGAAAAAATGATATACTGTAGTTTATTAAAATTAATAGCTTCTGCTCTTCAAAAAGACATTGTTGAGAACATGAAAAATACAAGGCACAAAGTGGGAGAAAACATTTATAAATATTTATAAATCACCTATCTGAAAAAGGACTTGTATCTACAATATAGAAAGACCAATAAACCCATTAAATAAGAAAACAACTTTTACCAAATAAAAAATGAGCAAATTTGGCACCTCATCAAAAAATATATTGTTAAAATGTGAAATAAAAGCATAAAAAGATGTATAACATTATCTGGAAAAACAAATTAGAACCACAATGCATATTAGAATGCAAATTTAAAAGGACAACTTTCAGGAAAGATATATAGCAACTAGAATTTATATGAGGATTTTTACTGGGGATACAAAGTAGTACAACCACATTGGATGACAGTCTGACAACTTGCTGTAAAGTGATTAATGCACTCATTTAAAAAAATCTTAATTTACCAATACAAATGAAAGTGTATGACTGAATAAATACTTATACATGAATTCTCATAGAAGTTTTTGTAATAATGAAGAAATTTCAAAAAATTCAACTATCCTTCAATATGTAAATAAGTCAGCAAACTGGGATACAATCAAAAAATTTCAATAGAAAGGATACAAGATGGAGACTTGGGTAAAGAAGCAGAAAGCCTAACCTCTGTGACTCCAAAACCTACCTGAGAAGTTGGAGCCACACGTGAACCAGGGAAAGCTTCCCCACAACACATTACACTGAGAATATTTGGGGGCTGCCACCACCATCACACTACAGCTGCCACCATTTGCTCCAAACTTGCATGCGAGACATTTGACAGAACAAACAGGATTCAGAGGGAAATGAAGAAAATGGATACCCAGTTCCTGACTCCAGCAAAACAAAGATAAACTACACCAAGGAACCCAGTGATGCCCATAAAAACACCTTCAAAGAATAAATCCTGCAGGTAATCACTGAGAATTTCATGGTAATGATACTAGACACAACTAACCAAAATGTACAAGATGCACTCAAGAAATTTCAAAACACCAAAAATAGACTGGTGGAGTGACTCAAGTGGTAGAGCACCTGCCTAGCAAAACAACAAAAATAAAGAATATGAACAGACACAGAAACAAATAAATGAATTCATAGGAGCCCTAAATAAACACCAAAGTGAAACAGAGAACCCTATAAATAGATAAATGAATTAAAGATGAAAATAGACAATATTAAAGAGGAAATGACCCATGATATGGAAAACCTCAGAAAAAAGAATCAAACAGAAACGCAAAACCCAATGGAAGGCCATCCCAGCAAACAAAAAGAAACAGAAGAGAGAATCTCAGAACTCGCAAGATAAAATAGAAATTAAAGGAAAAACTGAAGAACTGTTAGTCAAACTCAAGACCTGCTAAAGGAATATACAAGAACTCACCAACTCCATGAAAAGACTGAATCTGAGAATCACGGGTACTGAAGAAGGAGAAGAGATCCAAGCAAAAGAGATTCATAATATATTCAACAAAATAATAACAAAAATTCCCCCAAAATAGAGAAAACTGTGCCCATTCAGGTACAGGAAACCTCCAGGGCACCAAACAGACTTGACCAAAATGACATATTATTATTTAAAAAAAACAAGCACATAGAATAAAGAAAGAATACTGAAGGCTGTAAGAGAGAAAAAACAAATAACATACAAAGGTAAACCTATCAAAATCACAGCAGAGTTCTCAATGGAAACTTAAAAGCAAGAAGAGCATGGAGTGAGGTCTTCTGGGAACAGAATGAAAATAACTTCAACCCTAGGATTCTCTACCCAGCAAAACTATTATTCAAAATAGATGGAGCAATAAAAGTCTTCCATAATAAGCAGAAACTAAAACAATATATGACCACCAAGCCACCACTACAAAAGATTCTTCAAAGAATTCTGCACACAGAAAATGGAAGCATACAAAATCATGAAAGGGCAGGCAGTACCAAACCACAGGAGAAGAAAAGGCAAGAAAGTAGAGAGTAACATTGATTCAGCTGCACACAATCAAACCCTTAAAGAACAAAGACAACTAAATGACAGGAATCACCACACACCTATTAATACTAACACGGAATGTTAACAAACTGAATTTACCCATCAGAAGACACCCATTGGCAAACTGGATTAAAAAGAAAGATCCAACAATCTGTTGCTTACAGGAGACCCATCTCACCAACAGAAACAAGCACTGGCTTAGGGTGAAAGAAGATTTACCAACCCAATGGCCCCCGAAAACAGGCAGAAGTAGCAATACTTATCTCTGACAAAGTAGACTTCAAACTTACATTGAGCAAACAAGATAAAGAAGAACATTCCATGCTAATAAAAGGGGAAATAGACCAAAAAAGGAAATAACAATTATAAATCTATATGCACCCAATCTCAGTGCACCCAATTTCATCAAACATACTTTAAAGGACTTAAAAGCACATATAGACTCCAACACAGTGGTAGTGGGAGACCTTAATACCCCCCTATCACCAATAGAAAGGTCATCCAAACAAAACATCAACAAAGAAATTCTACAACTAAATCACACCATCGAACAAATGGACCTTGCTGATGTCTACAGAATATTTCATCCAACTTCTGTACAATATACATTCTTCTCAGCAGCCCATGAAACTTTCTCCAAAATTGATATCTTAGTGCACAAAGCAAGCCTCAGCAAATATAAGAAAACAGAAATAATCTCTTGCATTTTATCTGATCACAATGCATTAAAACTAGAACTCAACAACAAAAAAAAACAGTAGAAAACATGCAAACAGTCAGAAGTTGCACAACACATTGCTCAATGATCAGTGGGTAATGGATCAATAAAAGAGGAAACTAGAAGTTTACTGGAAGTTAATGGAAATGAAAACATGGCTACCAGAACCTATGGGACACAGCAAAGGCAATCCTAAGAGGTATGTTTACAGCCATGAGTGAATATATTAAAAGAACAGAAAGATCTCAAATAGATGACCTAATCTTTCATCTCAAACTCCTAGAAAAACAAGAACAAGCAAAACCCAAAACAAGCAGAAGGAGAGAAATAATAAAAATCTGAGCCGAAATTAATGAAATAGAGACCCAAACAACCATACAAAGAATCAACAAAACAAAAAGCTGGTTCGTTGAAAAAATAAACAAGATTAACAGACCCCTGGCAAATCTGACTAAAATGAGGAAGGGAAAAAACACAAATCAGTAAAATCAGAAACGCAAAAGGTGAGATAATAAAAAACACCACAGAAATCCAGGAAATCATCAGAGACTACTTTGAGAACCTACATTCCATTAAATTTGAAAATCTTGAAGAAATGGACAAATTTCTAGATACTTATGGTCATCCAAAATTGAGCCAAGAGAACATTTATCACCTGAATAGATCTATAACACAAAATGAAATTGAAGCAGCAATAACAAGTCTCCCAAAAAAGAAAAGTCCTGGACCTGATGGATTCTTTGCTGAATTCTGTAAGACCATTAAAGAAGAACTAATATGGATTCCAAGATGGCAGCTAGAGGTAGGAAGCAGAAAGTGACCCTCCTATAGTGAAATCTTGGAGAGATGCTGGAGACACACTTTGCAGGCATAATCACTGAGAAAAGGCATAACTTTGACCCCTCCACATCTCCAGCCAGTGCAGAGAATCTCCACTTCATATTAAACAGAGAAACGAGGAGGGCCCCCAGGGCCGCCAGTGGCCAGCGCCCATATGGCTTGGAAAGACGCGGACCAGGTGAGCTTCGCGGTACCACGGTAGCCCCACAGACAAGCCTGGGCCAGAGCAGCATAGCCCCCTGGACAGACCGACCTCCACCTGGGTAAAAAAGAGAAACTGAGTAATAAGCAATAAGAACAGTTAAGACACGCTGGAAAGAGGGTGGGGCGCCCTGAGAGCTAAAGATTGGGGGAAGGGAATCCTTCCCAGGACTGTAAATAAACAAGCCGGGCGGGCTGGAGAGGCTCTGGTGGGAGCGGGGCTCACACCCAGCAACCAGGAGCAGGGAAGCTTGTGAGAGTGGAGGAGGGAGGAAAATTTCACAGGAGAGGAGGGAAGACCCACTTCCCACGTGAACTGTAAATAAACATGGCGGCTGGCAGGAGCAGCAGCACTGCCCAGTAAGCAGGAGCAGGAAAGCTTCTGAAAGTGGCAGTGGGAGGAAAACTTCAGAGGAGAGGGGGTAAGACCCACCTCCCACAAGAACTGTAAATAAACACACAGGCCTGACAATGCAGCGGCAGTGTCACCTTTCCCAGTGCTTGGAAAGGGGAAAGCCTGTAGCAGAGGCTCATGCACAGGAGAACTCTAAGCAAACAAAGCCTGTGGGACCAGGTGAGTGCTAGCTCACCCCAGAGATCTGCATTAATAATGCCGCCAGCTACAGGCTAAGAGCAGCAGGCAGGCAATCCACAGTTGCAGATACCACTCTCAGAACTGCCTCCAGATGCTTTTTTTTTCTTTTTCTCCCTACCTTTGATGAGAGAACAACCGAATTACACCTGCAAGCCGAAAAACTTACTGAAACTGTATTGCATTTGAACTTGTGACACTTGGTGGGGCTTTGTGTGTGTGTGTGTGTGTGTGTGTGTGTGTGTGTGTGAGTGTGTAGTTTTGTTCTACTTTATGCATCCCCTTTGATGAGACAACTACAGAACAACATCTGAGGCACCAACTCCAGGACTGGAGATTGAGACGGACACCCAAATTATTAAGACTGAAACTGCATTGCATATAAACTTGGAAGTTTTTTGGTTTTTTTTTTAATTTTCTATTTTCCATTTTATTTTAATTCAATTTTATATATAGATATTTCTTTCATTTATTTATTTTTTTTATCTTTGATTTTCAATGCTCTCTCTGTCTCTCTAATGTCTGTTCAGCTTACTGTCAATTAGTACACTAACACTCCCTGTTTATACCTTTGAAACTCTCTTGTCTGATACCTTGTTCTGCTTTCTCCCTCTTGTCTGTATATTTGTTTTCCCCTTTTCTTTAACTTCTTGCTTTCCATCTCAGCTCACTCTTCCATTCTAAATATTACCATTGTTATTATTACAACATAGAAAATACTTAATTGCACACAGTACAGGGACAGTAACAACACCAACGACAATGACGGGAAGACAGAAAAAACAGGGAAACCAGTTTCCCCACAGCAAAAAATTAGTACAGGAACCAGAGGGGAATGAAGAGAACAGAAACTCAGATCCAGACTCCAACAAAATGAAGATAAACTATGCCAAAGGACCCAATGAAGCCCACAAGAATAATTTAAAAGAAGACATACTACAAGTACTCAATGAGAATTTTATAGAGGTGATACTGGATAGGGTCAACCAAAATGTACAGGAGACACTCAAGAAATTCCAAGACAATAAAAATAGAGAATTTTAAAAAGCAAAAGAAGAAATAAATGAAACCATAGAAGCACTGTATAAACACCAAAGTGAAAGAGAGAACACAATGAATAAACGGATAAATGAACTCAGGACAAAAATAGACAACATTAAAGAAGAAAACTGCCAGGATATGGAAAACCTCAGAAAAAAGAACGAAACAGAACTGCAAAACAAAACGGAAGGCCAATCCAGTAGAATAGAACAAACAGAAGACAGAATCTCAGAACTTGAAGATAAAATGGTAATTAAAGGAAAAACCGAAGAACTATTAATTAAACAACTCAAGACCTGTGAAAAGAAAATGCAAGAACTCACTGACTCCATCAAAAGACCAAACTTGAGAATCATGGGCATCGAAGAAGGAGAAGAGGTGCAAGCAAAGGGAATGCGTAATATATTCAACAAAATAATAACGGAAAATTTCCCAAATCTAGAGAAAGATATTCCCATACAAATGCAAGAGGCCTCCAGGACACCAAACAGACCAGATCAAAATAGAACTACTCCATGACATATCATCATTAAAACAACAAGTCCAGAAACTAAGGAAAGAATATAGAAGGCTGTAAGAGAGAAAAAACAAGTAACATACAAAGGTAAACCCATCAAAAGCACAGCAGACTTCTCAACAGAAGCATTAAAAGCAAGAAGAGCATGGGGTGAGATCTTCCAGGCACTGAATGAAAATAACTTCAACCCCAGGATACTCTACCCAGCAAAGCTATCATTCAAAATAGATGGAGCAATAAAAGTCTTCCATGATAAGCAGAAACTAAAACAATATGTGACCACAAAGCCACCATTACAAAAGATTCTGCAAGGGATCCTGCACAAAGAAAGTGACACCCAACTTAACCATGAAAAGGCAGGCAGCACCAAACCACAGGACAAGAAAAAGCAAGACAGTAGAGAGTAACATCAAGTTAGGTACACACAATCAAACCTTCAAACAACTAAGACAACTAAATGGCAGGAATCACCACATACCTATCAGTACTAACGCTTAATGTTAATGGACTTAATTCACCCATCAAAAGACACCGTTTGACAAAATGGATTGAAAAAGAAGATCCAACAATTTGTTGCTTACAGGAGACTCATCTCACCAACAGAAATAAGCATATGCCTAGGATGAAAGGCTGGAAGAAGATTTACCAAGCCAATGGCCCCCAAAAACAGGCAGGAGTAGCAATACTTATCTCTGACAAAGTAGACTTCAAACCTACATTGATCAAACGAGATAAAGAAGGACATTCCATACTAATAAAAGGGGAAATAGACCAAAAGGAAATAATAATCATCAACCTGTATGCACCCAATGTCAACGCACTCAATTTCATCAAACATACCCTGAAAGACCTAAAAGCATATATAAATGCCAACACAGTGGTTGTGGGAGACTTTAACACCCCATTATCATCAATAGATAGGTCATCCAAACAAAAACTCAATAAAGAAATCCAAGATCTAAAATATGCAATAGATCAAATGGACCTAGTAGATGTCTACAGAACATTTCATGCAACCTCTACACAATATACATTCTTCTCAGCAGCCCATGGAACCTTCTCCCAAATAGATCATATCCTAGGGCACAAAGCAAGCCTCAGCAAATATAAGAAAATAGAAATAATACCGTGCATACAATCTGACCACAATGCAGTAAAAGTAGAACTCAACAACAAAAGTAAAGACAAAAAACATGCAAACAGCTGGAAACTAAATAACTCATTACTTAATGAAGAATGGATCATCGGTGCAATAAAAGAGGAAATTAAAAAGTTCCTGGAAGTCAATGAAAATGAAAACACAACCTACCGGAACCTATGCGACACAGCTAAGGCAGTCCTGAGAGGAAAGTTTATAGCCATGAGGGCATATATTAAAAAGAATGAAAGATCCCAAATCAATGACCTAATGATACATTTCAAACTCCTGGAAAAACAAGAACAAGCAAATTCCAAAACAAATAGAAGGAGAGAAATAATAAAAATAAGAGCTGAAATCAACGAAATAGAAACCAAAAAAACCATACAAAGAATTAATGAAACAAAAAGCTGGTTCTTTGAAAAAATAAACAAGATCAATAGACCCCTGGCAAACCTGACTAAAATGAGGACAGAAAAAACCCAAATTAGTAGAATCAGGAATGCAAAAGGGGAGATAACAACAAACACCATGGAAGTCCAGGAAATCATCAGAGACTACTTTGAGAACCTATATTCAAATAAATTTGAAAATCTAAAAGAAATGGACAGATTTCTAGATACATGTGATCAACCAAAACTGAACCAAGAGGAAATTAATCACCTGAATAGACCTATAACACAAAATGAAATTGAAGCAGCAATCAAGAGTCTCCCCAAAAAGAAAAGTCCAGGACATGATGGATTCTCTGCTGAATTCTATCAGACCTTTAAAGAAGAACTGATACCAACCCTCCTTAAACTGTTCCACGAAATAGAAAGGGAAGGAAAACTGCCAAACACATTTTATGAAGCCAGTATTACACTTATCCCAAAACCAGGCAAAGACACCTCCAAAAAGGAGAACTATAGGCCAATCTCCTTAATGAACATTGACACAAAAATCCTCAACAAAATAATGACAAACTGAATTCAGCAACACATCAAAAAGATTATTCACCATGACCAAGTAGACTTCATCACAGGGATGCAGGGGTGGTTCAACATATGAAAATCAATAAACGTAATAAACCACATTAACAGAAGCAAAGACAAAAAACACTTGATCATCTCAATAGATGCAGAAAAAGCCTTTGATAAGATCCAACACCATTTCATGATAAAAGCTCTAAGAAAACTAGGAATAGAAGGAAAGTTCCTCAACATTATAAAAGCTATATATGACAAATCTACAGCCAGCATTATACTTAACGGAGAAAAATTAAAACCATTCCCTCTAAAATCAGGAACCAGACAAGGATGCCCACTATCTCCACTCCTATTCAACATAGTACTGGAATTCCTAGCCAGAGCAATTAGACAAGAAGAAGGAATAAAAAGAATACAAATAGGTAAAGAAACTGTCAAAATATCCCTATTTGCAGATGACATGATCCTATACCTTAAAGACCCAAAAAACTCTACTCAGAAGCTTCTAGAAATCATCAATAGCTATAGCAAGGTAGCAGGATATAAAATCAACATAGATAAATCATAAGCATTTCTATATACTAACAATGAGCAAACGGAAAAAGAATGTATGAAAACAATTCCATTTACAATAGCCTCAAACAAAATCAAATACCTAGGTGTAAACCTAACAAAAGATGTGAAAGACCTCTACAAGGAAAACTATACACTTCTGAAGAAAGAGATTGAGGAAGACTATAGAAAGTGGAGAGATCTCCCATGCTCATGGATTGGTAGAATCAACATAGTAAAAATGTCTCTACTCCCAAAAGTAATCTACATGTTTAATGCAATTCCCATCAAAATTCCAATGACATTCATTAAAGAGACTGAAAAATCTACCATTAAATTTATATGGAAACACAAGAGGCCACGAATAGCCAAGGCAATACTCAGTCAAAAGAACAATGCAGGAGGTATCACAATACCTGACTTCAAACTATATTACAAAGCAATAACAATAAAAACAGCATGGTACTGGCACAAAAACAGACATGAAGACCAGTGGAACAGAATAGAGGACCCAGATATGAAGCCACACAACTCTAAGAAACTTATCTTTGACAAAGGAGCTAAAAATATACGATGGAGAAATAGCAGCCTCTTCAACAAAAACTGCTGGGAAAACTGGTTAGCAGTCTGCAAAAAACTGAAACTAGGTCCATGTATATCACCCTATACCAAGATTAACTCAAAATGGATCAAGGATCTTAATATCAGACCCCAAACTCTTAAGTTGATACAAGAATGAGTAGGAAATACTCTGGAGTTAGTAGGTATAGGTAAGAACTTTCTCAATGAAACCCCAGCAGCACAGCAACTAAGAGATAGCATAGATAAATGGGACCTCATAAAACTAAAAAGTTTCTGTTCATCAAAAGAAATGGTCTCTAAACTGAAGAGAACACGCACAGAGTGGGAGAAAATATTTGCCAGCTACACATCAGACAAAAGACTGATAACCAGAATATACAGGGAACTTAAAAAACTAAATTCTCCCAAAACTAATGAACCAATAAAGAAATGGGCAAGTGAACTAAACAGAACTTTCTCAAAAGAAGAAATTCGAATGGCCAAAAAACACATGAAAAAATGCTCACCATCTCTAGCAATAAAGGAAATGCAAATTAAAACCACGCTAAGATTCCACCTCACCCCTGTTAGAATAGCCATCATCAGCAACACCACCAACAACAGGTGTTGGCGAGGATGCGGGGAAAAAGGAACCCTCTTACACTGTTGGTGGAAATGTAGACTAGTACAACTACTCTGGAAAAAAATTTGGAGGCTACTTAAAAAGCTGGACATCGATCTACCATTTGATCCAGCAATACCACTCTTGGGGATATACCCAAAAGACTGTTACTCCAGAGGCACCTGCACATCCATGTTTATTGTGGCACTATTCACAATAGCCAAGTTATGGAAACAGCCAAGATGCCCCAGCACTGACGAATGGATTAAGAAAATGTGGTATCTATACACAATGGAATTTTATGCAGCCATGAAGAAGAACGAAATGCTATCATTCGCTGGTAAATGGATGGAATTGGAGAACATCATTCTGAGTGACGTTAGCCTAGCCCAAAAGACCAAAAATCATATGTTCTTCCTCATATGTGGACATTAGATCAAGGGCAAATACAACAAGGGGATTGGACTTTGAGCACATGATAAAAGCGAGAGCACACAAGGAAGGGGTGAGGATAGGTAAGACACCTAAAAAACTAGCTAGCATTTGTTGCCCTTACCGCAGAGAAACTAAAGCAGATACCTTAAACCAACTGAGGCCAATAGGAAAAGGGGAACAGGTACTAGAGAAAAGGTCAGATCAAAACGAATTAACCTAGAAGGTAACACCCACGCACAGGAAATCAATGTGAGTCAATGCCCTGTATAGCTATCCTTATCTCAACCAGCAAAAACCCTTGTTCCTTCCTATTATTGCTTATACTCTCTCTACAACAAAATTAGAGATAAGGGCAAAATAGTTTCTGCTGGATATTGGGGGGGGAGAGGGAAGGGGTGCAGTGGGTGGTAAGGGAGGGAGTGGGGGCAGTGGGGAGAAATGAACCAAGCCTTGTATGCACATATGAATAATAAAAGAAAAATGAAAAATAAAAAAAAAAGAACTAATTCCAACCCTCCTTAAACTGTTCCACAAATTAGAAAGGGAAGGAAAACTGCTTAACTCATTTTATAAAGCCAGTATTACACTCATCCCAAAACCAGACAAAGACACCTCCAAAAATGAGAACTATAGGCCCATTTCCTTAATGAACATCAATGTAAAAATCCTCAATAAAACAATGGCAAACTGAATCCTACAACCTATTAGAAAGATCATTCACCACAACCAAGTCGGCTTCATCCTAGGAATGCAGGGGTGGTTCAACAAACATAAATCTATAAATGTAATACAGCACATCAATAGAAGCAAAGACAAAAACCACTTGATCATCTCAATAGATGCAGAAAAAGCCTTTAATGAGATTCAACACCATTCATGACAAAAACTCTAAGAAAACTAGGAATAGAAGGAAAGTACCTCAACATTATAAAGACTATATATGACAAACTTATAGCCAACATTATACTTAATGGAGAAAAACTGAAACCATTCCCCTAAAATCTGGAATGAGACAAGGGTGCCCACTCTCTCCACTCCTATTCAACATAGTTCTGGAGTTCCTAGCCACAGCAATAAGGCAAGAAGAAGAAATATAAGGAATACAAATAGGTAAAGAAACTGTCAAAATATCCCTATTTGCATATGTCATGGTCCTATACCTCAAAGACCAAAAAACTCTCCCCAAAAACTCCTAGTCACCATAAACAGCTATAACAAGGTAGAAGGATATAAAATCAACTTCCAAAAATCATTAGCTTTTCTATACACCAACAATAAACAAATTGAGAAAGAATACATGAAAACAATTCCATTTACAATAGCCTCAAGAAAAATCAATTACCTATGAGTAAACTTAACAAAGAATGTGAATGACCTTTACAAAGAGAATTACAAACCTCTGAAGAAAGAGATTGAGGAAGACTACAGAAGGTTGAAAGATCTTCTTGCTCATGGGTTGGTAGAATCAACATAGTAAAAAAGGCTATACTACTAAAAGCAATCAACATGTTCTCCCTCATATGTAGACTTTAGAACTAAAACAAATGCAGTAATATTATTGGACATGGGTCACTTGCTAAGGGGAGAACACATACAGGAGGAACAGGGAAAGGTGGGAAACCCAAAACTTGAAAGTGTTTGATGTGTCCACTGTACAGGAGCTAATATAGTAACCTTAAACTGACTGAGGTCAATATGGGAAGGTGACTGGGAAGTAGTGAAGAGGTCAGGTACAGATGAGTCAATTCATGTTGTAATACACTTGTGCATGGAAGCAATGCTAGGAATCTCTCTGTATAGCTGTCCTTATCTCAAACTAGCAAAAATGCTACATCTTCTTTATTATTGCTTATGTCTTCTCTTCAACAAAATTAGAGAAGAGTGCAGAACAGGTTCTTCCTGGAAGTGAGGCAGGTGGGAGAAGAGATTGCCCAAACAATGTATGCACATATGAATAAATGAATAAATACCCAAAAAATACAATATTACTTGATAAAGGCAAAACCACTTAACAAAATGAATGAATCTCAAAGTATAATCCTAAGCAAAACTGACCAGAGTCAAAGATAACATATTATATGTTTCTTCTTATGTGAGAGTCTAGAAAAGGCTAACCTGGAGGAATAGTACACATATCGGTGAGTGTCAGTGGCTGGGGGAAGGAGCTGACTAGAAAAGCACAATGAAAAATTATAAGTGATAGAATTATAATTGATTTTTGTTTGGGAGATTAATGAAACTTCTTTATTTTGATTTTGGTTATTATTATGCAAATGTTTGAGTCAGTATAAAACTTACAGAACAGTATATATAAAAGGTGAATGTTTCTATATATAAATTATATGTTAATTTAAAATGAAATGTAACAGAATTGAGAACCAGGATAATTCTCTTGACCTATGTAGTTAGGACATCCTTGTATAGCAGAAGGTCTGTAATTACATAGAAGTCTACATTTCCAGAAGAATCATATCATACTATAAAGTTCTACAGAAAATAAACATAGGAAGTTGTCATATTTTATTGGTTTTTCAGGCTTTAGAATAGACATATGGACAGAATTATTTATTTAAGTTACAGAATATAATATACAAAATTTATCAATCTTGTCTGTTCTTAGTTCAAACTATATTTTTGTGAGAGTTACAAAATGGTACTCCTTTCTCAAGACCCTTGATTAAATAATTATACAAACCCTGTGAAGACTATGAATGAACAGAGCCCCCTGTATTTGCCCACATAACCATCAACAGTTGCCCAAGATAAATTAATATAAAGAATAAAATATGGAAATATCACAATGAAAATCCCTAATTTGTATGATTAATATAAACTAAAAAGGGGGAAGGACTGCTAAAGTTGCACTTTTATACATTTGTCTAGTAGGGGGGTCAAGGTACATCTCAAGTTACCATATCAAGACAAAGAAACTTAAGCTCATAATTTAAAATTAGTTTAGTAAACCAATTAAAAATATGTATTTTAACTAGAATTTGGAAGTTGAATAGAGGTAGATATTACTACATGTGACCTGTTCCTTAAATAGTGTGGGTGTCCACTGACAAAGGTAGAGTGGATGACAGAAATTTTTAGCATTATAAAAACAGCCATCAGAATAAGAAAAACAGAAATGAAAATGAAAACACTCCTGCATATAGGAAAAATAGGATGATGGTATGGTGTTGGATCAAGGGTAATTTTTTTTTCATATCATTCAATATTACTCTTTTTATCAAGAATTCAGATTTTCTTATGATCATTTTAAATAATAGTGCTGCACATTTATGAATATATCTTAGAGTATTTACACAATTTTATAAAAACCACCCCAAACAGGTTTCATCTCCAGTCATAGAATTACAAGTCATTTTTGTCTTATCCTAGCTTTTGCCTATTTTTAGTTTTTGAACTAGTCTGGCATTACTTTTGTATTCTGTCACTTCTTACAAATTCAAATGACTGAACAAGTAAACATCAAAAATTGAGGTGCTAAAAATTTTAAAAAATCAATAGTGAACTTGACTAACCATTCTCTCTGCTTATGTTACAATCTCCCTGTATTCCTGATCAGTAGAACTATACCTAGTACAAGGACCAACCAATGACCCATGTACCAACCAATAACCCAGGACCATTTTACCAGTGCAGACTCTTGTGCATGCTCTTAGTATATGATGGCAGAAAAGGTCAAAGGTTTTCATTACGAAAAAATCTTTACATACACACATCTTTTCTTAGTGGGGTAAGACTACAAACTGGCTGGTAAAGTTATTCCTCCTGTATTAACCCATCTGTGTGGAAACTGTTACATTCATTATGACAAAAATATACAGGTGGACAGATTCTCAGGCCCCTGTGGAAATACTTGACATGTACAATTGATTCATCTGTTTTTCACACATTGTGTTTCTCATATTGGAGGCATTAAATATTTCATTAAGCCAATAAAACCTAGCCCTTACTCTATGGACCATAACCATCTGCTACACATGAATAAAAGGGCTTGTAATCATAAATATCTATCTTTTGTGACTCAGAAGCATTTCTCAAAGACTTGGGAGTTGTTCTCAGGCAGGTAACTATCAAAAGAATAAGACCTCATTCTTCCAGACCCCATGGGAGGACAGAATTCTAATTACCAGCCAACAAACACAGCTGGCCTAGTCTTATTCATACTAACTAACCCTTGGTGCTTTTTACTTCTCTGATGCTGAGCCCCCATGCACTTGCCCTTATTTACTTGCTTTTACTTAACTTTAAAAATCATTAATTCCAGGCAGGTGTGGTGATACATACCTGTAATCCCAGCTACTCATAAGGCAGAGATAAGAGGACTGCAGTTCAAAGCCAGCCTGAGCAAAAGTTAATAAGACCCTATTTCAAAAGCAAGCCAGGAATGGTGGTAAACATCTGTAATCCTAGCTACTCAGGAGGTAAGAGGATGGCATTCCAAGGCTGGCCCAGGCAAAAGCACAAGACCGTATTTAAAATAAACTAAAAGTAAAAGGAGTGGGGACAAGACTCAGTAGTATTAGCACTTGCCAAGAAAGTGGGAAACCTTGAGTTCAATCCCCAGTAGTTCCAAAAAGAAATGATTAATTCTGGAGTCCTACTGCTGAGCTATCTGAGTAGCATTATTGGAGATAAAACTTTGGACATGTGGGTTATAATGCCAACAGTTGCCTAGGTTACTTTTCAAGGACTTTAAGGCCATGCTGAGACCAGCACTTCACTTGGACCTGTCCAAGTGTTTTATAGGAGACCCTTTTATGTCAGGAGATTGAAACCTCCACCCTCAGATCATGATAACTCTGCCATTTCCTAAACATGCATCTCATAAAAAGCCATTAAAATTTATTATGCATGTGCAGACTGGTGATTATTTTACCTCCAGTCTCCTCTCCTCATGCCTTAAGTCACCTGCTTCTTCATCCCATTATATCTCCAAACCTCCTCTTTGGGGAGGCAGATTCGAGATGGGTCTCTCACCTCTACACTTGGCTGCCTTGCAAAGAAACTCTTTTGTGAAAACCTATTGTTCAGTGATTAGTGTATTGTGCAGTGGGCAAAAATGGACCTATTTCAGTAACAAAAGAACTAAGCAAACAAATGAACCAGTGAAAGAATGAAAATAAATGAGTATTTCTCATGTCAGTGCTACATTGCTTTCTTTCTGTGGCCACAGAATTTAAGTAGACTTGCTCTTTCAGCTCCTATAGCACTGATCACCTTTTACATCTTCTAGGAAGAAATCCACCAACAGTGTGTTCAATGAAACTCAGTTCCAATCTCAAATGTGACTCTAATCAAACTGCTAGGAAGTATCTTCACATTTCTTAGTGTCTTGTTCCAGGTGTTGTGTAGAAAATATTTCTAACTGAAATATATGATCCCTTGTATTTCCTCAAGAAAGGTAAATATAAAATAAATATAAAAGATGATTTGTGCTCCTAAAATTTTGCTTAGGGTAACAGAGAAAACACATATATAGCTTGGAAAAGTTAAGCCTCTATAAAGTAACACATAAAAGTAAATAGTTTATAAGTGAATTACATGCCAAAGATACACTGATGGGCAGAAAAATGAGCCACAGTTATAAGCTTCCTGTGTCGGAGACTACTGACAAAATGAAAGTTAATGAAGGGTGTTCTTGCTACAGTGTCTTGGAAATAAAGTGAAAGTTATTATAAATAATAATCTAGAAAGACCTTTTTATTTAGTTCCCAAGAATCCTCAGCAGAACCATAATTCATGCAATGGACAAGATTACAGGGGGCCAGTGTCAGAAGCTACACTAATTCAATGTTGTTAACAGGTCATTTTGCTTATGTTATTTAATCTCCCAAAACAACCTTGTCAGAAAGGTACCGTTTGCCCCATTTTACACTTGAAGAATCAGAGTTTGAGAGTAACATCAGAACCATGCCCAATAGCACACCTCTAGAAAGCAGTAAAACCAGCCATCTTCCTCCACCACCCATGCCTTTCTCACCAAACCACACTCTTGGGTATATGGTGAAAGTGCTTCATCCCCTGGGGACTTTGCCTCCAGTGTAAGTGACCATAGTTCTTTGAATCTAGAAAACCTTATCCTTAACTGGCAATAAACTGGAAACAGTCTAGTTTAAGATTAATCAGCTTAACTTGGCTCCTTAACACCAGTACAGGTGAAACCACTGTACTCATATACAAAATCTCACTTTCCCCATCTACAAAATGTTTGGTATGACAATCACTAAGTACTGTTGCAGTTCTCACCTCCAGGCAAGCCCTCTGGGACAAAGTCCAATGTGTGGTATTGATCATCTACAAAACACTTTCTGAGATGTTTGTCTTGCCAGTATGCACTGACAACACTGATCTGGAAACCCATGACAAACATCATGTAGCCCAAAGCACGAGTTACAGGAGTCAAAAATGTTCCATGGCAGAAGCAGCACTTAGGATTCATTTGTTTTGGAAAGAAAGTGATATAGCACATAAGGTGCCTTATTATGTAAGTAATCTATTGCACAATGAAGTTAATGAAAAATTAATAAACATGCAGATTTCTGGCTTGGCCCACCACCTGCCTAGTATTTATTCTAAAATAACCCAGAGTCTTCAACTGTTTCACATTTCCCTTCACAGCTACAGGTTTAGTTACAGAGGCTATTTTCCAAAGACTGAGCTGTTACATGTTCCCAAAACTAATAAGAATTTGTTTTGGTAGTACTGGGGATTGAATTTAGGACCGCCCACTATCTAGCAAACTGCCCTACACTTGAGTCATCCCTGAGTCCAGGAAATTCCTTTCAATTATGCAAAAAAGTGCGTGAATAATGCATAGAATTTAAAGCTTCTACATTGAATGGTCACTCTAAAAAGTCATGTCTAAATGTGTTGGCAGAGTTGACAGCCCAAAAGAAGAGAGTAAGGGAGATTTTGATGGTGGACTTCATGGGCTGAGATCTTTGTATGATTTTACCCACTAGCAAATTAAAAAATTCCATTCTTCTCTTCTTCTTTTATGATTGTGCTTATGGGGAGCTATAAGCAGAGAACAGAACAAAAGGGGAGATGAAATCAGTGTGGTGCAATACAGTAGGTGTGAACAGGACCAGCCTGGAAAGTGGGAGACCTGGGCTCTAGCCCATTTTCCCCCATTTGCCAGCTTTGTGGCCTTGGCACAATCTTTCTAGGTCTCAATTCTGTCATTTATACAATGAATTGAGTTTTTGATTCCTAAAATCTAATATTCTATCAACTATAAGCATGAAAAAATGCTAGCAATCTCAAATTTATACTTTAAGTACATCCAGACATCCTATTTGTTTCCTAAGGGTCTTAAGTGATGACCCAGCTTTCCTTTTCTTTCCAACACTACTCATTCTCTATAGAAGATTAAGATTCTCTATGTAAAAACAAGCTATGGAGTAATAGAGTCCTACCAGGTTGTGTCACTGAAATTCCTTTTTCCTCCACCCCCTAAAAAAACCCTCAAATCCTTCATTTATTTTTACTGCTAAAATTAGGGGAACTGAATATCTGCTCACAAACATTGCAATGTAAATTCTTAATCTTTTCATAGATATACCCATCTATTGTAAACTCTCCCAGCTCTTGTGGCTTTTTCTCAGGAAAAACATCCCCCACATATATTTCTACTTTACATGAAGACCCAGTCTATCTACCACTCAGTATAAAAAATTATAGTTAGGATAGAATTATAGGTAAATTAACAGGTTGCCTGTCACTCAAAGTAAATCTTTTCTCAAATTCTCCATATAAGGTGACTCCCATACTGGAGTACCACAGCTTTGCCATCCATCAATTATTCTAGGGCTTTCTTCATCGGAAGAGACAATATCTCTGGAAGAAATATTTAAGGACCCTGCCTGGAAAATTAGTGATAATTCTCCAAGAAAAATCTATGTGAACTTAGTAAAATCCTACTTCTAGTAAGCATGAAGTTATTCTAGATAATAGCAATGAATGAGACCTATCTCTTGGCTTTGGAAAATAGGTTTTTCCTCAGAATTTAGAAAATTTTTTCTCCATTTGGCTTACATCATCACCAGTGCCCAGTCCCAGGTAAATGCAGAAAGACACTAACTATCCCTGAGGCCATGCTGCCCTGGCTTGATTCTTACTCTTTTTTTTTGTTTTTCCCTCATCAAATGGCACCATCCTATGCAGAGGTAGACATCAGATGCCAAGAGGATTCCTGGATTAACCCTTTTTACTCATGATTCTTCAAGCACATTCAAGCAGACACTGCTGCTCGGGACTTCCTGAGCATGAACAGCATGACCATCATCTCATGATGGTCCTCCTTTGATGGAGAAAGAATTGCAAGGCTCTATTCTGGATGCTACCATTTTCAAGTAGTTTGGAAGGAGGTTCAGATGACATGCCAATGAAATTTGCAAATAACACAGCTAAAAGCAGAACCCAGGTTCAAAAATCTCCCTCATTATGCCAGAATCATGAACCAAAATCAACAGCAGGAAATTTACCGGTAATGTGTGTAGCTTTATTGGGACTTAAAAAAAGTTACATGCAGCTGTTCATGTTGTGAGAGTGTGCACAGGGGTGCACCTTGAGGAAATTTTGATTAGAATCTTCATATAAACTAACAGTAGAATCCAGCTACTGAAAAAATTGATGTGATCTGGGCTGCAGCCACAGAATTATAATATCCAGATGAAGCAAGGAAATTGCTGTAAGGTAACTTCTAAGGTCAAATGCATACTGTGGTCTCTCTTGGGCTCCACAGTTTTAGAGAATTGACAAGTAGAGGCCATGCAAAGAATAAATCCTGCCTAATCAAGGAACCTAGAAGACATCATCTAGAGATCATCTCAGGGAAATCGGGGTATTTCCTGGAGAAAAGAAGACACACCAAGAATGCTGATGAGTGAAAGATGAATAAGACAGACTGTACTGTTTCAGAAGACAGAACCAAGACCAGAGCAAGAAGTTTCATGGAGATCTATTTCAAGCCAAAATAATTGAAATGCCATATACTCACCATTTGGGGAATTATACCAAAGAATGGACTGCTTTGCAAAGCCCAAAGTTCCCTGGGAAGTATTCAGGTAGAGTCTGAAAGGATCACCCATTGAGAATATTAATCAGCTATTTCATCTGACACACATTTAATATCCAGAATACACAAAGAACTCAGAACACTTAAATTAAAAAAATAAATAGCCAGGCACCAATGGCTTATGCCTATAATCCTAGCTACTTGGGAGGCTGAGATTAGAAGGAACATGGTTCTAGTCCAACCTGGGCAAAAAAGTTTGTAAGACTCTATCTCAGTGGAAAAAGAGGCTGAGCCTGGTGGTTCATACCTGTTATCCCTCCTATGGCAGAAAGTATAAAATAAGATAGATGATTGCAGTTCAGGCCACTGGTCATTTTGAGATGTTATTATCTCAAAAATAACCAGAAAATAAAGATCGATTAGAGGTTTAAGTGGTAGAGTGCCTGACTAGCAAGTGTGAAGTCCTGAATTCAAAGCCTAACACCAGTTTAAAAAAAAAGTCAAACAATCGGAAAATGATCTGACTAGACATGTCTCAAAAGTAGTAAAAATGGCCAATAAGTGCACTAAGAAAAGTTCAATGGTAATTAGCCATCAGGGAAATGCAAATCAAAATTATCATGAGATCCCATCTTGCCTAGTCAGAATGGCTACTATAAAAAAAAAATACTGGTGAGGATGTGAAGAAAGTAATTCTAATGCACTATTGGTGGGAATATAAATTAGTGTAGCCACTATGGAAAACTAAGAACTGCTATATGATCCAGCTATTCTATACCTGGGTATGTATTAGAAGTGAAGTCAGCATACAGAAGCAATACCTGTGTGCCCATGTTTTTTGTGGTGCATTTCACAACAGCCAAGATATGGAATCAGCCTATGTGTCCATCAATAGATGAATAGGTGAAGAAAATATGATTTTATTTATACATACATATAGTGTAATATTACTCAGCCAAAAGAATAAAATATTGTCAATTGCAGTGAAATCGATGGAACTAGAGGACACTGTTAAGTTGAATAAGCAAGACGCAAAAAAACAGATACTGTATGTTCTCTTTCATATACGGAAGCTACAGAAAAAAGTCATTGACCTGAAAGTAAATACAGAACTTTTAAAGTGACAGAGGTCAATATGAGAAGGGGATCAGAAACTAGAAAAAAGGTCAGTTAGAGATGAATCAACTTAGAATGTAACACATTTATATATGGAAGCAATGCTAGGAATCTCCCTGTATAGCTATCCTTATCTCAACTAGCAAAAATGCTTTGTCTTTCTTATTATTGTTTATGCTCTCTCTTCAACAAAATTAGAGATAAGGGCAGAACAGATTCTGCCTGAAAGCGAGCAGGGGGAGAGGGAGGAGGCAGGGGGGGGTAAGGGAGGAGAAATGGCCCAAACAATGAATATACATATGAATAAATGAGAAAAAAATTTTTAAGTAATGATTGCAAGGGACTGGGAAGGGTGCCTGGGTGAGGGGAGGGATGAGGGCAGAAGAGTTGGTTGGATATGATCAACGAATGCCATATGGAAATACCACAGTGAATCCCCATTAATGTTTTTGGCAGGACTGGGGTTTGAACTCAGGGTCTCACGCTTGCTAGGCAGGCGCTCACACTTGAGCCCCTCCCCCAGCCTCTCCATTACTATTTAGAGCCAATATGTGCTCAGCAGTGAGCATTGTCCTAGCGTGCACAAAGCCTTGGATTTAACTCCCAGAGAATGAAAAAGAGTTAATAAAAGTAGATATCAAAATTGGGGGGGGAAAGAATATTTGAAAGGAATTCCTGAACAAGGAAGACATTCAAATTCAGTAATTTTTTTATTGTTGTGTCCAGTGGGGGTACATGGTGGCATTTACAAAAGTTCTTGTAATATATCATTTTTCATCTACAGTTTTGTGACAAAACACAAGAGAAAAAAAAACCCTGAGTTTTATTCCCAGGTCCACAGATTAGTTGGAAGAAAGCCTTTCTTCTAGTTCCACTTTCAACTTGAAATGTGGAAAACCAGGACTTGAAAATGAAGTGACTTACCCAAGCTCACACCATTCTAAAGTAGCAGCTCTAGATAAAAATAAGTCTCTTTGAACTAATACATTGCTGTTTATATTGATACCACTGGCATAAAAAATGGAAAAATACAGGTAGCATTAAGTAAAACAAAGCAGAATATTTTGTATGTGAAAAATATGTATGACCATACATACACCAGAATGGAAAGAAATACTAATAGTTATAGTATAGTGTGGACAGATTAAATGGTTCTTAGTTTCCAAAATTTCAAATGACAATATTTGTGTTGCTGTGACATTACTTTTATAGTGAACAAAATACATAAGGAGAGTTCTTGATTCCCCTTTCAAGGTATCCTAACCCCTTTGGGTGAATTAAGCCTACTTGCTGACAGTGGATGATAGCCAAGAAGAATCTTGTTCCCAAGACAATCTACAGAAGACACACAGTCCCTCCATTCCTCAGGCTTTCCCTTTCATGCAGTGGTGTCACTGCATGACAAGAGAGGCGCTGAGCATTCTTGAACACTAGCTTTGTTTACACTGCCTGCAGCCACCAAAACTGGAGCAAAAACTGATCTGCAGAACCCCCAAAAAATGTGTGCGCTTACTGGCTCCATCTGAGCACTCTTTTCCTTATCACCCTAATGACTTCATTCTTAGTTCATTGCACACAATTCCTCCAAAAATGGAGTTAGTTAGTGCTTTTCCCTGACTAATGTTTATTTGATATGCATGTGGCACCGGTAAGAAGAAGGGACATCATAAATGAAGCTAATGGAAATATTACTCAGGTAGTTCTATCAAGTAAACGCTCTGGTCCCCTTGGTTGGATACCAATTGTTTTCTTAGGTTACCTTGGTGGTCTCCTGGTCTCACCTGAGTCCTCCAATATTTTGCTCAAAAAGACAGCTCCTGTATCTACATATTCAATTTGCTTTGCTTCTTTTCTTAGTTATTTGACACCTGAGTGCTCAGCCCACATGTTACCAATCCATGCAAAGTCTCTCTTCTCCCTACTTCTTCAATCCAAAACACAACAGCCATAGTGCACTAAGTTTTGCTACCAGACTCTTTTCTAGAATGCTCTCTTCAGGCATCACTACCACCTATAATGCACAAGGCTTCCTGATTATCTACACCACCACTGATTACACAACTAATGTCTCCTTACATAAGAGGAGCAAGTAGTACAACATTATTGTTTTGACTTTGAGTGTCTCTTCACAGTATGATCACTTTCTAAGCCTGAATCTAAGTCTTTTTGACCTTAAAAAACAATGGATTTTCTTTCTCATCAACACTATCCAGCACTAACCAACCAGACTTTCTGCTTGCTCTGTGTTGTACATATTGGGTCTGTGGTAGAATGAAAGAAGGGGGAACTAGACTAACAGATGCTCCAGTCCCCTTCTTCCACACACACATAAACCTATGACCCCACAGGCCAGTGCTCCCCACCTGAACCTGACTTTAAGAGACCTTAAGCAGCATTGTTCTGAATCCACTGTGCTAGGGCTTCAGGTTGGTGTCAGGCTGCCTACAGGCCTGTCAGCAGGATAGTGTGTCCACTAAAGTACCATACTGAAAACTCCCTGAAGTCAAAACCATTTATGAAGCTTCCCCAGATATTTTAACAAAATAAATGCCTAATATATCAAGGCTAGTTCCATTTTTTAAGAGAAAATATACAGAAGAAATATTAGCCATGAAATTTCAAATCCAGGAATACCCCATTTAGAACTATCAATGTTATAGTTTGTCAGAGCAGGGCTGGAATAGGCCACCTGCTCTGGTCTGCCACATGGTCTAGTGATGTAGCCCTTGAAACAAACAGGTCACTTCAAGGCACATAGTATCAAAAATCAAAAGCACTGGAACCCCTGAAATGCTTCCAACTGCTGAACAGTAGACTTCACTCTTATCCCAGCTAAAGCAAATCAGTTTTGTTATCTATAAAAAATGCTGCAGAATATAAGATGGTTCATCCCACATCAGTGTGGCTTAAACCTCAATATTTATGCACAGATACTGATTGAATGGGTCAGGACCTGGCTTGGACTGTACATTTCTAAAAAGCTTCTGGGTGATGCTGGTTCTTAGTCAGATTTTAAATAGCAAAGCTCTATCTCATTGTAGACTTCTGTAACAGGAGTCTGTAAGGAACAGAGGGATGACTTTTACTTGGTAATGATGTGGTATAATATAGTACAGTTCCAACAGCCATGGTCCTGTAGTTTTAATGAAGCACCCTCTAGTCACCATGACCTTCACTCAAAATGACTTTCCAACATCATCACAGGGGGATGCCTAGCAATTATGGTAGTAAATAACCAATTTATCATGGCCTGGCCTACCTACTTATTTCCTTGTTCTCCTGCACAAGTCCACATATAACTTCTATACTTTTAAGTCTCAGATGTGAGCTCTGTCTTTCAGTATTTATGAAATAGCCACCCTGGGATATGGGCTTGATGGAGAAAAGGCACAAAGTCTTTGGTTTTTAAAGGAATATTGCTCTGGATAGCCCAGGATTAAGACTGAAGTGAATAAAACTCAGCAATGCTGAGGTAAAAGCCAAAAAATGTCCTTCTATGGGAAATGTCTTAAGATTGTACATAAACTGCTAAAGCTTTGCCCTTTTGGAGGCTACAAAGGCAAAATATTCCCTAAGTAACACTTAAGACAGGGCCTCCAAACTGAATTCTACTATAGCAAAGGACATAGTAAAGACTGACTTAAAAAGTGAGGCAATTATCCCAAACAATAGTCCTAGGAATATTGCAAGAGCATAAATAGATAAATATTAGCTAATATCCACCCCGTGGTAAAATTCTGGTTATTGGCTCTTTGGAGAAAACTGCTACTCTGAAAAGCCACCCAAATAAGAAAGACAGGCAGAGCCCTGCCCAACTCCAACCAGCAGAGCAGGTACCAATATCTCACTTTATGAAGAGGGCTCAAAGAGAGATGACTTGGACCAGGATTAACAGAAACATTGAAGTATTTCTCATGAACTAGAAAGTAAACACAATGCTGACAAGTAAAGGAAAAGCTTCAGTGTGTTGCTAAATGCAACACTAAGACTAAAAACTGGATTTCTAAATGGAAATTGTTTGATGGGAGTGTTTTATTTTATTGAGACAGTGCCTTACTATGTGATTCAGGCTGGCTTCAAACTTGCAATCCTCCAGCCTCAACCTCCTGTGTGCTGAGATTACAAGCATGTAGCATCATGCCCAGCTAGCTAAGAGGACTTCTACTGATGCCATTGGGAAATAAAATGGCATGATGAACCTTCTGTGGCCCTTCAGAAAAATGAAAAGCCAAATGACTAGGAAAATTTGGATTCTACAATGAAACTCTTGGAGCTATTTTTCACTGTCATTCTGAATCAGTCACTGGTGAAGTTTTTTTTAAAAGAAAAAGCAAAACAAAGGAAAATAATGATGTTTCAGTCCTTTCAAAGCTCTGAATCTATCATGGCAATAGAGGAGAAAAGCCTGAGCAAAGCAGGGAAAACTGGACAAATCTGAGACCTTCACCTTCTCTCACTGTAAGTGATGTACCTGTCAGGATAGTACATAGTGATGCTGGGAAAAGACAAATTATGAGAGCTATAAAAACATTAAAACATCAAAGGGTCAGCTGATATTAGCAATGGGAGCACTCCCAGCACAGGTATTTGCAGTTGCTTTTTCAGGACTTACAGTGAAAAGGAGGATGAGATAAAGGTCATGCTTAAGCCTGGTACTTACCTTAGTGTCCCTCACACTGCAGAGCCATTCAAGAAAATGAAACAAGTCAATTTCTTTTCAAACTTCTATTTCTAAGACATATGATGATTTAAGTCAGAAAAAGGTTATCCAAAGGAAATTAGAACAACTCAAACTACAATAATGAACTTTGGGAACTCTGAAATTCTTCCAACACCAACTCTTACAGCTGCTCCAATTCATACATCACCAAAGCTACCAGAATGGCAAGGTATGGTAGTACATGTCTGTAATTCCAGCTACTTGGAGACTGAGATCAAGAGAATCAATTGAGGTATAAGGCCAGCCCACACAAAAAATTAAGATCCCATGTCAACCAACAAACTGGTCAAAGTGGAATATAACTTTAATTCCAGCTACATGGAAAGCATAGGTAGGCAGATCATGGTCCAAGACTGGTCCTGGGCAAAAACAAGAGACCCTACCCAAAAAAGTAACTAAAAGCAATAAAGAGCTGGTGCATGGCTCAAGTGATATAGCACTTGCCTAGCAAATGTGAGGCCCTGATTTCAAACCCCAGTGCTACAAATCAACACCAACAATAGACACCAAAATGCCAAGAGCTATGTGAAAACTACAGGGGAGGGTGAAGAGTTCCAGATAAAGAACTTGACCAAATACTGTGACAAGATCCATTGGCTGAGGTTTTAAAGTCATTTGTAATTTAAAGACAAGGAAATAAACATTGAAAAAGGATGCATAATGGAGAGAAAGGATGAACTAATAAGAAGGATACTTTTGTGGGCATTAATGAGCTAAAACACACATCTTACAGAGTAGATGCTCACTGACTGGAAGGCTTTCAATAAGATATGCATTTGCAATCCCTATCAAAGTCCTAATAACATTCTACACAGAGATAGAAAAAAATCAATCTTAAAATGTATATCAAAATAAAAAAGACCTCAAATAGCCAAAGCAATTTTGAACAAAGAGTCCAATGCTGAAGGTATCACAATATGCGACTTCAAACAATACTACAGAGCAATAAAAATGAAAACAGCATGGTATTGGCACAAAAACAGACATGAAGCCCAATGTGTAAGAATAGAATACACAGACATAAACCCAATCAGTTGGCTAACTGATTATTGACAAAAGAGCCAAAGGACACAATGGAAAAAAGACAGTCTCTTCAACAAATGTTGCTGGGGCAACTGGATATTCACATGTAAGACTGAAAATAGATCCCTGTCTCTCACTGTGTACCAATATCAACTCAAAGTGGATCAAAGACCTTAATACAAAGCATGAAACTTTGAAACAAGTACAAGAGGTAATAGGAAATACACTGGAAAATATAGGCATAAGGAACAACTTCCTAAATAGAACTTCAATGACTCAGCATCTAAGAAAAGAATGAACAAATCAGACTGTATCAAACTAAAAAGCTTCTGCACAGCAAAGGAAACAGTCACTAGACTCAAGAAACAGACCACAGAATGGGAGAAAATCTTTTCCAGCTACTCATCTGATAAGGGACTAACATGTAGAATCCATAGGGAGCTCAAAAAATCTCAACCCCCAAAGAATCTATATCCCAATGAAGAAATGGGCACATGAATTAAATTGGGAATTCTCAAAGGAAAAGGTATAAATAGCCAATAAATACATGAAATGTTCAATTTCCCTGGCTATAAAAGAGATGCAAATCAAAACTACACTAAGATTTCATCTCATTCCAGTTAGAATGACCATCTTTAAGGGCAAAAACAACAAATGTTGGTGAGGATGCAGTGAAACAGGAACCCTAATACACTCTTGGTGGGAATGCAAATTAGTATAAGCATTATGGATAGCAATATGGAGATTCTCAAAAAGCTAAAGACAGAACTTCCATAGGATACAGTAATACTGCTCTTGAGCATAGATCCAAAGGAATGTAAGTCAGGCTACAATAGAGACACCTGCACACCCATTTTTATTGCAACACTGTTCACAACACCCAAGATATGGAAAAAACCCAGATGCCCTACAACTGATGAGTAGGATTAAGAAAATGTGGAATATATAGGTTTGAAGATATATGGATGCAACTGAACATCATGATAAGTGAAGTTAGCCAGGTTCAGAAAGACAAAGGTCACATGTTTTCTCTCATACATGGAAGATAGATCTAAAAAATAAACATATACACAAAACCAAACATGATCATATACAAACTCATGTAAAACATGTTTGTAATAGTGGAACTACTCTATGGAACTCAGGGAAGGAGGGAAAGGAAAAGAGAATGATAGTTAACAATATTGTAAAACATAACATCTGTGAAGGTAGAGGATATAATGATATGTATTGAAAGCTGGTGAAAAATGAGGGGTGAAAGAGAAGGAGTAAGGGAAAGTAATGGAAGGGGTTGAATGGATCAAAGTAAAGTATATTCAGAGAGAACACATCAAGAAACCCCTTTGAACATTGACTTAGAAATGAATAAGGAAAGATAGGACCATAAAATAGGTACAGTATGGGGTGTGCTTGTGGAAGGGGGAGGGTGAACGAAGGAGATTACGGTAAGGGAATATGATTGATGGGTATTGTATACCTATATGAAACAGAATAATGAAACTTCTTGCAATTGCTTGAAATGGGGTGGGGAGGAGGCCAAGGAGGACAGATAGTAAGGGTGATCTACCTATGTACTATATATGCCTATATAGTAAGACCCAGTTCCAAAATTAAATGTTAAACTAAGATTGGTGTAAATTAAGACCAGGTAACATTCTAGGAAACTCATTATTTAGTAGTGAGGACAAAAGGAAGTACTAAAAGGAAGCCATTTAATCAGATCCTGTAGCTCTTACTGTTAGTGGCCCTATATGGTAGTTGACATGCTGTAAAATATCAAATGTGTGATTTGGTATGACAAACCTGCATAATATATTAAATGAAATAATAACAGAAAATTTCCCAAATCTAGAGAAACTATGCCCATTCAGGTACAGGAAGCATCCAAGACACCAAACAGACCTGACCAAAATAGAACTACCCCATGGCATATTATCATTAAATCAACAAGTACAGAGACTAGAGAAAGAATATAGAAGGCTGTAAAAGAGAAAAAACAAATAACATCCAAAGGTAAACCCATCAAAATCACAGCAGACCTCTCAACAGAAACATTAAAAGCAAGAAGAGCATGGAGTGAGGTCTTCCAAGCACTAAATGAAAATAATTTCAATCCTAGGATACTCTACCCAGCAAAACTATCATTCAAAATAGATGGAACAATAAAGGTCTTCCATGATAAGCAGAAATTAAAACAATATATGACCACGAAGCCACCATTACAAAAGATTCTCCAAGGAATTCTGCACACAGAAAATGAAAGCAAACAAAACCATGAAATGACAGGCAATACCAAACCACAGGAGAAGAAAAGGCAAGAAAGTAAAGAGTAACATTGTTTCAGCTGCACATAATCAAACTCTTAATCAACAAAGGCAACTACATGACAGGGATCACCATGTACTTATCAATAATAACACTGAATGTTAATGGACTAAATTCCCCCATCAAAAGACACTGACTAGCAAACTGGATTAAAAAGGAAGATCCAACAATCTGCTGCCTACAGGAGACCCACCTCGTTGACAGAAATAAGCACTGGCTGAGAGTGAAAGGCTGGAAGAAGATTTGCCAAGCCAGTGGTCACTGAAAACAGGCAGGAGTAGCCACACTTATCTCAAACAAAGTAGACTTCAAACGTACATTGATCAAACGAGATAAAGAAGTACACTCCATACTAAAAAAAAGGGGGAAATATACCAAAAGGAAATAACAATTATCAACCTCATGTACCCAACGTCAATGCACCTGATTTCATCAAACATACTCTGAAGGACATAAAAACATACATAAACTCCAACACAGTGATAGTGGGAGACCTTAATACTCCCCTCTCACCAATAGATAGGTCATCCAAACAAAAAATCAATAAAGAAATTCTAGAACTAAACCACAGCATAGATCAAATGGAACCTAGCTGATTTCTACACAATATTTCATCCAACTTCTGCACAATACACATTCTTCTCAGCGGCCCATGGAACCTTACAAAAATTGATCATATCTTAGGGCACAAAGTAAACCTCACCAAACATAAGGAAATAGAAGTAATCCCATGCATTTTATCTGACCACAATGCACTAAAACTAAAATCAACAACAAAAACAGCAGTAAAAAATTTAAAGAATTGGAAGCTGACCAACACATTGCTCAATGATGAATGGGTCATTGATGAAATAAAAAAGGAAATTAAAAGGTTTCTGGAAGTTAATGAAAGTGAAAACATGGCCTATCAGAACCTATGGGACACAGCAAAGGCAGTTCTAAGAGGAAAGTTTATAGCCATGAGTGTATATATTAAAAGGACAGAAAATCTCAAATAAATGACCTAATACTACAGCTCAAACTCCAAGAAAAACAAAAACAAGCAAATCTTAAAACAAGCAGAAGAAGAGAAATAATTAAAATAAGGGCTGAAATCAATGAAATAGAAACCAGAAAAACCATACAAAGGATCAATGAAACAAAAGGCTGGTTCTTTGAAAAAATAAATAAGATTGACAGACCCCTGGCAAACCTGACTAAAATGAGGAAAGAAAAAACTCAAATCAGCAAAATCAGAAATGCAAAAGGGGAGATAACAACAAACACAACGTAAATCCAGGAAATCATCAGAGACTACTTTAAGAACCTATACTCTAATAAATTTGAAAATCTTGAAGAAATGGACAGATTTCTAGAAACTTACAACCACCCAAAACTGAACCAAGAAGATATTAATCACCTTAATAGATCTATAACACAAAAAGAAATTGAAGCAGCAATCAAGGGTCTCCCAAAAAAGAAAAGTCCAGGATCCAGTCCAGCAGTGAATAGATTCACTGCTGAATTCTATCAGATGTTTAAAGAAGAACTAATACCAACTCTCCTTAAACTGTTCCATGAAATAAAAAGGGAAGGAACACTGCCTAACTCATTCTATGAAGCTAATATTACTCTCATCCAAAACCAGACAAAGACACCTCCAAAAAGGAGAATTATAAGCCAATTTCCTTAATGAATGTTGATGCAAAAATCCTTAATAAAATAATGGCAAACTGAACCCAACAACACATAAAAAAATCATACATCATGACCAAGTCAACTTCATAACAGGGATGCAGGGATGGTTCAACATATGCAAATCTATAAATGTAATACAGCACATCAATAGAAGCAAAGACAAAAACAACTTGATCATCTCAATAGACGCAGAAAAAGCCTTCAACAAGATCCAACACCACTTCATGATAAAAGCTCTAAGAAAACTAGGAATAGAAGGAATGTACTTCAACATTGTAAAGGCTATTTATGACAAACCTACAACAAACATCATACCTAATGGTGAAAAACTGAAACCATTCCCCCTAAAATCAGGAATGAGACAATGGTGCACACTATCCCCACTCCTATTCAACATAGTACTGGAATTCTTAGCCAGAGCAATTAGGCAAGAAGAAGAAATAAAAGGAATACAAATAGGTAAAGAAACTGTCAAAACATCCTTATTTGCAGATGATATGATCCTATACCTTAAAGACCTAAAAAACTCCACCCAAAAACTCTTAGACACCATAAACAACTACAGTAAGGTGGCAGGATTCAAAATCAACCTACAAAAATCATTAGCTTTTCTATACACCAACAACAAACAAACTGAAAAGGAATATATGGAAACAATTCCATTCACAATAACCCCCCAAAAAATCAAATACCTATGAGTAAATTTAACAAAAGATGTAAATGAACTCTACAAGGAGAATTACAAACTTCTGAAGAAAGAGATCGAGGAAGATTACAGAAGATGGAAAGATCTTCCATGCTCATAGATCAGTAGAATCAACATAGTAAAAATGGCTATACTAGCAAAAGCAATCTACATATTTAATGCAATTCCCATCAAAATTCCAATGACTTTCATCACAGAGATAGAAAAATCTACTCTAAAGTTCATATGGAAACACAAGACACCATGAATAGCCAAGGTAATACTCAGTAAAAAAAAAGCAATGCTGGAGGTATCACAATACCCAACTTCAAACAATATTACAAAGCAATAGCAATTAAAACAGCATGGTACTGGCATAAAAACAGACATGAAGACCAGTGGAACAGAATAGAAGATCCAAATATGAATCCAACACAACTATACCCAACTCATTTTTGATAAAGGTGCCAAAAATATACAATGGAGAATAGATAGCCTCACCAACAAATGTTGCTGGGAAAAGTGGTTATCCATCTGCAAGAAACTGAAACTAGATCCATGTCTATCACCCTGTACTAGTATCAGCTCAAAATGGATCAAGGACCTAAATATCAGACCTGAAACTCTGAAGTTACTAAAGGAAGAAGCAAGAAACACTCCAGAACTAATAGGTATAGGCAAAGACTTCCTCAATAGTACCCCAGCAGCCCAGCAACTAAGAGAAAGGATGGACAAATGGGACTTCATAAAATTACAAAGCTTCTGCACAACAAAAGAAATGGTCTCTAAACTAAAAAAGACCACCCACAGAGTGGGAAAAAATATTTGCCAGCTATACATCAGACAAGGGATTGATAACCAGAATATACAGGGAACTTACGAAACTAAACTCTCCTAAAATCAATGAACCAATTTAAAAATGGGCAACTGAACTTAATAGAACTTTCTCAAAAGAAGAAATTCAAATAGCCAAAAAACACATGAAAAAATGCTCACCATCTCTAGCCATAAAGGAAATGCAAATCAAAACCACACTAAGATTCCACCTCACCCCTGTTAGAATAGCCATCATCAAAAACACCACCAACAACATGTATTGGTGAGGATGTAGGGAAAAAGGAACCCTAATCCACTGCTGGTGGGAATAAAAGCTGGTACAACCACTCTGGAAAAAAATTTGGAGGCTTCTTAAAAATCTAAACATAGACCTGCCATATGATCCAGCAATCCCACTCCTGGGGATATACCCAAAGGAATGTGACACAGATTACTCCAGAGGCACCTGCACACCCATGTTTATTGAGGCATTATTTACAATAGCCAAGTTATGGAAACAACCAAGATGCCCCACTATTGATCAATGGATCAATAGTGAACTATTGTGATACTTGTACACAATGGAATTTTACTCAGCCATGAAGAAGAATGAAATGTTATCATTTGCAGGTAAATGGATGGAACTAGAGAACATCATTCTGAGTGAGGTCAGCCAAGCTCAGAGGACCAAAAATTGTATATTCTCCCTCATATGTGGACTTTAGATCTAGGGCAAATGCAGCAATGTGGTTGGACTTGAATAACATGATAAGGGGAGAGCATATTTGGGTGATATAGAAATAGGTAGAAAACCCAAAACATGAAAGCATTTGATGTCCCCACTCCGGAGGAGCTAATAAAGAAACCTTAAAGCAACAGAGGTTATCATGAGAAGGGGATCAGTAACCAGGGTAAAGTCCCCTTAGAGATGAATCCACATGGGTCATAACACGTACACACAAAAGCAATGCTAGGAATATTTCTGTATAGCCATCCTCAACTCAACTAGCAGAAACGCTTTGTCTTCCTTATTATGCTTGTCTCTTTTCTTCAACAAAACTAGTGCTAAAGGCAGAACACAACCTGCCTGGAACTGAGGGGTAATGGGGGAGAAGTTGAGGGAGTGTGGCAGGGGGGAGAAATGACCCAAACAATGTATGCACATGTGAATAAAAGAATTTAAAAAAAAAGAAAAAGTCTTTAAAATAGATATCTCTATGGAGAGGATGAGGGGGTTACTTTTTGCTTCAGATACCTTTGTATTTTTTAAATCTATTTTATCCACAACCATATATGTTGCATTTGTAATTTTTAAAAATAAAGAAAAGACTTTAAAACCTCCTCACCAAAAGAAAAAACATACACTTCTTATGAGAGGAATCAAATCTCTCACACCACTCAAAAAAAAAAAAAAGAAGAACACAAACTGCCAAGAATTCTTCAGATTTCCTCATAGTCCAGTGGATCTGATTTTGATGATTGATCTCTCCAGGTGTTGTTAGATCCTTCAGCTATCTGATGTTGAGGTATCAACATGACCCTAACTCCCTCCAAAGGCTTCTGGGTTTCAAGTTCATAGAATAAATTGTACACCAGCTGTCAATTTTTCAAGGGGTATATACAAATCAATTTAAAGACTACTTCCAGGTCTGTAAGAGGTCTTTCTGCATGGACAACATGGCTCTCGACTGCAAGGATTGTTAGTCTCCAGCTGCCACAAATAGTTGTGCCATTAGAAGTTGGTGTCAACCAGAAGGAAAAAGATCACCTCCAAGGAGACCCTTTGCACACAGAACACGAGGATCCAAGATGGCAACTAGGGTGCAGAAGCAGATAGCATGAACCCCATGAATCAAAAACCTTGCTGAGATGCTGGAGCCACACTTGGCAGAAATAAAGCACCAAGGAGAATCAAAACTTCGACACCCTGAACCCCTAGCCTGTAGAAAGCTTCTCCACGCCACATTACACTGAGAACATGTGTGGGCTGCTGCTGCCACCAGCTGCTGGCTCCAAACCTGCTTGGGAGACATTCAGCAGACCAAACAGGTGAGCAAACATGATGCAGTATTCCCCCAGCCACCCCTGAGATAAACCAGCACAGCCCCCTCAGCAGACTGACCCCCCCAACAAAAAAAACTGAACAATAAACAACAAACTGAAATCTAGCACACAGCAGAGGGGGCAGAAACACTGAAAGCACACCAGAGAAGGGGAGAGGAGCAAAGAGCTGATCTCCATGTGAACTATCAGTAAACAAACCACTGGAAAGGCAAGAAGGCTGACAACAGACAGGTGAGAAGCCACTGCCTGAATTAGGGTAGGTAGCAGACCATAAAATTCATCTCCTCAGTCAGTGAGCAACACCCAAAGTCAAATGGCTCTGCAAAATTGAAAAACAAATAGCAAACTATCACAACACACTGACAGCAGGGGGCCAGCAGACAGATCTCTGACCTTGCCCCAGAGAAAGGGGTCAAGGCAAAGAAATAGCCCCCAGTAAAAAAGCACAGCAAAAAGCCAACTCCAAAGCAGAATAGCTGGAGGACTACACCTGATCTTCTGAACCTGAGGACAGCATGCAGGCTTAAGTTGCCACACCTCACTGAGAGAGGAACTGATCAAGCAGCTGCCACTGAAAGACAAAAGAAAAAAAAACACTACCCACAAGCCAACCACCTGGCAAGACTACGACAGAGCTTCTGCTTAAATAGCAACACCAGGACTGGATGCTGGCAGAGTAACACCAGAACTTAAACTAAGACTGAAATTCTATTGTTCCTGAACATGGAGGTTTTTTTGTTTATTTTTTCATCCCTCCCTGTTGATTTCTTTGGATTTTTTTTGTTAGTTTTATTATTGTGAATTAATTAATACTAAATTACACTCAGACCAGGGACAGAACTAGCATATACACACTTAGCTAAAAACCCAAGACAGCCACAAAACAAAATTAAACCAAGGGAAAGAAAGCATGTGAGTGAAACCACCAACTAACCTATCAAGAACATAGTTGAACAGTAACAAGTAGAGAAATGGGAAGAAGAAAAAGGGATGGAATCCATTTTCCCCAAAAAATAATTTAATTCAGGATTCAGAAGGAAATGAAGAAAATGGATACCCAGTTCCCCAACAAAACAAAGATAAATGATGCAAAGGTACCCAACTATGTCCACAAGAAAATCTCAAAGAAGAAATCCTGCAAGTAATCACTGAGAATTTCATGGGGATGTTACTAGACATGGTTAACAAAACATACAAAAGACACTCAAGAAATTTCAAGACACCAAAAATAAAGAATACAAGAAGGCAGAAACAAATAAATGAACTCATAGGAGCTCAAAATAAACACCAAAGTGAAAAACAGTTAGAGAGATACATGAATTAAAGACAAAAATAGACAATATTAAAGAGGAAGTGACCCATGAAATGGAAAACCTCAGAAAAAAGAATGAAACAGAAACACAAAACACATGGAAGACCACTCCAGCAGACAACAACAAGCAAAGACAGAATCTCAGAACTTGAAGATAAAGTGGAAATTAAAGGAAAAACTAAAGAGCTATTAGTCAAACAACACAAGACCTGCGAAAGGAATATGCAAGAACTCACCAACTCCACAAAAAGACCAAACCTGAGAATGATGGGCATTGAAGAAGGAGAAGAGGTGCAAGAAAAAGGGATTCATAATATACTTAATACAATATTAGCAGAAAATTTCCCAAATCTAGAGAAAGTTATGCCCATTCAGGTACAGGAAGCCTCCAGGACACCAAACAGACTTGACCAAAGTAGAACTACCCCATGACATATTATAATTACAACAATAAGAACAGAGAATAAAGAAAGAATATTGAAGGCTGTAAGAGAGAAAAAACAAATAACATACAAAGATAAACCCATCAAAATCACCTCAGATTTCTCAACGAAAATCTTAAATGCAAGAAGCACATGGAGTGAGGTACTGCAGGCACTGAATGAAAATAACTTCAACCCTAGGATACTCTACACAGCAAAACTATCACTCAAAATAGATGGGGCAATAAAAGTCTTCCACAATAAGCATAAACAAAAATATATGACCACCAAGCCACCACTACAAAAGATTCTCCAAGGAATTATGTACACAGAAAATGAAAGCAAAGAAAACCACAGAGGAGAAGCAGTACCAAACCACTGGAGAAGAAAACACAAGGAATCAGAGAGTAACATTGATTCAGCTGCACACAATCAAACCCTTAAATAACAAAAACAACTAAATGACAGGGATCACCACATGCTTATCAATATTAACACCAAATGTTAACAGACTTAATTCCTCCATCAAAAGACACTGTTTGGCAAGTATTACACTCATCCCGAACCAGACAAAGACACATACAAAAAGGAGAACTATAGGCCAATCTCCTTAATGAACATCAATGCAAAAATCTTTAATAAAATAATGGCAAACTGAATCCAACAACATATCAGAAAGATCATTCATCACAACCAAGTTGGCTTCATCCCAAGGATGCAGGGGTAGTTCAACATATACAAATCAATAAATGTAATACAGCACATCAATAGAAGCAAAGACAAAAACCACTTGATCATCTCAATAGATGCAGAAAAAGCCTTTGATAAGATTCAACACCATTTCATGATACAAGCTCTAAGAAAACTAGGAATAGAAGGAATGTACCTCAACACTGTAAAGGCTGTATATGAAAAACCTGTAGTCAACATAATACTTAATGGAGAATAATTGAAACCATATCTCCTAAAATCAGGAAGAACACAAGGATGCCCACTATCCCCACTCCTATTCAACATAGTCCTGGAATTCCTAGCCAGAGCAATAAGGCAAGAAGAAGAAATAAAAGTAACACAAATAGGTAAAGAAACTGTCAAAATATCCCTGTTTGCAGATGATATGATCCCATATCTTAAAGACCCAAAACACTCTACCCAAAAACTCCTAGATACCATAAACAGCTACAGCAAGGTGGCAGTATACAAAATCACCTTACAAAAATCATTAGCTTTTCTATACACCAACAACAAACAAATTGAGAAAGAATATATGGAAATAATTCCATTTAAAATAGCCTCAAAAAAATCAAATACCTAGGAGAAAACCAAGGATGTGAATGACCTCTACAAGGAGAACTACAAACCTCTGAAGAAAGAGATGGAAGAAGACTACAGAAGGTGGAAAGATCTCCCATGCTCATGGATTGGTAGAATCAACATAGTAAAAATGGTTATACTACCAAAAGAAATCTACATGTTTAATGCAGTTCCTCTCAAAAACCCAATGACATTCATCACAGAAATTGAAAAATCTACCCTAAAGTTCATTTGGAAACACACTCAGCAAAAAGAGCAATGCTGGAAGTATCACTATATCCAACTTCAATCTATATTTCAAAGCAATAGCAATAAAAACAGCATGGTACTGGCACAAAAACAGATATGAAGACCATTGGAACAGAATACAGGACCCAGATATGAATCCACACAGCTATGCCCACCTTATTTTTGACAAAGGCGCCAATAACATACAATGGAGAAAAGACACTCTCTTCAACAACTGTTACTGGGAAAAGTGGTTATCTGCCTGCAAAAACCTGAAACTAGATCCATCTTTGAGTTGAGTCCTAGTATCAACTCAAAATGGATGAAGGACCTTAATATCAGACTTAGAAACTCTGAAGTTAGTACAGGAAACAGCAGGGAATACTCTGGAAGCAATAGGTACAGGCAAGGGCTTCCTCAATAGAACCCCAGCAGCTCAGCAACTAAGAGGAAGGATGCTCAAATGGGACTTCATAAAATTAAAAAGCTTCTGCACAACAAACAAAATGGTCTCTAAACTGACGAGACCACCCACAGAGTGGGAGAAAACATTTGCCAGCTATACATCAGACAAAGGACTGATAACCAGGATATACAGGGGGCTCAAAAAACTAAACTCCCCCCAAATCAATGAACCAATAAAGAAATGGGCAACTGAAGTAAATGGAACTTTTTTGAAAGAAGAAATTCAAATGGCCAAAAGAGACATGAAAAAATGCTCATCATCTCTGGCCATAAAGGAAATGCAAATCAAAACCACACTAAGATTCCACCTCACCCCTGTTAGAATAGCTATCATCAAAAACACCACCAACAACAGGTGTTGGCAAGGATATGGGGAAAATGGAATCCTTGTACACTGCTGATGGGAATGCAAACTAGTACAACCATTCTGGAAAACAATATGGAGGCTTCTTAAAAATCTAAATGTAGACCTGCCATATGATCCAGCAATCTCACTCCTAGGGTTATACCCAAAGGAATGTGACTCAGGTTATTCCAGAGGCACCTGCACACCCATGTTTATTGCACAACCATTCACAATAGCCAAGTTATGGAAACAATCAAGATGCCCCACTATTGATGAATGGATCAAGAAAATGTGGTATTAATACACAATGGAATTTTACTCAGCCATGAAGAAGAATGGAATCTTATCATTCACAAGTAAATGGATGGAACTGGAGAACATCATCCTGAGCGAGGTTAGCCAGGCTCAGAAGACCAAAAATCATGTGTTCTCCCTCATATGCAGATTTTAGATCTAGGGCAAATGCAGTAATGTTGTTGGACTTGGGTCACATGCTAAGGGGAGAGCACATACAGGAGTAATGGGGATAGGTAGGAAACCCAAAACTTGAAAGTGTTTGATGTGCTCACTGCAGAGGAGCTAATACAGTAACCTTAAAACGACAGAGGTCACTATGGGAAGTGACCAAGAAGTAGTGAAGAGGTCAGGTAGAGATGAATCAATTCAGGTTGCAATACACTTGTGCATGGAAGCAATGCTAGGAATCCCTCTGTATAGCTATCCTTATCTCAACTAGTAAAAATGCTTTGTCTTTCTTATTATTGCTTATGTTTCTCTTCAACAAAATTGGAGAAAAGGGCAGAACAGGTTCTGCCTGGAAATGAGGCTGGTTGTGGGGAGAGGGAGGTGGCAGGGGTGGGGGGAAAATGGCCCCAACAATATATGCACATATGAATAAATGAATTAATAAAAAATAAAAGAATACTTCCAGACATCTGCTATATCCAAAGTGTGTATCACAAAAAAAATTGGTTTGTGACCACTGGGCAGGAAAGTTTGAAGTACATCAATAATTCAATAAACGATTTATTATTTTCTTTAAAAACACAGCAATGTAGCAAAAGACATTGGATACAGTTAAAGGTATGTCATTTCATCAAGCAGCCATAGCCTGGTAAGCCACTCGCTTTTCGCAGGGATAAATTGCCAAGCTGCTGGACTGCTCATATCATGGAGTGAAGGACCTTCTCCCTCCTTTATGTAATGTAGGGACATCACTTATTTAGCACCTTATTGTGCCTGCTGTTATGGGTTGAGTATGCCCCCCAAAAATGATATGAAGAGTGCTCAGAGGGAGTACAGATCTGCTGATGCCTTAATATCACACATCTAATCTTCATATTCATGAAAGAATAAATATCAGTTTTAGTACACTGCTATAACAACTCAAGAAAACTAATATGGCACACATTTTTGTTTTGCCTCACTTTCTTTATAGAATAATAGGATCACCTATTTTATGACTTCTTTATTGATTATATCTGAAACCGGTTCCTTGTGCTAGACAGGCAAAATTATTTGATCTTTAATATATCTCCCTCCAAAAAGGTTCTCTGTAAGCCCTATGTTTCATCTCCCTTAAACTATTTCTTCCTCTGTTGCTTTGGGATCTTTGCAAGGGCACAAATAGCTGTCCTCTCTTTGTTCGGGCTAGCAAAATTTAGGGTTTAGTACAAAACAACAATAATCTATTTTAACTCCATGTAATAGAGATCAAAGGAGTTTTACTGAAGCCCTTTACTCTCTACTTTAAATAATATTGAGTAAGAATTGATGATTCCCTGCACTGTCCTTCAGCCCTCTACAGGTGATATTTATTCCCTTCTTCAAATGTCAGGCTATTTGGGATACCTCACAGAGCAGAACAAGAAAAATTTCCCCAAGGCCAACATTTGAGATCTCAATTAGTTTCTATTGCAATGAGAACAGGCATTTTAATGTCTTTTGATGACTTTTCCAAGGACAGAAAATACATATACAGATGACAGCTAATTTTAGCTTCTGTTTCTCATACCAAACACTGAGAAGCATTCCCCTACCACCACCATTTTCTACCAACACTATCCAAGGGTCTTCTGGAACATATCAACTACCTTTCTAAGCTATATACCTGTACTACCACACTTAACACCCAACACTGCTTACACCTACCTATTTATATTTATCTTGCATGGGACCTGTATATCCTAAGCTCTTTTCCATAGGTCTAGTGGTTGACACTCAGTTGTCATTTATTAGTTGAATGAATGAACACATGTTCTAATAAACCCATCTCTAATACATTTAGAAAGTTAGAGTCCTGAGCAAGTTTTAGTGAATGGACAACTTTATTGATGGCTTGCACTTGTTATTGTCTTTAGTGACAAAGGAATGCCCTTCCACAGTGGAATGCCTTATTCTTTGCTAGATTTCTTCTCACTTTTGACCTGTGCCTTTTTACTACTTACACAGCAAATCAAACTGGTTTATAGAAGTCCATTTCTGTCACTTTTACTCTATGTCAAGCTCATTCCCCTGAATATAAGATTGCACATACTAAGCCTTTCCCTGAAATTCTAGGCAGCAGGCCAAGTGATATCAACAAATATACAACCAAGCGTCTTGTAGGAGACTTTGTAAGCACTGTGAAAACTTTGAGATGAAAATGTTGCACCCAAGGCACTTTCGATATAGTTACCTTGTGAATATCTGAGTGTCAATAAAAGATTTCAATCAGATGTACAAACAACATCTCTTGAGGCACACAGTCTTTGTCTAAAAAAAGAGTCTCTTTTCTCTTGACTACAATGGTTTAAACTCTTCAAAAGCACACAGGCGCATACAACCCCACCTGTGCCCGTGCTCCATAGCACCAAGGAAGCAGCTCCTCAAGTGACTTAGTGGAATGGAAAAAACAAAACTCTGCCCCATTAACTCTGTAACTTTGACAACTCATTTGTTCTCAGCCTCCATTTCCTCATATGTGAATTGGCAGGATGTTTATCATACAATATCATTTTTAAACAAACAAACTAACATATCCATATAACCAACACAAAGATTTCTACAACTATTCAGTTTCCCTGACATTGAGACTCTTGCCAGTGAGTGTGCATCTTAGTAATCTGCATACGCTGTGGTTATTCACTCCACCATAGCTATAGAACCAAACAGGGGAATCAGCTGAAGAACCTAAAACTGATGAATAAAGAAAATACATGCGTGTGTGTGTGTGTGTGTGTGTGTGTGAATACATATATATATATATGTATATGTATAGCAAAAAAAATATATATATATGCTTATATATACTGATACATATGTATCAGAATAAATGAAACTGGAAAGGATAGTGCTGAATGAGATAAGCCAAGCACAAAAAGCCAAATATCACATGTTCCCACTCATTTCTGGATCCTAGACCTAAAATGACAATGATGATAATAATAGAACATGAATATAAATAGGGGCCTAGGGATGGAAAAGGAAAGAACACTGAGGGTTGAAGAGGATAGGAGAGGATGACTAGCATAAGTAGCCCAACACTTAAAGGTGGGAGGGAAGGGAGGTGAATCTGTCCCAAGTACATATGTATAGAATTATCACAATGAAATCCCCCTGTATTACTAACATAGGCTAATTCAAAACTAACATTAAATTTGAAAAAAAGAAAGGAAATCACCTCTCAAGTGCCTTTGGTACAACTCCATCTACATATGCACAACCCGCAGAAAGAAGCTAAGGATAAAAGATTTCTTCAGATGTTGTTAGTGCGAACAATAAGCCAAGAACTTCCAAGAATAAAGGTCATATCTATCACTGCAGGCAAAATTGAAAAAATCAGCCAATGGTGAGTCTTTACTGCTAGTAAACAATTTTTCTCTGCCTAAGAACTCCATGTTCCTCCCTTTTCCATTTGTATTGCTAAGCAACACCATGTACCCCCAGTTCTATTTTGGGTTCTGCGTTTATAGTCATAGACACCTACAAAGCTGCATCCCACACACTACAGTATTTTTAGGTTTCATTTGTGAGCAGTCATATGTGCTGTCAAGTACCTCAAGTCACAATAATAATGTTTTTTTACCTATGTAGAACTTATCTGTACCAGCAAACATTCATGAACTTTTTTTCTTGTTAATATTATGACTCCTAGGAACTGCTCCATGAGGCTGCCTCTGGCAATATTACTGGGAAGGGAAGCAGCTCCCCAAAGGCCACACAATCACAGGAGGGAAACACTCAGAGCAAAGGCCAGTCTCAAGTTTCCCATCCCTTAGGCAGCTTTGAGTCTTAATGTGCCTCCGTTTGCTTATTTATAAAATATTGAGGTTTGGTTCAACTATATCAGTACTCTGTATCAATAGTTTTCATGATATATAACACCTTGTACCTCTTGAAAAACTTTATTCTGTTTTGTTTTGTTTTTTTCAGTTTCTAGGTGTATCATGGTCTCCTACCAAGGAATTTTGAAAATGGAAGCAAAGAAAATTTTGTATTGTAAAAACTGATTAACATAAATAAGAAGTCATAGAGATAGCATTATTTAGACAAGTCCTCAAAAAATACAGGGTAAAGGATGAAAAGAAGGTATGCTTGGCTCTAAGGATTTATTTTACCCATCATCTCCATCTTCCTGATAACCTTACTAGGTATTTTCTGAGAGTGTTTAGAAAAAGCTACTCACCAAAGATCAATTGTTACAGCATCAGAAGCTCAAAGTACCACAGAATTTTAAAATCATAAGAAACCTCAGAGACCAAGAAGTCTCTGAGGAATAACTAAGGAATATTTCAGAGACAGACAGCCATGGTGATTCAGGATTTGGATGAGTGGGAGGAATGTAGCCTGGAGGCCACACCAGAAGACTCTCTTTCCTAAACAGTCAGAGGAACTATGAAGGAAAGCTTTGGTTAGAGCTGGTAAGAGGAACTAAAAAGAAGCAGAACCCTGAATACCCACACATCTCCAACTTTCCTAGTTTGTATATAGGTTTTTTATTTATATCTTATCTTGTTCCAAAAAAGACTTAAGGCAGTTTACAAAGAGTCATATAATACAGCAAGTTTAAATTAACTTCTAAAGAAAAAAAGAGGCAAAGAAAATGTAAAAATAGGTGTATTGTTTTAGCTCAGATTAGCACTGCAAGCGAATGTAGTTTTATTCATTTTGGAATTGTTGGATTTCAATGCAATGCAGGAAGCATGGTGCTTAGCACAGTGCTTTGGCACGTAAATACTCAATTATAGAAGTTACTCTTCCTGCTATTGTTGGTATTAGTTGTTATAGTCCAAAATTATTTCCTTCTCTTAATTGGATTCTAAAATAGAAGTTAAACTTGTCCCTATAGAAACTGCCTTCTCCAACCTGTTTCCTCTCTTTTCCACTTCCTTTTTGTTGTAACTGTATGAAATAATAAAAATATAATCAGGGTTCGGGGTCTTGGAGTCAGAATCCATACTGTTGGCAATATAACCACTTTCAGCAATGCCATGAAATTGGTAACATTTCTCATCTTCTTTCTTGGCATTCTTTCCTTCCTCTGCTTTTTTTGGCACAGTATAGCCCCTTGTATAGTCTCCTTTACTCTGTTCTACACTACCAATATGAGACATCCCTGTTTTCATGTCAATAGCTTGCTTTGCTGATTGCTAGAGCTTTGTGGTATATTATAAACCATATAGTGTTATGTCTCCAGTATTTTTTGCTTTTTCTCAAGATTACAGTAGTTGTTTGGGGTCTCTTGTACTGCCATATGAATTTTAGAATTATTTTACCTTACTCTATGAAGAATGCATTGGCATTTTGATGGAGATATTGCATTGCATGTGCAAGTATCTCAGTAATTTGGACATTTTTACAACATTAATCCCACCAGTCATGAACATGGGAGTCTTTCCACATGTGTATCCTGTTCTATTTCTTCCAACAGAGTTTTGTCATTTTCATTGAAGAGGTCACAAAGACCAGTAGAACAGAGTCCCCAGAAATATCCTATTCATTTTACAGCCAAACTTACTTTCAACAAAGGAGCCAAAAACATACACTGGAGAAAGGCCAGCCTCTTCAGTAAATTGTACCAGGAAAACTGTATACTCACATCTAAAAGATTGAATCTTGACCACTATCTCCCACTCCACACAAAAATCAACTCAAAATAGATCAAAAACCTAAATGTCAAACATGAAACTGCTAAAAGAAAACTTAGAAACCAATTTAATATGTTACTATAAGCAATGACTTTTTTTTTGATAAAATTCCAAAAACACAGGAAACAAAAGCAAAACTAGAAAAATAGAATTATATCAAACTAAGAGACTACTGCACAGTAAAGGAATCAGTAGTGTAGAAATATAACATATAATGTGAGAAAATATTTACAAACTATTAACCTGACAATGGATTGCTATACAGAATGTGTAAGCAACTCAAAAAATTCAATAACCAAAAAAAATCCATATTTAAAATGAGTGAATAATATGGAAAGATAGCTCTTAAAATAGAAGAGATCAAATGAAAAAAACTTCAACATCATTAGACATCAGGGAAACACAAATCAAAATCACAATGAAGTATCTTGTGATTTGAGTAGTATCAAAAAGACAAAAAGTAGCAAAAGCTGGCAAGGATGTGGAGACAAGAGAACCCTACATACTGTTGGTGGGATGGTGAATTAGTACAACCACCCACCATAGAGAACAGTATGGAGTCTTCTCAAAACACTGAAAACAGGACTACCTTATGATCTTGCCACCCCACTTCTGTGTGCATGTGTCTGTATGTGTATATCTGTGTGTCTGTGTATATGTATGTGTATCTATATTTTCAGAGAAAATTTATGGACATGTTAAAGAGATACACACACTCCCATGCTTACTGTGGCCCTATTCACAATAACTAAGATATGAAATGAACCTTGATGCCTACCAATGGGTGAATTAATTGAGAAAATGATTTGTATTTACATATACATCTATATATGCATACATATGTATATACACAATGGAAGACTATCATTCTTTTATGTCTGAATAATATATAATATGCAGCAAAATGGATAGAACTGAAGGTCATTATATTAAATGAAATAAGCCAGATACAAAGACAAGTAGTGCATATTCTCTTACATATATGAATGCTTACAAAAGGTGATCTAAATGCAGAATACTGATATCTAGACACTTGGAAGAGTAAGAGTGGGGGATAGGGGAATACTGAATGAGTACCAAAACACAGAGTGTTCTATAGCACAGGGGCTGTTTATAATTCACAATAACCTAATGTATATTTTACAAAGATGTGGAAGAGCAGAGCTCAAAGTCTCCAAATAAAAAGTAATAAAGAGATGGAAATGCTAATTACTGATTTGATCAGTACATATTATGTACATGTACTGAAATAGCATGCTGTACCCCATGAGTATGTATAATTTTAAAAATTTATAAGACTATCCTTGCCCTGAAGTATACATAGCTCATACTAGTTTAAAGTCCTATGAGGGCTACATTCTCAACTGCAGCAAAGCCTTAAAATAAATGGATTAAGTTCCTAAAGTGGAAATTTGGTTTTCCTTATGTGAAAGGATATGGGAGGCTTTTTTTTTTAAGAGAAAGGGAGGCAGAAAGGAAACTGTAGGTCATTTTTCATTTTTATTGACTACAGCACAAAGGCAGTGTACCACATGAAAGTATAACCCAAGTACAATTAGTGTCACAAGTGGTATGGTTTCCATTAAAAGAAAAATTGTATTCCTACAATTTTTTAAAGTGAAAATAAGCTTCAAACAATAATAAGAGGCATAACTACCTACATAATAAATGGTCATTTAAAAAAATTATTTAATCCATCTTGGCCATTCTTACCTACTTCTGATGCAATGCTTCCCCACAAATTTTCCCACTCAATCCCAAACAAAAAACATTGCTAAAACCTTCACTTCCTGGCTTCTTCTGTCTCTTAGAGTCTCCTTTTACTCCACTTAAAATCCCCTGCTTTGCCCTAAGTGGTTAGCTCTTTTTACCTATCTATATAATTACCATAAAAAGAACAGTAACCCAGTAGATAGACAGTGAAATTCCTTTAAAAGGGTGGCAAGAAAGGGGAGAAAGAGAACATCTGGCCCTGGCCCAAGATAAAATTGATATTACCACTGAAGAGAAGAAAAGAAGGGATCTAGAAGAGGACCTCCTAGACCAGGACCATATGATTTAGTGTACTTTAGGGGGATGGTGGGAAGGAATGGTGACTAACATTACTAAGGCCTCAATTTCACTTTTAAAAAAATGAAATTCAATGGCAAATAGTTGTAATGTGCAAGGTGCCAGCAGATATGCACCTTAAGGGAGAAGCATTTGTAACAATAATTGAGTGCATATTTTAGGTAATAGAGTCCCACATAACTCCAAGAGCCAAAAGTCCCAAGATCAGCTCTGGAGTTATCATGTATCCTGAAAAGGCTATCTGCACATTCTGAAATTATTTATTCCAGGATTTACTTCCAAAGACACCTTTGACAATAATGCTGTCATTTTACCATACACTTTTTGTTGCCCAGGGCTTCCCTCCTCAGGGTGCATTCTAGTTTTACATCTACAATTAACTCCAAAACCACAACAGATCATTATAGGAGCAAAGTGCGTGTGTCAAGTGCAAAAGTAAATGTCTTATCTTTATTTATTAGACAAGAATATCTTCTAGGGTCACCTGTCATGGTCAAGGGCAAAAAAAGGTCTGTTCTAAGTATATTAGAAATCATTTCACATTATTATAATACCTAGTGATAACCTGATTCTTCTAGACTTAAACGCATGGAAATTTTTCCAAATAGTGCTAGCTTCTGTGTCATTCAGCCATAGGTATCCATAGTTTCTACTTTATTTTCTCAATTTTTCTTTTACTGTCTCACATTATATTTTTGAGGCCCACAGGCCACATAAAGGAAAAAGAATATTCAGTACTAGAATAAAAATCACTCTGATAACTTCACCAAAACATGATGAAGGGGGAAAAAAAATGCAGGATTTAAAAAGAAGTTCAACGACCACTAACATCGACACCAGAGACCTCCAGGAAATAGAGCAATAGCTCTGTAGTTTGATAGCTATTTCTACCTGTAAAGTCATGTCAACATCAACCAATATTGGTTTTCATTTCCAGTTGTATGTAGTAGAGAAGGATATAAAGAACCTTGATTCTGTGGTAACAAGATAAACCCAGATAAAATTAAGTTATCTTTTTCTACAGGTCACCAAAGAGCAATAGAAATTTAAAAAAATGCTGATGGACTAAATTCCAGAAAATAAAAATGTATTCCTAAGTGAGAAAGCAGCAGCAGTTTCCCTACCTGAGAGGAGCCATCTGGAACAGTCAGAGAGCAGGCCTGCTATAGCCTGAGTGGTTTTCAGAGCTGAATAGAGTTTTGGAAGGCAGTACACACTGACAACATGGATTGACATCTGAAACAGCCCAAAATACAAAACAAGTCACTTGACCAAATGTCTCTCTCCACCCTAGAAGCAGTCCCTGATAAAGAGTCATAGCACAGAGAGACGTCATTTAATCATATGCATTCTCACAGAGCCTATGTTCCAGGACCGTGCTATATTTGAATATAAAGGCAGACCAAAAACCCTGATATAACGACTTTCCCAGATTGAAGAGCTACTGGTGGAATAAGAGGTTAGAGTTCTGTTTAACAGGGACAAATTCAGTCTACCTAAAGCTGCCACCTGCCTTAGATCAACTGGACTATAGAAAGAATCACAATGAGCAGCCACCCACCCTAACTACTTCCTAGAGAAGTGCTTTCACTGACAAAATTATCCAGTCACCACTGTTGTATTATATCAAATATTCAGTATACAATAAAAAGGCATAAGATATGGAGAAAAGTAGGAAAAGGTGAACTATAACTAAGAAAAAATCAGTAAAAACTGACCTATACATAACCCAGTCATTGGAATTAGAAGCCAAGAACTTTAAATCAACTTTTAAGAATGTTAAAGAATGTGTAGGAAAATACGAAAATATATGTATATATATGGGTTAGTTAAGAAGACAAGACACAGAAACTGAAAAAATAAAATTCTGGAGCTGAAAAATAAAGCATCTAAAATAAACCCTCATTGGATTCTTCAAAAGCAGATTGAACGCTGCATGTAGAAGGCTGTACTCATTACTGAAAGAGAAGCAAGCACTCCCCTTTGTGGTTATGATCTTGCAACTCTTCTCATTAAGGGTGGAGACTATTTCTATACCCCTTAAATATAAGTTGGATTTGCATCACATTTCACGATTCAGCCATGGTTATGTTAGCTGTAATAAAGAATAAGCTTTGATCTGAGACTAGACCTAAAGACATTGAAGTTTTTACTGTGGCTTCTTGAAATGCTACTTTGAAAGTGCCATACCATGAAGAAGGGTAAGATAAAATATCATGTACAGCCACACTCAACTATTTCAGCTTCCCTGGACCAACCCACCTAGCATGGGTGCTAGGTACAACCAGCAGAAAAATGGGCAGTGAACCCACAGACTTGTGACAAACAATAGCATGCCTTGTTCTAAGCCACTAAGTCTTGGTGTGATTTGCGGCAGTGAAAGATAAATACATGACAGAGGGAAAGAGTGAACTTAACTGGCTCACTAAAAGATACCCAAGCTGCTACTGGACCTTTAAAGAACTAATGCCAACCCTCCTTAAACTTTTCCACAAAATAGCAAGGGAAGGAACTCTGCCGAACTCATTCTATGAAGCCAGTATTACACTTATCCCAAAACCAGACAAGGACACAAGAAGTAGAGATTTTCAGGCCAATCTCTTTAATGAGAATAGATGAAAAGATTCTCAATAAAATATTGGCAAACCAAATTCGACAACACATCAAAAAATCACGCACCATGACACCATGATCAAGTTGGTTTTATCACAGGGATGCAGGGCTGGTTCGACATACACAAATCATTAAATGTAATACAGCATATTAACAGAAGCAAAGACAAAAACCACTTGATCATCTAAATATAGGCAGAAGAAGCCTTCAATAAAATTCAATATCCTTTCATGATTAAAGCTCTGATGCAACTATGAATAGAAGGAATGTACTTCAACATAATAAAGGCTATATATGACAACCCTGTAGCCAACATCATACTTAATGAGGAAAAACTGAAACCATTTCTTTCTAAAGTCAGGAACGAGACAAAGTTTCCACTCTCTCCACTCTTATTCAACATAGTCTTGGAATTCCTAGCCAAAGCATTAAGACAGGAAGAAGAAATAAAAGGAGTATAAATAGGTAAAGAAGTAGTCAAACTAGTGAAAATGACTGTATTACCAAAAGCAATCTACATGTCCATCTCAATTCCTATCAAAATTCCAATGACATTCAGCAGAGATTGAAAAATCAACCCTAAAGTTCATTTGGAAGCACAAAAGACTGCAAATAGCCAAGGCAATACTGCACAAAAAGAGCAACCATGGAGGTATCACAATACCTAACTTCAAACTATACTACAGAGTCATAGCAATAAAAACAGCATGGTACTGGCACAAAAACAGATATGAAGACCAGTGGAACAGAATAGAAGATGCAGATATGAATCCATGTGGCTACAACCACCTGATTTTTGACAAAGGCACCAAAAACATACAATGGGAAAAAGACAGCCTCTTAAAATGTTTCTGGGAAAAGTAGATATCTGCATACAGAAAACAAACAGATCCATGTCTTTCACCCTGTACAGTTATCATCTTAAAGTGGATAAGGACCTTAATATAAGACTTGAAACCTTGAAGTTAGTGCAGAAAATACACTCGAAGCAATAGGTATAGACAATGACTTCCTCAATAAAACTCAAATGGCTCACCAAATAAGAGAAAGGACTGACAAGTGGGACTACATGAAATTAAAAAGCTTCTGCACAAAAGAAATGATTTCTAAATTGAAGAGGCTGCCCACAGAATCTATGTCAGCTATACATCTGACAAGAGATTAATAACCAGAATGTACAGGGAACTCAAAAAACTAAACTCCCAAAAAAATCAATGACCCAATGAAGAAAACAGAGTTTTTCAAAGGAAGAAGTCCTAATGGCTAAAAAAAACAAACACATGAAAAAATGCTCATCATTCCTGGTCATATAGGAAATGCAAATCAAAACCACATTAAGATTCCACCTCACTCCTGTTAGAATGGCTACCATTAAGAATACAAACAACAATAAATGTTGGTGAGGATGTGGGGAAAAAGAAACCCTCACATACTGCTGGTAGGAATGTATATAGTACAACCACTATGGAAAACAGCATAGAGGCTCCTCCAAAAAACTAAAAATAGAACTGCCATATAGAATTGCCATCCAGCAATTCCACTCCTAGGGATATACGTGAAGGAATGTAAGTCAGGTTACAACAAAGGCACCTGCACACCCATGTTTATTGCAGCACTAGTCACAATAACTAAGTTATTGAAACAGCCTAGATTGCCCATTATTGATAAATAGATTAAGAAAATGTGGTATTTATATACAATGAAATTTTATTCAGTCACAAAAAAGAATGCAATTTTGTCATTTGCAGGTAAATGGATGGAACTGGAGAACATCATCCTAAGTGAAGTTAGCCCAACTTGAATCTCAAACATAGGGCCAAATACATCTGGCCAAAAATTACATGAATCTACAAACCCAATTAGCTGGAGAACCACAAGCTAGAGGAGAGAAAATCATACAGAACATCATAGTCAAAATGCTTAAAGATAAAGTGAAAAAAATAAATGATAAAATGAAAATAAATTCTCAAATGGTATTACGGGGGAAAGCCATGTACATACAAAAGCATTACATAAAGGAACACAATTTTTAAAATAAAAAATTAACTTTTAATCAGAAATAATGGGAGCCAGAAGTCAATGCAAAAATATCAAATGAGAAAACATTCCAGAAAAAATATTTACTACATGCATTTACTTCATGTTTGTGTGCTATGGGCATAGTCACACAAATCTGGTTTATATGTCAGATGTAGTGAGGCATAATTTATGTAGCATAAAGCTCACCGATTCATCTTTTTTAGGTATAGCATTTGATGAGTCCACAAGCATAGATTGTACATCCACCACTGCAATCAAAACACCATCACACCAAAAAGCTCCCTCACTACTCTCACAAGCATTCCAGCATAGTCTGATCTCTATCCCGATAGCCCAGTCTTTCCAGAACATCATAAGAATGGAATTATGTATTGTCCCTGTTCAAGCTGCTATGAAAAAATGCCATAGATTGGATGACATAAACATGATTTTTCAGTTATCAGAGGATAAAAAGTCCAAAATCAAGACACTGGAAGATTTGGTGTCTGGTGAGTGCCTTCTTCATAGATCAATGTCCTTTTCCCCTCTAACCTCACATAGAAGGAGCAAGGGAGTTCTCCTTTATCTCTTTTATAACGGCACTAATCCCATGCATGCTCCACCCACTTGACCTAATCAACTCCTAAACACTCACATCCTAAAGCCATCACACTAGGAATCAGGTTTCAACAAAAAAACCGATGAATGGAGGAAGGGGCAAACATTCAGTGGATACTACACCATATGTAATCTTTTATGTTCAGGTTCTCTTTTGATATAATGCATGTGACATTCATGCATTATTGCATATATCAACATTTTAATTATTGAATACAATTCCATTGCATATATGAATCACAATATGTCTATCCCTTGCCAAGTTAAGAAATTAGATTGCTTTGACTTTTTTTTTAATCAATTGTGCATAAGTCTGCTAAGAACATTCATCTACCAAGTCCTTCTGATGACCTGTTTTCCTTTCTCTTGGAGAAATACCTAGGAGTGGAATTTTTATTAGCATAAATTAATTGAATGAAGGGCTCTCATTGTGATATTCGTATACGTGCATATAATATACTTTGATCAAATTCACCCCCTCTATCACTCTTTCTTATCCTCCATCCCTCCTCCCCAGAAGTAGAATTGTTGAATTATGTATTTATGATTTTATTAGCATATAATAGTTCTACAGGGGGATACATTGCGATATCTTCATGTATGTATAAAATGTATCTTAGCTGAACTTACACCTTCCATTGTTCTCCCTTTCACCCCCCTGCCCTCCTTCTTAAAATAATTTCAACAGGTTTCATTCTTCTATTTTCACATATGGATACAAGATACCACCATATGCACCCTCATTCCCCCTTTTCTTGTGCCAACCCCTTCCCACTGGTACACACCCCCAGAAGAGATTTATTTCTGCCTCCTGCTTTTTTTTTGAAAAATGTTTATTTATTTTTTATTGTTTTATTATTCATATGTGCATAATATGCTTGGGTCATTTCTGCTCCATGCCTCCACCCACTCTGCCCCCTCCTTCTCCCCCCAACCCCCTCAATACCCGGCAGAAACTATTTTGCCCTTATCTCTAATTTTGTTGTAGAGAGAGTATAAGCAATAATAGGAAGGAACAAGAGTTTTTGCTGGTTGAGATAAGAATAGCTATACAGGGAGTTGACTCACATTAATTTCCTGTGTGTGTGTGTTACCTTCTAAGTTAATTCTTTTTGATCTAACATTTACTCTAGTTTCTGGTCCCCTTTTCCTATTGGCCTCAGTTGCTTTTGAGGTATCTGCTTTAGTTTCTCTGCATTGAGGGCAACAAATGCTAGCTAATTTTTTAGGTGTCTTACCTATCCTCGCCCCTCCCTTGTGTACTCTCGCTTTTATCATGTGCTCAAAGTCCAATCCCCTTGTTGTGTTTGACCTTGATCTAATGTCTGCATATGAGGGAGAACATATGATTTTTGGTCTTTTGGGCCAGGCTAATCTCACTCCGAATGATGTTCTCCAATTCCATCCATTTACCAGCGAATGATAAACATTTTGTTCTTCTTCTTCATGGCTGCATAAAATTCCATTGTGTATAGATACCACATTTTCTTGATCCATTCGTTAGTAGTGGGGCATCTTGGCTGTTTCCATAACTTGGCTATTGTTAATAGTGCTGCAATAAGCATGGGTGTGCAGGTGCCTCTGGAGTAATCTGTGTCACAGTCTTTTGGGTATATCCCCAAGAGTGGTATTGCTGGATCAAATGGTAGATCAATGTTTAGCTTTTTAAGGAGCCTCCAAATTTTTTTCCAGAGTGGTTATACTAGTTTACATTCCCACCAGCAGTGTAAGAGGGTTCCTTTTTCCCCGCATCTTCACCAACACCTGTTGGTGGTGGTGGTGTTCTAATGATGGCTATTCTAACAGGGGTGAGGTGGAAACTTAGTGTGGTTTTAATTTGCATTTCCTTTATTGCTAGGGATGGTGAGCATTTTTTCATGAGATTTTTGGCCATTTGAATTTCTTCTTTTGAGAAAGTTCTGTTTAGTCCACCTGCCCATTTCTTTATTGGTTCATTAGTTTTGGGAGAATTTAGTTTTTTAAGTTCCCTGTATATTCTGGTTATCAGTCCTTTGTCTGATGTGTAGCTGGCAAATATTTTCTCCCACTCTGTGCGTGTTCTCTTCGGTTTAGAAACCATTTCTTTTGATGAACAGAAACTTTTTAGGTTTATGAGGTCCCATTTATCTATGCTATCTCTTAGTTGCTGTGCTGCTGGGGTTTCATTGAGAAAGTTCTTACCTATATCTACTAACTCCAGAGTATTTCCTACTCTTTCCTGTACCAACTTTAGAGTTTGTGGTCTGATATTAAGATCCTTGATCCATTTTGAGTTAATCTTGGTATAGGGTGATATACATGGATCTAGTTTCAGTTTTTTGCAGACTGCTAACCAGTTTTCCCAGCAGTTTTTGTTGAAGAGGCTGCTATTTCTCCATCGTATATTGTTAGTGCCTTTGTCAAAGACAAGTTGGTTATAGTGTGTGGCTTCATATCTGGGTCCTCTATTCTGTTCCACTGGTCTTCAAGTCTGTTTTTGTGCCAGTACCATGCTGTTTTTATTGTTATTGCTTTGTAATATAGTTTGAAGTCAGGTATTGTGATACCTCCTGCATTGTTCTTTTGACTGAGTACTGCCTTGGCTATTCATGGCCTCTTGTGTTTCCATATAAATTTAATGGTAGATTTTTCAATCTCTTTAATGAATGTCATTGGAATTTTGATGGGAATTGCATTAAACATGTAGATTACTTTTGGGAATAGAGACATTTTTACTATGTTGATTCTACCAATCCATGAACATGGGAGATCTCTCCACTTTCCATAGACTTCCTCAATCTCTTTCTTCAGAAGTTTATAGTTTTCCTTGTAGAGGTCATTCACATCTTTTGTTAGGTTTACACCTAGGTATTTGATTTTTTTTTTTGAGGCTATTGTAAATGGAACTGTTTTCATACATTTTTTTCAGTTTGTTCATTATTAGGGTATAGAAATGCTAATGATTTATCTATGTTGATTTTATATCCTGCTAACTTGCTGTAGCTATTGATGATATCTAGAAGCTTCTGAGTAGAGTTTTTTGGGTCTTGAAGGTGTAGGATCATGTTGTCTGCAAATAGGGATATTTTGACAGTTTCTTTACCTATTTGTATTCTTTTTATTCCTTCTTCTTGCCTAATTGCTCTGGCTAGGAATTCCAGTACTATGTTGAATAGGAGTGGAGATAGTGGGCATCCTTGTCTGGTTCCTGATTTTAGAGGGAATGGTTTCAGTTTTTCTCCATTAAGTATAATGCTGGCTATAGGTTTGTCATATATAACTTTTATAATGTTGAGGTACTTTCCTTCTATTCCTAGTTTTCTTAGAGCTTTTATCATGAAATGGTGTTGGATCTTATCAAAGGCTTTTTCTGCATCTATTGAGATGATCAAGTGGTTTTTGTCTTTGCTTCTGTTAATGTGGTTTATTACGTTTATTGATTTTCGTATGCTGAACCACCCCTGCATCCCTGTGATGAAGCCTACTTGGTTGTGGTGAATAATCTTTTTGATGTGTTGCTGAATTTGGTTTGCCATTATTTTATTGAGGATTTTTCCTCAATAATTGAGATTGGCCTATAGTTCTTTTTGGAGGTGTCTTTGCCTGGTTTTGGGATAAGTGTAATCCTGGCTTCATAAAATGTGTTTGGCAGTTTTCCTTCCCTTTCTATTTCATAGAACAGTGTAAGGAAGGTTGATATCATTTCTTCTTTAATGGTCTGATAGAATTCAGCAGAGAATCCATCAGGTCCTGGACTTTTCTTTTTGGGGAGACTCTTGATTGCTGCTTCAATTTCATTTTGTGTTATAGATCTATTCAGGTGATTAATTTCCTCTTGGTTCAGTTTTGGATGATCATATGTATCTAGAAATCTGTCTATTTCTTTAAGATTTTCAAATTTATCTGAATATAGGTTCTCAAAGTAGTCTCTGATGATTTCCTGGACTTCCATGGTGTTTGTTGTTATCTCCCCTTTTGCACTCCTGATTCTACTAATTTGGGTTTTTTCTCTCCTCATTTTAGTCAGGTTTGCCAGGGGTCTATCGATCTTGTTTATTTTTTCAAAGAACCAACTTTTTGTTTCATTAATTCTTTGTATGGTTTTTTTGGTTTCTATTTCATTGATTTCAGCTCTTATTTTTATTATTTCTCTCCTTCTATTTGTTTTGGGATTTGCTTGTTCTTGTTTTTCTAGGAGTTTGAGATGTGTCATTAAGTCATTGATTTGGGATCTTTCAGTCTTTTTAATATATGCACTCATGGCTATAAACTTTCCTCTCAGGACTGCCTTTGCTGTGTCCCATAGGTTCTGGTAGGTTGTGTTTTCATTTTCATTGACTTCTAGGAACTTTTTAATTTCCTCTTTTATTTCATCAGTGGACAATTGTTCATTAAGTAATGAGTTATTTAGTTTCCAGCTGTTTGCTGTTTTTTGTCTTTACTTTTGTTTTTGAGTTCTAGTTTTAATGCATTGTGATCAGATAGTATGCATGGTATAATTCCTATTTTTTTATATTTGCTGAGACTTGTTTTGTGCCCTAGGATATGATCTATTTTGGAGAAGGTTCCATGGGCGGCTGAGAGAATGTATATTGTGTAGAAGTTGGATGTAATGTTCTGTAGACATCAAGTTGGTCCATTTGCTCTATTGTATATTTTAGATCTTGGATTTCTTTATTGATTTTTTTGTTTGGATGACCTATCTATTAATGATAATGGGGTGTTAAAGTCTCCCACAACCACTGTGTTGGAGTTAAAATATGCTTTTAGGTCTTTCAGGGTATGTTTGATGAAATTGGGTGCATTGACATTGGGTGCATACAGGTTGATAATTATTATTTCCTTTTGGTCTATTTCCCCTTTTATTAGTATGGAATGTCCTTCTTTATCTCATTTGATCAATGTAGTTTTGAAGTCTACTTTGTCAGAGATAAGTATTGCTGCTTCTGCCTGTTTTGGGGGGCCATTGGCTTGGTAAATCTTCTTCCAGCCTTTCATCCTAAGCCTATGCTTAGTTCTATCAGTGAGATGGGTCTCCTGTAAGCAACAAATTGCTGGATCTTCCTTTTAATCCATTTCGTCAAGCAGTGCCTTTTGATGGGTGAATTAAGTCTGTTAACATTAAGTGTTAGTTCTGATAGGTATGTGGTGATTCCTGTCATTTAATTGTCTTAGTTGTTTAAATGTTTGATTGTGTGTACCTAAGTTGAGGTTACTGTGTACTTTCTTGCTTTTTCTTTTCCTGTGGTTTGGTGCTGCCTGTCTTTTCAATTAAGTTGGGTTTCACTTTCTGTGTGCAGAATCCCTTGAAGAATCCTTTGTAGTGTTGGCTTTGTGGTCACATATTGTTTTAGTTTCTGCTTATCATGGAAGACTTTTATTGCTCCATCTATTCTGAATGATAGTTTTGCTGGGTAGAGTATCCTGGTGTTGAAGTTATTTTCATTCAGTGCCCAAAAGGTCTCACCCCAAGCTCTTCTTACTTTTAATGTTTCTGTTGAGAAGTCTGCTGTGATTTTGATGGGTTTACCTTTGTATGTTATTTGTTTTTTCTCTCTTACACCCTTCAATATTCTTTCCCTAGTTTCTGAACTTGTTTTAATGATGACATGTCATGGGGTAGTTCTATTTTGATCTGGTCTGTTTGGTGTCCTGGACTGCCTCCTGCTCTTTATTTTTTTAAGTGTCTACTGATAGTCCAAGGGAGTTTTGCTTTTGTACTTCGGGTCTATATATATCATGCTTTAATCAAATTAACACCTCCCCTCCATTACTTACTCATTATCATGATGCTCCCCTGTACAATTCCTCCTTAACAGCTTACTGTACAGTACATTATGTAATATTCATTCTCTAACATTTCCTTTTTCTCTCCTACCTCCCTAGTCCCCTCAGACAGACTCACTAAAACAATTTTGTTCTCTTTCTCACTCTTATGTATATAATCATATATGTTTATACACACATTTAATTTATAGGTCTAGCTTCCACATATGAGAGAAAACATGTGACCTTTGATTTTTTTTTTGAGCTTGGCTTAATTCGCTTAACATGAAGTTCTCCAGTTCCATCCATTTACTTGCAAACAACATAATTTCATTCTTCTTTATGGCTGAATAAAGTCTATCATGTATATATACCATATTTTCTTAACCTATTCATCAGTTTTGGGGCATCTAGGGTGCGTCCAATACTTAGCTATTGTAAATAGTGCTACAATAAACATGGGTGTGCAAGTGCCTCTTTCATATCCTGGAGTACATTCTTTTGCATATATGCCCAGGAGTGTATTGCATATGGTAATTCTACTTTTAGTTTTTTGAGAGACCTTGATATTGCTCTCCAAAGCAGTTGCACTCATTTATATTCCCACCCACAGTGTAGAAGTGTTCCTCTTCTCCCCATATCCTCACCAGCATTTGTTATTTGTGTTATTGATGATACCCATTTTGACTAGAGTGAGGTAGAATTTCAGTATAGTTTTGATTTGATTTCTTTTATGGCCAAGAACGTTGAGCATTTCTTCATATGATTTTTGGCCATTTGTACTTCTTTTGAGAATTGTCTGTTCAGTTCATTTGTCCATTTATTCACTGGTTTGTTGATTCTTTGTGGGGTTAGGTTTTTTTTGCTCCCTGTATATTCTGGTTATTAACCCCTTGTCAGGTGTATAGCTGCCAAAGATTTTTCTCCCATTCTGTAGGCTGTCTCATAAGTTTGTTGATTGTTTCCTTTGTTGTGCAGAAGCATTTTAGTTTCATGTGGTCTCATTTGTCAATATACTTCGTCTTAATTGCTGAGCTATTTGGAGTTCCATTCATAAACTATTTTTCAAAGTGTTAAACTATTTTGGACTCCTAATAACAAAGAACTCAAACTTCCAGTTGCTCTGAATCCTCTCGACACTTGATGTTTTTATTTTAGCTACTATAATATACATATTGTGGAATTTTGTGGTTTATATTGCAAGTTACTAATGACCACTGATGTTGATCATCATTTAATATGTTTATTTGCCAACCATCTCTTTTTTGTTCAAATTTACTCAGTTTTTATCTGGTTATTTTCTTATTTAAGTCATGTGAATTCTATGGGAAGGTGACCAGGAAGTAGTGAAGAGGTCTGGTAGAGATGAACCAATGTGGGTTGTAATACACATGTGCATAGAACCAATGCTAGGAATCCCTCTGTACAGCTATCTTTATCTCAAGCTAGCAAAAATGTTATGTCTTTCTTATTACCACTTATATCTTCTCTTCAACAAAACTGGAGAAGAGAGAACAGGTTCTGCCTGGAAGCGAGAGGGGTGGGGAGGAGGGGACTAGAGGTAGGGGGGGACAGATGGCCCATACATATTCATAAATGAAAAAACAATTTTTAAAAGTCATGTGAATTACATACATACATACATACACACACACACACACATACACACACACACATCCTAGACACAGGTAAATGTTGTGTAAAGTTTTTTAGTCTATGGCTTTAAATTTGTTCAGTGCCTTTCAAAGAAGTTGATTATTCAGTTTTTCATCACTATAATAAATAGCTGAAATAATCAACTTAAAAAATAGAAAGAGTTTGTTTTTGCTCATGGTTTTAGATGTCCTAGCTCATTGATTGGCCCCATTGTTTTGGGTCTATGGTGACATAGTATATCATGGCAGAAGCTCATCACTGGACAAACACCAGTCACCTCATGGTTAGGAAGCAAAAAGGAAAAGCAAGGGGCCAGGGTCCTACAGTCCTCTTGAGAAGCCTGCCCCCAATGACCACAGGACCCCCCACCTTTCAAAGGTCTCATCATCTTCCAATAGCACCACCCTGTGGACCAACGCTTAACACATGGGCCTTGGGGGACATTGATTTTGATGGATTCCAATTTCTAATTTTTGTTTATGTTTATGCCTTTTGTGCCTTTTAAAAACCTTTCTAGACTCAAGACTATAAAGAGTTTTCTTCCATGTTTTTAAGTACTTTTATAGTGTTAGTTTCACATTTATAGTCTGACTTATTTGCTGTCAAGTTTGTCAGTTATGTATGAGTCAGGTTTGCTTTCTTTTACATATGGATGTTCACTGTTCCAGTGCCAACTCCATTCCTCCTTGTCACTTCTGTCAAAAATCAATTGACCATATTTATGTGGGCCTTATTTTTGGATTCTTTATTTTCTTCTATTGATTTCATATCCACCAATACTATATGGTAGATATGAAACAGTGCCAAGTATGTTGCACTAAGTAAGTTGGGATCAACAAAATTATCTAAATTTTCTACCATGTTTCAAAGAATATTCTAAACATGCTAAAAATCCATTCAGTGTCCACCAAGAGTTTACTAAGTACCTAAGACATTGTGTTAGGCTCTAGGCAAACATATCAATGAATAAAATAGGCCTATACCTTCCCTTGTGGACTTCGGAATCAAATGGGAAGACATTAAAAAGTCCACAAATAAATATGAAATTTCCTACCTCAGTTTATTACCTACCTGGTTGTTACTTTATTTCCATCTGGTTTGCTCTAAAATCTGTCTCCATTGTTATATGTATATATGTATATATAAATTCATTTATACTCACAATGAGAGAGCAACATTAAAAGTTGGCCAAATTTTTACAGAAACATTTTTCTATGCTTTGTGCCACTCCACTTTAGGTAATCCCAGATAATGCATTTGCAGAGTCTGATGTAAATATCATGAATACAGGCTAGTTTCCTACCTTGGTCAGTTGGAAAGCATCTCATTTGCTTAGGAAGAAGCCTGTGACAGTGCACAGTTGTTTGAAAACTAGATTGAAGCATGCAATTTTATTTCAGAGGCTGAGACTGTGTTTGTGTTTGTGAAATCTAGAATATCTAAAAACAATGGGACATTTTTACAGTCATTAAACTTTTGAAAATTGTTCCCTGGAGACTACTCTAGCTACCAAGTGAATAAAAGCTTGGTTAAGACTTCTCCTATATACTACCCTCTTTTAAAGGGATCAGATAATGATGAGAAGGACAAAAGGGACCATTTTAAAATGGGACTGAAACTAGGTGTGGGGGCACATATCCATAAACTCAGTACTTGAGAGGTTGAGACAGGAGCATCTTTAGTTTGAAGCCACCCTGAGCTGCATGGTATGACCTTGTCTCAACAACAACAAAAATGGTCTGATGGAGAAAAAAAATTCTTGTTGGTTCATCCCAATCCTAGACATTAAAATAAACCTTGCTTCCAATCTTAGAAAGAAAACCCATAGAGGTTTTAACTGAACATTTTATACATTAGTCTTGTAATGGTGCTTTTAAATGTCAATGTAGCATGTGAAAGAAAGACTTTGTACAGACAGGTAAAATTTCCATTTCTGCATGATGAAATGTGGTGACACCTCTTCATCTGTAACTTGAAATCAAAATTGTCAGATTTTACTTTTTTATAATTTAAGAAGAGTGAAGTTAGGGGACTAGAAGACTTCTAATTGGCTTCTTCAGATCCATTGATTTAAATGTAACAGTGTGTTGGAATTTTATAGCTAAGATTCTATTTGTGTATATAACTTAACTAATCTGTAAATTGCAATAAATACATTTGCAATTATTAAAAATGTTACATGATAAATAAATAAATATGAAATTTCAAATACTGACAAGTACTACTAAAAATACATCAAATAACAGAATACTACAATACCTAGTAAAGAACACGATACTGTGTATGGTAGACAATACCAGGGTTTGAGTCACCAATATAGCCAATTCTCTTCTCTTTCCAGTCCCATGGGAAAGTTGTATTTCCCCATTTGTTTAAAATTACATGTGACCAGTGCTTTGGCCAATGATGCAGTTTCTAGACAGAGACACTGAAGAACCAGTTCACAATAGTTCACATGATCTTCCCCTGCCTCAGTCATAAGAAGCCTCATGTTGAAATGGCATCAAGGAATGGTGAAGCCTTTCAGACAGAATCTCTGGGTGACAGCTGAATAGAATTCCCTACCAATTTACAAAGGACATATAAAATGTGAAAAATTCATTTTTACCTAAACTGATATTTCAGGGTATAAATACAGAATGATCTAGCCTATTCTGACAGATACAGGGAAGATAGAGTGATTTTTAAGCTAAATTTCAAAAGATAAATAGGGTGTAGGTGAAAAGCAAGGGGAAAGCATTTCAAAAGCTTGAAGCAGTAAAGACATCGATTCCTTTAGCAAAGAAATCCAGGAGGACAGGATAGAGTGAGCAATGGAGGAGGTACTGAGTAGTGGGTAAAGAGGTGGTGTTCAGGTCAGATTGTATGGGATCTTAGGGACAGACTTAGTGTTTCAAATTTTGTTTTAAATATAGTAGAATGCTCTTGAAACTTTTATCTGGTGATATATTATTACATGACAATTATATCTCTTTGGATGCTGTGAGGAGAATGGATTAGGATTGAAAGAAGAAATAGAAGCAAAACAACGCACTTGGAGATTATTTTAGCAATTAACAGGAAATATAATGGCAGAAGGTAATCAAGTGGAAATAGAAGAGTAGATTTTGGAGACAGAATTGGCAATCGTGATATGAAGGGTAGAATAGTGATAGAGAGCAGGAAACTAAGAATGACTCAAATGAGTGGCTTCTAAAGCAGGATGTGTGAAGATGGAGGATCAAGAAAAGAGCTGGTGGAAGACAGGACTCTCTTTTGGACATGTTATATTTGGTAGACCTATAGGACATCCAAAAAGATCAAAGCACAAATCAGCTACATGAATCTAAAGCTAAGAAGAATATTGTCAGCTCAGAAATCAATTTAGCAATCATTGGTATTTCAAGCCTTAGTAACAGACAGTGATAAACAAGGTGGAGATACAAAGTGAGGTAGTTAATCTTGATTATCAACTTCATTGAACTGAAGGGTGCCAAAAGTGCAAAAAGCATCATTTTGTTGTGGCAGCACATAGAACAGGTGTGTCTATGAGGTTATTTTCAGAGATGACAAACTAGGAGGAAAGACCTTCTCCAAATATGGGTGGCATCATCCAATGGACTAGGGTCATGAAAGAAGTAACAGGGAAAGGAGGAGGAAGCCAACAAGCACAGGCATGCCCTTTTCTGCTTCCTGGCTGTCATGAAGTGAACAACTTTGCTCCTGCACACCCTTTCACCATGATGTTCTGCCTAACCATAGCCCAGAAACAATAAGCCAGCCAACCATGGACTGGGCCAAAATAAGTCCACCATCCTCTAAATTGTTTCTTCCAGATATTTGTTATAGTGATAAAAAAAAAAGATGATTAAGCACAAAAAGTGAGTTGAAAAAAGACAATGCTGAGGAATGCCACTTTTAGGGTGTTTTGATAAAAGAGGAGTTAAAATTAAGTAGTAGCTGGAAAGAGGGAGAAAACCAGAGAGAGAAGAAGTGGAATCCAAGAGGCCAATGTTTGAACAAGAGAAAAAGAGTTTAGAAATTTTAAGATCTCTTAAACTTTCTTATTGTGTGATAAGTAGAGGTCACTTCTGACTTTAGCAAAGATAGTCAGGAGTATTAGGAGTGAGTTCCAGACTGGACTGACTTATAGAGTAACTGGAAATGAAGATGGTAATACCAGTAACAGTCTAGTAGAGAAGCTAAATTATAAAGTGTAGAAACACAGGCTAGTTTGCAAGGGAGTAAAATGCCTTTTTTTTGAGACAGGATCTTGCTAAGGAGCCCAGGTTGGCCTAGCTAATTCATGACTCTCCTGCCTCAGCCTCCTGAGTACTGGGATTCTTTAAAGGCATGAACTGCCACACCCAACCCTATAACATTCTTGAAGTGACCAAATTAAAAATGGAAACAGATCGGTATCCAGGGCTTAGAATGAAAAGGTGACTGCTAGGAAATAGCAAAAGAGAGATCTTGGTGATGAAGGAATAGTTCTGCATCTTCATAGCAATGGCAGTTACACGAATATATACTTATGCTTAGATGACAGAACTATGCAACTGTGACAATGTCAAATATGTTTGATATTTCACTATAATTATATAATATGTAACTTTGGGGAAAACTTAGTAAATTATACTTAGGACCTCTTGGTACTAATTTTACAACTTCCTATGAATCTATAATTACTGCTAAATGAACGTTTTTTTAAGCTCACTCTGGCTGCTATATAAGAAGAAAACCTTATATAGGTAGTTGTTATATAAGTTATAAGTATATAAGTTATATAAGTAGTTGCTCATAGCTTTGAATAATGCATAAGTGTACTCAAAAGAACCATTTAGGAGGCCTTGGTAGTCATCCATTCAGGGATGCTGGTGACCTGTACTAAAGTGGTACTAGAGTAATAGAGGTAGTAGAATTTGGTCTTTGTTTTGAGTGTTGATCAATAGGATTTTCTAATGGATTGTAAGAAAGGTATGAGTGAAGGAGAGGCATGGGGATAAAGTCACAGGCTTTTAATGTGAGCAACAGGGTAAATGGAGCTTTCATTCATGTGGGCAGAAAAACAGAAGGAGGAATGGGCAATGGGTAGCAGAAACCATTTTAGCCATGGTAACTGAGGTGTCCATTAGCCATCCAACTTTTTTTTTTGGTGCTGAGGTTTGAACTCAGGGCCTACACCACCAAACTTTTTTTGTGTGTGTAGTAGGTTTTTTCAAGATAGGGTCTCACAAACTATTTGCCCAGGCTGGCTTCAAATAAGCCTAAATGTCCAAAATACACGTGAAAAGTTGTTCACCATCCCTGGCCATAAAAGAAATGCAAATCATAACAACACTAAGATTTTACATCAACTCCTGTTAGAATTTCTACTATCAAGAACACCAAAAACAACAAATTTGGCGAGGATACAGGCAAAAAGGAACACTCATGCACTGCTGGTGGGAATGTAAGCTAGTACAACAACTATGGAAGACAATATGGAGATTTCTTTAAATACTAAACATAGATCTGCCATATGATCTAGCAATCCCACTCATAGGGTCATACCCAAAGGAATGCAACTCAGGTTACTCCAGAGGCACCTGTACACCCATGTTTACTGCAGCACTATTCACAATAACCAAGTTATGAAAACAACCAAGATGCCCCACTACTGATGAATGGATTAAGAAAATGTGGTATTTATACACGATGGGATTTTATTCAGCCACAAAGAAGAGTGAAATTTTGTCATTCACAAGTAAACAGATGGAACTGGAAAACATCATCTTAAGCAAAGTTAGTCAGGCTCAGAAGGCCAAAAATTACATGTTCTCCCTCAAATGCAGATTATAGCCCTAAAACAAATGCAGAAATATTATTGGGCCTGGGTCACACACTCAGGGGAGACCACACATGGGAGGAATAGGGAAAGGGAAGGAAACCTAAAACTTGAATGTGGTTGATGTGCTCACTATAGAGAAGAAAATATAGTAACCTTAAACTGGCAGAGGATACTATGGGGAGAGGACCAGAAAGTAGTGAAGAGGTCTGGTAGAGATGAACCGATATAGGTTGCAATACATATGCGCATGGAAGCAATGCTAGGAATCTCTCTTTATAGCTATCTTTATCTCAAACTAGCAAAAATGCTGTGCTTTTCTATCACTCATGTTTTCTCTTCAACAAAATTGGAGAACAAGAGGGTGGAACTGGAATTGGGGGGTGCAAATAATGTATACACATGTAAGTAAATGTAAAAACAATAAAATAAAATTTAAAAAAAAAAAAAAACCTCGATCTTCCTCATCTCTGCTCTTGAATAACTAGGATTACAACCGACACCCGGTTGCCATCCAGCTTTTGATAGGAGGTAATCTGGAGTTCAGGAGGAAAGTTGGAGCTATAATATAGATGACCTTTACAACTGTAAGTCCCTGTGAGATCATCCAGGTCTATAACTAGATAAGAAATCTAGGGACACAAATTTTTTCTAACTTTATTGAGGTATACCTGACAAATGAATATTATATGCATTTAAAGAATACAAATTGATTTTTGTTATATGTATACCTTTGACATAATCACCACAATCAAGCGAATAACTTTCATCATCTCTATAGTTTTTGTGTATATAGTGTGAATACTTAAGATGTATCCTGTTAGAAAGTTTCAAATATACAATACATTACTGTTAACTGTAATCACAGTGCTGCACATTAGTTCTCCAGAACTTACTTTATATAGCTGAAATGTTGTACCTTTCAAACACCTTTCCCTCCTCCCCACTCTAGTAACCAACATCATATTATCTGCCCCTCCAAGTCTACTTTAGAATCCACATATAAGTGGGTCATGCATCATTTGCTTTTCTATACCTATTTTGCTTCACTTAGCAAAATGTACTCCAGATTTATTCATGTTAGTGAAAATGGCAGTTTCCTCTTTTCTGGGTCTGTATAATACACACATTTTTGATCCATTCATTCATAATGGATATTTAAGTTGGCTCTATGTCTTAGCTATTGTAAGTAACACATAGAGAACAGATAGCTCTTCTGCATATTAATTTTATTTCTTTGAATACATACCTAGAAGTGGGATTACTAATTATAAGTAACTCTCATTTTCTAAGGAATCTCCATATTGTTTTTCTTAATGGCCATACCACTTTACATTCTCACCAATAAAGACATTCCGAAGTTTACATGTTGGGAAAAATAAGTGGGATTCAGAAAATGGAAGCAGAGAAGTAGCCAATGAGGAGGGTAAACTTCCAAGAGTGAGTAGGATGCCAAAAGTCAAGAGAAGAACAGTTTTGTTTTTCAGGGATGGTGGTGATCAGCAGTTTCAGATAATGCTGAGAGACCAATTTAAAATGAGACTGAGAACTGACCATTTGATTTGATAATGAAGAGACCATTAGTAACTTTGTAATGAAGTCTCAGTACAGTGAAGATCCAATTCAATTGATGTGTTCAAGAGAGAACAGGGGCTAAAAAGCACTACTGTAAACAACACTGAAATGTTTGTAAAAGCAGTAGAGAAATGGGGCGGCTATTAGAATAGTGTGCAGAGATCAAATAGAAAGGATTGTTAAGAGGTCTATATTATTATATGCTCTTATTCTGGTGGGAATGGTACATTAGAGGGGAAAGACAGCAAATAGAGAGAGAAAGCACATATAAGACTGAGTCCTAAGGTAAGAAATGGGATGCAGTGGGTTGAGGAAGAAGCAGGCTTTATATGGGAACACTGGATGGTTGCACAGTTCAATGGTACAAATCATACATGTGGATAGATTGTGTGTTTAGGAAGATACAGTATTCTCTTCTAATACTTCTGTTTCTACAGTGAAATAACACCATTAACTGAGAGTATGGAGAAGAAGAGATATTGGTGATAGAGGGAAAGGATAGGTCATAGGCTTTGAGGATAGGAAGGGAGAGTGAATTGGCATAAAAAAATGCCAATAGGACTCTTTGGTAGCACTGAAAGCCCACTTGAGGCACATTTCACTTGTATGAATTTAACATCAGATGAGCAATTTGGTTGTGGGTTATTCTCACCATCTCTTTCAGATGTTTGGGTGCAAGTGTGATATTAGGCAGGGATCAAGTGGGTTTTGGAAAGTAATGTTATGGTATGATATTTGGACAGAATAAAATGGGAATTGAGCTCTTATGAGAGAGCTCCAGGTATTGATGTTATTAGAAGGCTCATCCTAAAGAGTAACCTGGAAGACTAAACAGGATGATTAGAGTGGGACGCTTTCAATTGATACTGATGCCCAGTTATTTGCCATTAATAGTGTCCAGGTGAGGCAGAGATTAAGAGGATCATGGTTTGAGAAGAAGCATCTGAAGTGAAATAGAGGACAGAAATAATAAAAGTTCAAATAATTCACAGGCTATTATGATTGTTCCCCTACATATTGAAATGCTCAAGAATAACAAATGATAACACCAAATGGTCAAGATCAGAAAAGAAACACCCCAGACATATCATAATTAAAATACTCAATACACAGAACAAAGGAGATTACTGAAAGCTGCAAAAGAGAAAAGACAGGTGACACATAAAGGCAAATCCATTAGAAAAACAGATTTCTCAACATCAATTTGTGGGACTTGTGGGAAGGGGACGGTGAATGGAGGAGATGAAGGTAAGAGAATATGGTTGATGAGCTTTATATACATATACAGAATAGAGCAATGAAACCTCTTGCAATTGCTTTAAGTGGGGCAGGGAGGGGTTACAGGGAGGGGAAGATGGTGGGGGCCATCTAACCAATGTACAATTTAAGACTATTCAGAATTGTCACAATGAATCTCTCCTATACAATGAATATATCCTAATAAAAATGAAAAAAAGAACAGCAAGTAGTGGTAAAGACAGTAAACTAAGGCTAAAATTAAAATGTAAAGAAAAGTAACAGATTCATAAGTGACAAGGAGAGTTGAACAATAAGTACTTCAAAAGACCTAACCAAGAGGGTGGAAGGAGCTATGAACCAGGATTAAGAAATAGTATTAATGAGCAAAGAGAATATCAACCAGACCTCCAGGACTTGGAGGACACAGGGCATGACAGGAAATTAAAGGAAGCCACTAGCGAGAGCAACACAGAAATGATTGCCATATGCTGCTTCTTATACCAACCTTCACAGAGGCTTATGCAGACACTCATCATGGAGGAATTCCAAACGATTGGTCACTAGCTATATGAAAGAGCAATGAGGTTGTGAAAATAATACATGGAACAGATAGCACATGTAGTACCTGAAAAGTCTCCCCACATCACAAACCAGGCATTCATCTTCATCCTTCCTTATGGCCATGACAGATTCGTTGTACGTTCACCTGTGGTTGAACATCATGCCAAGAACAAAGTCTCTTAATGTAGCTAAATAGACATTTAAACTAAGTCCCTATGATCCTGTCTTTTGCCCAAAGAATTAGACCACAATTTTAAGCAAAGTTGTTTCTGCCTGTGTGTAACAGTGACTGACCACCTGAATATTAATCCACCTTCGTGCATTTTGGATTACTGTAAGGTTCCAACAGGAAGCAGTAGGAGCTTCAGGGACTGAAGTTATATAAATCACAGCCTGAAGTGGGCGTATTTTAAGACAGTTCATTCTCCTAAGAGCATAAAATGCTGAACCAAGAAAATAGCTTCATTATTCTCGTAGCTTTCCTCTAAGATAGGCAAGGCTGCTATCAAGTATTCCTCAACTAAGAGTTGACATTCAGAGAGGTTATGGCCCCTCAGCCTCTTAGTTTCTGATGAGGTGGCTAATGAGTCAGCCATCTAAACTGAACTCTGTTATAATGACAGTCTGAAAAACAACCTCAGCAAGCTCAGTTCTTTGCCAGGAATAGTGTCTGTACCATAAGCTGCTTTGTAATAATAAGATCAATCAGACATCCTACCTCATCTTATCCCTCCCCAAACATATATCCTCTTATTAGAAAAAATACCATGTACAAGTACGATATATGACCTTACAATATGGTAAAGTCACTTCATCTTCACAGATGTTAAAGCTTACCATGACATTGTCACAGCATCATGAATAACTAACATTTACTGAGAACTGAAACCAGACATTGCTGTAACTGTTTGCATGTATTAACTCTATTAATCTTTACAATAATCATATGATGTAGGCAGGATTGTCATTCCCATTTTATAGATAAGGAAAGTGAGATACAAAGAGGTAAGTTATTCACCAAAGGTTTCAGAGCTAGTTCAGAGGTGAAGTCAGAATTTGAATCTAGTCTTTCTGGCCCAGACTCCATAATTTCAGGCAGTATACCATATAACCTCAAAAACTCACCAACTACATTTGCTAACATCAATCACTCTCTTGTAGCTTCCAGGAAGTATGGTACCACTTTTCAGAGGAAAGAAAGGAAACCGTTCGCTCTAAGACAAGAAATTTCACCTGAAGTAATGCATGACCTGAAAACACCTGCAACTGAGAACAAATTGATTCTCAAAGGAAAATTATCCTCAAGTACAGTGGTTCTGAAAGTTCAATGGTCATGACATTTACTTTCCCAGTTTATTGAAAATGCATTTTCTATGGACCTACCTCCCAGATTAAGGTTCACTGGATGGAGTCCAGGAATTGTCAAATCTTATTATCACCACCTCCAGGCACACCTAATAGAGGTGGTTCCCAGACTACATCATGCAAATGTTGCTCTGGGGGAAGAGCCAATTCAAGTTATGTATGACAAGATGAAGGTCACATGAGATCCCAAAATCTGGACCATAGAGAAAAATGCAAAAGCAAGAACTTTGATATCTTTTAAAATAAAGCACGTGTATAACTTCAAACTATTGCTAGCAAAATGGTAATTAAAACATGTTAGATCATGAACCTGAGAGGAAGAGAAACAGAACATCTGAAGCTCAGATTTCCTGCTTCACCAGCTATACATCTTGGGAAATCGAGTCTCTATTCTTAAATGAGAAGCTATAAACCTATGATCCTGTTATATAATTAGACCAAATATATTTCTTTATTACCACACTAAACCAGAAGAGTGGGCACACACATATTCTTTCTGCCTGGGAAGCACATACAAATCTAAGCAGTCACATTGTCACTATGAAATGAACAAGTAAAAGAGCCTGGGTCCCTAAGGGCATCAAAGGTGCTGTTATGATTTCAATATAAGCCCACAGGCTCATGAGTTGAACTCTTGGTTCCCAGGTGGTGGTGCTATTTTGGGAGATTCTGGAAACTTTAGGAGGTGAGGCCTTGCTGGAAGAAGTAGGTTACTGGGATCATTCATGACTTTGAAGATTATACTGGTCCACAATCCCTTGCTTGCTCTCTTGCTTCCTGTCTACCACGAGGTAAAGAACCTCCTCCATCACACCCTCCAGCTGCTATGATGTTCTCCCCAGCACATGGGGCGAAGCTGAACCCTCTGAAACCATGAGTCAAAATAAAACATTCTTCTATCAAGTTGTTCTCTAAGGTATTTTGATCACAGCACAAAAGTAACTAATTTCAGGGGCCATGCCAACTCTGGGTTATCCATCTCCAGTGGTCTTACTAAAAGTAAATGTATAATCCCCTCCCCCAAATTTAAGCCAGAGTTTTCCAGTTTCTGTTAGACACTAAATGCAATCACTATCTTACACAATAGTATTCTGTGATTTTGCTTTTTGTGCTTGATGTTTTTTCAAATTTAAAGAGATGAAACCCTAGATGCAAAGAACATCCCATTTGTTTCCATCCCTAGATAATTCATGCTATGCTACTAATTCATATTATTAATTCATAGTACTAAAAGTCCTTGCCTGGGGTTCCTAGAATAACTAATTTTAATTTGGGAGAAAATATAGAGAATGAAAATGGTTCTGAAAGATTGAAGAAAAATGCCTAATATGTTTTCTGAAAGTAGTACAGCAATATGTTTACTTCGTTCACCCATGAATTCTATTAATAAGTTATCAAAACCATGATTGGTAGGCACTTACAGAAGTAGTAATCACTGTAAAGCAGTTTGAATTCATTTAAAACAAGTCCTGACAAATTAGTGGCTTTAATAAATAGATTTTTGACACTGATATGCTGTAGATGTGTTGAAGATATTATCCCTGAGTATGATAGAAAAATATGAATTGGCAGTAAATGTAGCTAGGGAGTTGAGTAATGTTGCCCAAAGAAAACTGATTAATGAACAGATGTTTGGGAAATCCAACAGCATCTATATTTTATCAACAGCTGAGGAAAAGATATAAAAGCTATGTTTATCAACTTTGTAGATAAACTATAAGGAATAGCTAATTTATTATATAAAATCAAGGCAATCTCTCAAAGATAGTTAAGATTTTTTTTAAACACTTGCTTTTATGACTAAGAGAATAAAATAGCCAAGAATGCATTGTGAAGCCAAGTTTGATTATAGTTCATGTAAAAGAAGACCAAATTCAAAGTAATTCTCTGTGTTGAAACTTCTAAAGAAGCTAATAAAATGCAAACTAATTTAACAAAAGTGAGATGTTCTAATGGAGATATATTGTGCTGTCAAATATCTTTAATAAAAGTGAAATGCATTCACAAGTCAGCAAATCACATCCAGGCTTTGTGTAGCTTTGTGTTCTGGATCTGTGGGTTACATCATCTAAATCCTACCTGGAACTTCAAGCTCTACACAGATTCTGAGACAAGCATTATCTTAGCACTCCTTTTATTCTTTCTGGGGAAGTAATATAATAGCTTAGTGTGGTAGGATTGACTACAAAGAAGATGCTGTGTTCTTAGCTCCAAGATTTGAAAGGCTATAGGGAGACAGGAACAATTTGTACTGCTTGCAAACAAGGAGAGAAATTATTTCTTCTCACTCTGATTCACAGAGCAAGAAGAATAGGATCCTAGAGCAGAAAGAAGAGCAGAATCATACACTCTAGTTTCCTGCCTACATGGGCTGGTCATTATCAGATCTATTCCTCACCAGTCTGCCTCAGACCCCTACCATCCGCCTTCCAGTTACTGTCAACTAATGAGACACTGGTAGAAGACTAGAGAAAGTTAGAAGGGGAGCTAGATTGTTTCCACTGCTCTTCTAACTCAGCATCTCTGATGATTTTGCCTGTACCATGTCTCCTGCTACCACTGTATAGCTCCTCTCTCTGAAGTTTCAGTTTCCGTTAAGCAATGCTCCATGGTTCTAGATAACACCTTCCTCCCTGCAGCCCAAGATGGCCCTGAGTTTCTGCCATGCCCTGATTGTTACCTTTAGCACTTCTGTCACCTATGTAACCAATTTCCTATATTTAATTGCTTCCATTGAATTGTCTGGCAAGAGTTTGTTTTCTTGCATAAATCCTTAACACGTTGCCCTAACTCAATCATTGTCATTTAAGTGAATGACAGGGTGGATAATGTTCTATTAAAAAATATATACATTGCCCTATGAAAATCTGTGAATTGAGTGGGCAACACATCTTAGTTACGGCTGGGAATTCCAAAGCTGCTACCTCAGAGTTAAGCTGAGTATGGCAAGAGGCATAAAACTAACAAAATTGTACGTCCAGGCCCAAGAAGTTTCATCACCATTCCCTGGGATCCCTGTGGCTGCCAGTGGCATCGCAGAGATGCAAGAAATCCCAAGTACTCTATCTTCCTTTTACTCTTGGACCTTCTAAAATCTGATTTATGCTTTTAAAACCTGCACTAAAACAATTTTCTACAATGGCCTACAGTGATCTGTTTCCATTTCTTTACTTGTTTAAGTGTTCATCCTGCTTGACCACTCCTCAACACTTAACCATTGACAACTACTCTCTCTACCTATGAATTCATGCAGTTTCACCCTCCTTGCTAAACGTAAGGAGTAAGGAATGAGATTGGGTTAGGACAAAGTAGAAAGTAGAAGCTTGTTTGTGTTGTGACAGCTGACTATGATGGTGGTCACAGTCTATTTGGTTTTATACATTTTTTTTAATATTTAGAGTTGCTGGGACCTCTCAGTTTTTGTTTTGTTTTGGGTTTTGTTTGTTTGCTTTTGGTAGTGCTATGGTGTGAACTTCAGGGCTTTGTACTTGCAAAACAGGCTCTCTACTGCTTGAGCTACAACCCAAATCCATTTTGCTTTTGGTATTTTGGAGATGGGGTCTCATGAACTATTTGTCTGGTCTAGCCTTGAACTGCAATCCTCCTGATCTCAGTCTCCCAAGTACCTAGGATTACAGGTATGAGTCAGCAGCATCCAGTGAGTTCTCTTAAGTTTAAAAGTATAGGGGTCATTTATGTCCTTAAGAAAATACAAGTTCAACGACCATAGATTTTGTTGTTGTTTAACTACGAGTGACATATCTTTTTTTTTTTTCATTTTTCTTTTATTATTCATATGTGCATACAAGGCTTGGTTCATTTCTCCCCCCTGCCCCCACCCCCTCCCTTACCACCCACTCCACCCCCTCCCGCTCCCCCCGCCTCAATACCCAGCAGAAACTATTTTGCCCTTATCTCTAATTTTGTTGTAGAGAGAGTATAAGCAACAACAGGAAGGAACAAGGGTTTTTGCTGGTTGAGATAAGGATAGCTATACAGGGCATTGACTCACATTGATTTCCTGTGCATGGGTGTTACCTTCTAGGTTAATTCTTTTTGATCTAACCTTTTCTCTAGTTCCTGGTCCCCTTTTCCTATTGGCCTCAGTTGCTTTAAGGTATCTGCTTTAGTTTCTCTGCATTAAGGGCAACAAATGCTAGCTAGTTTTTTAGGTGTCTTACCTATCCTCACCCCTCCCTTGTGTGCTCTCGCTTTTATCATGAGCTCATAGTCCAATCCCCTTGTTGTGTTTGCCCTTGATCTAATGTCCACATATGAGGGAGAACATACGATTTTTGGTCTTTTGAGCCAGGTTAACCTCACTCAGAATGATGTTCTCCAATTCCATCCATTTACCAGCGAATGATAACATTTCGTTCTTCTTCATGGCTGCATAAAATTCCATTGTGTATAGATACCACATTTTCTTAATCCATTCGTCAGTGCTGGGGCATCTTGGCTGTTTCCATAACTTGGCTATTGTGAATAGTGCCGCAATAAACATGGATGTGCAGGTACCTCTGGAGTAACAGTCTTTTGGGTATATCCCCAAGAGTGGTATTGCTGGATCAAATGGTAGATCGATGTCCAGCTTTTTAAGTAGCCTCCAAATTTTTTTCCAGAGTGGTTGTACTAGTCTACATTCCCACCAACAGTGGAAGAGGGTTCCTTTTTCCCCACATCCTCGCCAACACCTGTTGGTGGTGGTGTTGCTGATGATGGCTATTCTAACAGGGGTGAGGTGGAATCTTAGTGTGGTTTTAATTTGCATTTCCTTTATTGCTAGAGATGGGAGCATTTTTTCATGTGTTTTCTGGCCATTTGAATTTCTTCTTTTGAGAAAGTTCTGTTTAGTTCACCTGCCCATTTCTTTATTGGTTCATTAGTTTTGGGAGAATTTAGTTTTTTAAGTTCCCTGTATATTCTGGTTATCAGTCCTTTGTCTGATGTATAATTGGCAAATATTTTCTCCCACTCTGTGGGTGTTCTCTTCAGTTTAGAGACCATTTCTTTTGATGAACAGAAGCTTTTTAGTTTTATGAGGTCCCATTTATCTATGCTATCTCTTAGTTGCTGTGCTGCTGGGGTTTCATTGAGAAAGTTCTTACCTATACCTACTAACTCCAGAGTATTTCCTACTCTTTCTTGAATCAACTTAAGAGTTTGGGGTCTGATATTAAGATCCTTGATCCATTTTGAGTTAATCTTGGTATAGGGTGATATACATGGATCTAGTTTCAGTTTTTTGCAGACTGCTAACCAGTTTTCCCAGCAGTTTTTGTTGAAGAGGCTGCTATTTCTCCATCGTATATTTTTAGCTCCTTTGTCAAAGATAAGTTGCTCATAGTTGTGTGGCTTCATATCTGGATCCTCTATTCTGTTCCACTGGTCTTCATGTCTGTTTTTGTGCCAGTACCTTGCTGTTTTTATTGTTATTGCTTTGTAATATAGTTTGAAGTCAGGTATTGTGATACCTCCTGCATTGTTCTTTTGACTGAGTATTGCCTTGGCTATTCGTGGCCTCTTGTGTTTCCATATAAATTTCACAGTAGATTTTTCAATCTCTTTAATGAATGTCATTGGAATTTTGATGGGAATTGCATTAAACATGTAGATTACTTTGGGGAGTATCGACATTTTTACTATGTTGATTCTACCAATCCATGAGCATGGGAGATCTCTCCACTTTCTATAGTCTTCCTCAATCTCTTTCTTCAGAAGTGTATAGTTTTCCTTGTAGAGGTCTTTCACATCTTTTGTTAGGTTTACACCTAGGTATTTGATTTTTTTTGAGGCTATTGTAAATGGAATTGTTTTCATACATTCTTTTTCCGTTTGCTCATATACGAGTGACATATCTTATCCTTTCTGGTCAGAATAGGGTTTATTTTAATGAAGTCTAACAGTCTCTCTTCATCAATTAGTTTGGCCTATTTACATATGTTGCAATTATGGGTTACAAGTTTGTATTTATTCCTACCATATGACTGTGTTCCCTATTTAAACTAAGGTTCTTTTCCTCATGCCATTTGTCATTATGTATGAGTACTTTATCTGTAAATATGATCCCAGGGAACAGAGAACCAGGATAAGGCTCTGTAGAATTGGCTGCCAATGGACAGCAGTTGCTCTATCTTGTGAGACACAGATTGCATCTCAAGACCATCTGTGCAGAGGAGCAAATGAGGAATCAGTTACCCAATGGCTTCTAACTACCCCCAGCCAAGTCTAGATGCAACTGAAGTTTCTCATCATCAACACTTGGTCACTGTCATCTGCACAAATTTATTCCCATTCTAAGACAGATCCTCCCTCTGCTGTAGTCCAAAGTATAGAGACTGCCCCTTTTACCAAGCAAAGATTTCTGGTATCTTACTAATCAAGACATATTTCCTGACGTCTGGGTCATATTCACCTGCTTCCACTAACTTAATACAACTATTGAAAGATGCCAGATTTAGCAAATAAAAATAGAATGTCTAGTTAAATACAATTTCAAATAAGCAATGAATATTCATGGTTCATGATTAGTTTGCACCATTGCTGTGAGTCTATGGCAAAACAACAAGAATATGTGGCAGAGCCAAGTTGATCACCTCATGTCAGCCAGGAAGTGGAAAGGGAAAGGGAGGGAAGAGGGGGGAGAGGGCAAGAGAAAGGGCCAAAGACAAGATACAGCCCTAGGGACCTACCTCCTCCAACTAAGCCCAACCTCTGAATGTTTATGACACTTCCCAATAGTGCCATTAAATTACGAATCCATCAGTGAATTTATCCATTGATTATATCAAAGCCATCATGATCCAGTCACCTCTCAATGATTGATTCCACTAGCTGGGGGACCAAGTTTTCATTCCTTGTAGACACTTCATATTTAAACCATGAAAATAACTTTTTAGTATGACTATGCTGCATATAATATTTGGGACATATCTACCTACTAAAAAGTATATCCACCTAGAGGGGGAAAGACATAATTATTTGTATACTGCTGTAAGTCAAAACCACTTATAAAGTCTATATGTATAAAATCTCCCTTGTCTATTACAATATATTTTACTATTAATCAAACATCACCCAAGCTCTTTATTATCTTTAAGATAAAGCTGCAATCTTTAGCTTGCTTTATGAAGCCTATGCTGATTTGGTTCTCCATTCTCCAAGATCATTTCTCACCCAGTCACATTCTCTATAGTTTTATTAGACTGCATGCAGCCTCCTGAACAGATGTGTACACTGCTCTTGTGTGCCCACAGGCTGCCTCCCCCCTAGCCTGCACTTTCCCTGGGCTAACTCCTAAATATTCCCCTAGATGTAGCCTTCTTGCCAATTCTCTTCCCTATCCACAAATCACTCTCTTCAATCCACCAAATCATCTGTCACCTCCAAATGTGTTTAGAGTCAGAACATTACAAGCAGGTACTGCAGCATTTGCTGAATATATTGTTCCTGAGTTTTTAGCCAAAAAACGTAAATTATGCTTAATTCCTACTGTTGATATTGTATTTCCTGAAGAAAGTAAGTACACTTTCCTCTCAGATTTGACTCCTAGCCACCTTGAATTTGTTCACCATTGGCTTCAGTTAACATATTGTTACCCCTGAACTATCATGAACTTGTTCTTTTCCTTCTTTTGCTTCCATGCTGTGCACCTACAGGATAAAATTATCTGCAGGATGAGCATAATGGCAAGGATGGCAGTGAGGGGACATAGTCAACCAGCATAAAAATCATCAGATCACATGGGAGGCAGTAGACAATATAACTCAAACATCACACAGATCTATTGAGAACTTTCAAGAGGAACTATCTCTCTTCTTGAAAATAGAAAATAAGCCAGCTATCCTTGAGCATTTGTTTATCACTACTTTTGTAAAATCCAAGGTGGGCATGTCACTTTCCAAAACCTCCAATGCCAATTTAAGCATCTCTAGAGTTCAAAAGCCAAACCCTGACCACAGCTTTGCATAGAGGGGCAGTGGCAGCCAACAGTGGTTTAGTGGCCCTTTGACTCTCATCCCCTCCTCACCCTGCCTCCTTCAAATTCACAGGAAGTAGTCTGGAGGTGTAGCTCTGTGGCAGAGAGATTGCCTTGAAAGTGTGGGGTTCCATCCACAGAATCTTCCCCTCCTCACTCCCCCAAAAAAAAATCACTGAAGGGAATGTAGGTTAGGACATGGCCTTTGGCCCTTCCCCAACACGCATCAATAGGGAAGTGCCTAAATTAACTAATGTCTGCAGGAGAACATGCCATTAGCTGAAATAGGTGAACACAGCAATGTAACTGAAGCAGATAAGTTAAAAATTACTTTAAAGGAACAAACAATACAGGGTGAGCATAACTTACCTGAAATTTTTGGGACCAGCAGAATTTTTAAAAGAGATTTTTGGATTTTAGAATATTTGTGTGTGAACATATTTTATATTTAGAATATATTTTAGAATATACACACACTTATATATGACATTTTAGGGATAAGACACAAGTTGAAACATGACATTTTACTTACGTTTTATATTACCTTATAATATAACCTGAAGGTAATTTAATACAATATTTTTAATAATTTTGTACGTGAAACAGTGTTTCAGAGTATGGAATTTTCTGCATATAGCATTATGTTAGTGCTCAAAAATCTTTGGATTTTGGAACATTTTGGATTTCAGATTTGGGGATTAAGGCTGTTCAACCTGTATATACCGTCTGAAAGAGAATTAATGCAATTGACTGATTTCAAATAGGCCCAATTAATATTTTTAAGGTGGTAAAGGAAGATACTACATGAATCTAGATTGTTGAAATGTGCATAATTCTCAAAATTATCTATATACTCAATGCCATTCCTGTTAAAATTCCAATGGAATTTTTTACAAAAATAAAAAAAATCCTAAAATTGATATGGAACTAGAGGAGATCCCAAACATCCAAAAACATCTTAAACAAAAATAAAACTGGAGGCATCACACTTGCTGGTTTCAAAATATACTACAAAGCTACAGTGATTAGAGCAGTGTGATTCTGGTAAATAGATCAATTGAACAAAATAAAGAGCACAGAAATGAACTTATCTACTGATGAGCAGATCTTCACAAGGGTGCCAAGAATACACAATGGGGAAAAGTTAACAAATGCTGCTGAGAAAATGGGGTATTTAAGTGCAAAAGAATGAAATTGAACTCTTACCTTACAGAATGCACAAAATAAATTCAAAATGGATTAGAGTTAAATATAAGAAAAATATTTATGAGCTACCTATCTGGTTAATATTCAAGATAATAGCAACTGCCACAACCCAATAACCAAAAACCAAATAACCCAATTAAAAACTGACAAAGGAGCTGGAAATGAAACTCAGTGGTAGAACATGTGTTTAGCATGCATGATTGGTCAGCATCACTAACCAGACAAATGTCAATCAAAACCACAAGAAGATATCACACAAGGAGGTATGATTTATACCCCTTAGGATGTCTGTGTATGTGAGACAGTGAGATAGTATACATGAGAGAGAAGGAGAATGTGAGAGACTGAATGAGGAAGAGGAAGAGATGGAGAGAGGGGGTGGGGGGGAGAGAGAGAGAAATGAAAAAGAATGAATATGACAGAATAAGAATGTGTTGCCCAGAATGTAGAAAGAGTAGAACTCTTGCATAATGTTGGTGGGAGTAAAATGGTACAATCACAAAATATAGTATGGAAGTGTCTCAGAAAATTAAAAATGGAACTACCATATGGTCCAGCAATCACTTTTATGGCAATAATATGCAAATGAATTGAAATCCAGATCTCTAAGTACTGTCAGCATTCCCAGCTCATTGCAGCATTACTCCAACAGCCAAGATACAGAAACAACATAACCAGTCATTGATAGATGAACAGATAGAGAAAAATTAGAATCCTTCAGGAAGATTCCAAGATGGCAGCTAGAGGGAGGAAGCAGAAAGCTTGCTTCCTAAAGTAAAATCTTGAAGAGATGCTGGAGATACACATTACAGGAAAAAGACAGAGAAGAGGCAAAACATTGACTCCTCCACACCCCCACCCCATGCATAGCATCCCTACTTCACGTTAAATGGAAAAGCAGGAGGGCTCCCACACCACCACCAGACACCGGCGCCCAGACCACTTGGGAAGATGCAGACCACAAGGTGAGCTAAGCAGCACATGGTACTCCCACAGACAACCCTGGGCCAGATCAGCATAGCCCCCTGGACAGACCGACCCCCACCCAGGGGAAAAAGAAAGAAAACTGAATAATAAGCAATAACAACAAAAAAGACACATAGCAAAGAGGGCGGGGTGTCCTGAGCACTGAAGGGGGGGAGGGGCAATCCCTCACAGAACTGTAAATAAACAAGCTGGGTGGGCTGGAGAAGGCAGGAGTGGCAGCACAGGCCCAGCAACCAGGAGCAGGAAAGCTTGTAAAAGCGGCGGTGGGAGGAAAACTCCACAGGAGAGGGGGGAAGACCCACTTCCCAATTGAACTGTAAAAAACACACAGGCCTGAGAAAGAGGGTGCAGTGTCACCTCCCCCAGTGTGCTTGGAAAGTGGAAAGCTTGTAACAGTGGCAGTTGTGCCCAGGAGAAATCTAAGTAAACAAAGCCTGCAGGGCCAGGTGAGTGTTAAGCTCCCTCCTGAGATCTGCACAAATAATGCCTCCAGCAACAGCAGGCTGACAGCAGCAGGCAGGTGAGCGTAGCTCAGATAGCCATTCACAGAACTGTCTCCAGACTCTTTTTTCCTTCCTTCCTTTGATGAGACAACAACTGAACTACACCTGCGTGCTGAAAAACTTACTGAAACTGTATTGCATTTGAAATTGGGGCACTAAATGGTTTTGTTTTGTTTGGTTTGGTTTGGTTTGGTTTGGTTTCTTCCCATTTGATGAGACAACAACAGAACTACTTCTCCAGGATTGGAGGCTGAAGGACTAACACCAAAATTATTAAGGCTGAAACTTTATTGCATTTGAACTTGGAGATTTTTTTTCTCAATCCTCTCTCTGTCTCTCTAATGCCTGTTCAGCTTACTGTTGAATACTACACTATCTCTCCCTGTTTATATCTTCGAAACATTGTTTGGTTTTTTTTTACTTGTTTATTTGTTTTTCCCTCTTTCTTAACTTCTTTGCTTCCCCTCTCCTCTCACACTTCCATTCTAAATATCACCATTGTTATTATTACAAGGTAGAAAACACTTAATTGCACACAGTACAGGAACAATAATGGGAAGACAGAAAAAACAGGGAAACCAAGTTTCTCCACAGCAAAAAATTAGTACAGGAACCAGAGGGAAATGATGAAAATAGATACTCAGATCCAGACTCCAACAAAATGAAAATAAATGATGCCAAAGAACCCAACTAAGCCCACAAGAATAATTGAAAAGAAGACATACTACAGGTACTCAATGAGAATATTATAGAGATGATACTGGATATGGTCAACCAAAATGTACAGGAGAAAATCAAGAAACTCCAAGACAACAAAAATAGAGAATTTGAAAAAGCAAAAGAAAAAATAAAGGAAACCATAGAAGCAGTGTATAAACACCAAAGTGAAACAGAGAACATGATTAATAAACAGATAAATGAACTCAGGACAAAAATAGACAACATTAAAGAGGAAACTACACAGGATATGGAAAACATCAGAAAAAAGAATGAAACAGAATTGCAAAACAAAATGGAAGGCCAATCCAGCAGAATAGAACAAACAGAAGACAGAATCTCAGAACTCAAAGATGAAATGGTAATTAAAGGAAAAACCGAAGAACTATTAGTTAAGCAACTCAAAACCTGTGAAAAAAAATGCAAGAACTCAATGACTCCATCAAAAGACCAAACCTGAGAATCATGGGCATTGAAGAAAGAGAAGAGGTGCAAGCAAAAGGAATGCATAATATATTCAACAAATAATAACAGAAAAATTCCCAAATCTAGAGAAATATATTCCCATACAGATGCAAGAGGCCTCCAGAACACCAACGGACCAGACCAAAATAGAATAACCCCATAGTATATTATTATTAAAACAACAAATACAGAGACTTAAGAAAGAATATTGAAGGCTGTAAGAGAGAAAAAAACAAATAACATACAAAGGTAAACCCATCAAAAATCACAGCAGACTTCTCAACAGAAACATTAAAAGCAAGAAGAGCTTGGGGTGAGACCTTTTGGGCACTGAATGAAAATAACTTCAACACCAGGATACTCTACCCAGCAAAACTATCATTCAAAATAGATGGAGCAATAAAAGTCTTCCATGATAAGCAGAAACTAAAACAATATGTGACCACAAAGCCACCACTACAAAAGATTCTTCAAGGGATTCTGCACACAGAAAGTGAAACCCAATATAACCATTAAAGGACAGGCAGCACCAAACCACAGGAAAAGAAAAAGCAAGAAAGTACACAGTAATCTCAACTTAGGTACACACAATCAAACATTCAAACAACTAAGACAAGTAAATGACAGGAATCACCACATACCTATCAGAACTAACACTTAATGTTAACAGACTTAATTCACCCATCAAAAGGCACACCTTGATGAAATGGATTAAAAGGAAGATCCAACAATTTGTTGCTTACAGGAGACCCATCTCACCAACAGAAATAAGCATAGGCTTAGGATGAAAGGCTGGAAGAAGATTTACCAAGCCAATGACCCCCAAAAACAGGCAGGAGTAGCAATACTTATCTCTGGCAAAGTAGACTTCAAACCTACATTGATCAAACAAGATAATGACAGACAACCTATATGCATCCAAGTCAATGCACCGAATTTCATCAAATATACCCTGAAGGACCTAAAAGCATATATTAATTACAACAAAGTAGTTGTGGGAGACTTTAGCACCCCATTATCATCAACAGACAGGTTATCCAAACAAAAAATCAATAAAGGAATCCTAGATCTAAAATATACCATAGATCAAATGGACCTAGTTGATGTCTACAGAACATTTCATCCAACTTCTACACAATATACATTCATCTCAGCAGCCCATGGAAAGTTCTTCAAAATACATCATATCCTAGGGCACAAGTCTAGCAAATATAAGAAGATAGAAATTATACTATGCATTCTATCTGATCACACTGCAATAAAAGTAGAACTCAACAACAAAAGTAAAGACAAAAAACATGCAAAGACCTGGAAACTGAGTAACTCAGTGCTTAATGAGCAATGGATCATTGATGAAATAAAAAAGGAAATTAAAAATTCCTGGAAGTCAATGAAAATGAGAACACAACCTACCAGAACCTATGGGACACAGCAAAGCTAGTCCTGAGAGGAAAGTTTATACCCATGAGGGCATATATTAAAAAGAATGAAAGATCCCAAATCAATGACCTAATGATACATCTCAAACTCCTAGAAAAACAAAAACAAGCAAATCCCAAAACAAATAGAAGGAGAGAAATAATAAAAATAAGAGCTGAAATCAATGAAATGGAAACCAAAAAAACCATACAAAAAATTAATGAAACAAAAAGTTGATTCTTTGAAAAAATAAACAAGATCAACAGACACCTGGCAAACCTGACTAAAATGAGGAGAAAAAAAAAATTAGTAGAATCAGGAATGCAAAAGGGGAGATAACAACAAACACCATGGAAGTCCAGGAAATCATCAGAGACTACTTTGAGAACCTATATTCAAATAAATTTGAAAATCTTAAAGAAACGGATAGATTTCTAAATACATATGATCATCCAAGAGGATATTAATCACCTGAAGAGATGTATAACACAAAATGAAATTGAAGCAGCAATCAAGAGTCTCCCCAAAAAGAAAAGTCCAGGACATGATGCATTCTCTGCTGAATTCTATCAGACCATTAAAGAAGAACTGATACCAAACTTCCTTACTCTGTTCTATGAAATAGAAAGGGAAGGAAAACTGCCTAACACATTTTATGAAACTAGTATTACACTTATCCCAAAACCAGGTAAAGACACCACCAAAAAGGAGAACTATAGGCCAACCTCCTTAATGAACATTGATACAAAAATCCACAATAAAATAATGGCAAACTGAATTCAACAACACATCAAAAAGATCATTCACCACAACCAAGTAGGCTCCATCCCAGAGATGCAAAGGTGGTTCAACATACAAAAATTAATAAACATAATAAACCACATTAACAGAAGCAAAGACAAAAACCACTTCATCATCTCAATAGATGCAGAAAAAGCCTTTGATAAGATCCAACACCATTTCATGATAAAAGCTCTAAGAAAACTAGGAATGGAAGGAAAGTACCTCAACATCATAAAAGCTATATATACAAACCTAGAGCCAGCATTATACTTAATGGAGAAAAACTGAAACCATTCCCTCTAAAATCAGGAACCAGACAAGGATGCCCACTATCTCCACTCCTATTCAACATAGTACTGGAAATCCTAGCCAGAGCAATTAGGCAAGAAGAAGGAATAAAAGGAATACAAATAGGTAAAGAAACTGTCAAAATATCCCTATTTGCAGATGACATGATCCTATACCTTAAAAACCCAAAAACCTCTACTCAAAAGCTCCTAGACACCATCAATAGCTATAGCAAGGTAGCAGGATATAAAATCAACATAGAAAAATCATTAGCATTTCTATACACTAATAATGAACAAACTGAAAAAGAATATATGAAAACAATTCCATTTACAATAGCCTCAAAAAAAATCAAATACCTAGGTGTAAACCTAACAAAGGATGTGAAAGACCTCTACAAGGAAAACTATAAACTTCTAAAGAAAGTGTTTGAGGAAGACTATAGAAAGTGGAGAGATCTCCCATGTTCATGGATTGGTAGAATCAACATAGTAAAAATGTCTATACTCCCCAAAGTAATCTACATGTTTAATGCAATTCCCATCAAAATTCCAATGACATTCTTTAAAGAGACTGAAAAATCTACTGTTAAATTTATATGGAAACACAAGAGGCCACGAATAGCCAAGGCAATACTCAGTCAAAAGAACAGTGCTGGAGGTAGCACAATACCCGACTTTAAACTATATTACAAAGTCATAACAATAAAAACAGCATGGTACTGGCACAAAAACAGACATGAAGAACAGTGGAACAGAATAGAGGACCCAGATATGAAGCCACACAACTATAACCAACTTGTCTTTGACAAAGGCACTAACAATATACGATGGAGAAAAGACAGCCTCTTCAACAAAACTGCTGGGAAAACTGGTTAGCAGTCTGCAAGAAACTGAAACTAGATCCGTGTATATCACCCTATACCAAGATTAACTCAAAATGGATCAAGGATCTTAATATCAGACCTCAAACTCTAAAGTTGGTACAGGAAAGAGTAGGAAATACTCTGGAATTAATAGGTATAGGCAAGAACTTTCTCAATGGAACCCCAGCAGCACAGCAACTAAGAGATAGCATAGGTAAATGGGACCTCAGAAAACCAAAAAGCTTCTGCTCAACAAAAGATATGGTCTCTAAAGTGAAGAGACCACCCATAGAGTGGGAGAAAATATTTCCCACCTACACATCAGAAAAAGGACTGATAACCAGAATATATACAGAACTTAAAAAACTAAATTCTCCCAAAACTAATGAACCAATAAAGAAATGGGCATGTGAACTAAACAGAACTTTCTCAAAAGAAGAAATTCAAATGGCCAAAAAACATATGAAAAAATGCTCACCATCTCTAGCAATAAAGGAAATGCAAATTAAAACAACACTAAGTTTCCTCCTCACCCCTGTTAGAATAGCCATCATTAGCAACACCACCAACAACAGGTGTTGGCGAGGATGCGGGGTAAAAGGAACCCTCTTACACTGTTGGCGGGAATGTAAACTTGTAAAACCACTCTGGAAAAATATTTGGAGGCTACTTAAAAAGCTGGACATCGATCTACCATTTGATCCAGAAATACCACTCTTGGGGATATACCCAAAAGATTGTTACTCCAGGGGCACCTGCACATCCATGTTCATTGCGGCACTATTCACAATAGCCAAGTTATGGAAACAGCCAAGATGTCCCACCACTGACGAATGGATTAAGAAAATGTGGTATCTATACACAATGGAATTTTACGCAGCCATGAAGAAGAACGAAATGTTATCATTCACTGGTAAATGGATGGAATTGGAGAACATCATTCTGAGTGAGGTTAGCCTGGCCCAAAAGACCAAAAATCATATGTTCTCCCTCATATGTGGACTTTAGATCAAGGTCAAACACAACAAGGGGATTGGACTATGAGCACATGATAAAAGCGAGAGCACACAAGGGAGGGGTGAGGATAGGTAAGACACCTAAAAAACTAGCTAGCATTTGTTGCCCTTAATGCAGAGAAACTAAAGCAGATACCTTAAAGCAACTGAGGCCAATAGGAAAAGGGGAACAGGTACTAGAGAAAAGGTTAGATCAAAAAGAATTAACCTAGAAGGTAACACCCACACACAGGAAATCAATGTGAGTCAATGCCCTGTATAGCTATCCTTATCTCAACCAGCAAAAACCCTTGTTCCTTCCTGTTATTGCTTATACTCTCTCTACAACAAAATTAGAAATAAGGGCAAAATAGTTTCTGCTGGGTATTGAGTGGGGGGAAGAAGGAGGGGGCGGAGTGGGTGGTAAGGGAGGGGGTGGGGGCAGCGGGGAAAAATGAACCAAGCCTTGTATGCACATATGAATAATAAAAGAAAAATGGAAAAAAAAAGAATCAATGAAACAAAAAGTTGGTTCTCTGAAAAGATGAACAAGATCAACAAAATGGAGGAGTTAAAAGACCCAAATTTTAAAAATCAGAGATGAAAAAGGGCACATAACCACAAATACTAATGAAAACCAAACAGTCATTAGAGTATTGAAAACTTATATTCAAGTACACTGGAAAATCTAGATGAAATGGATAAATTTCTAGATGCATATAACCAACCAAAATTGAAACAAGAAGCTACCAAACACCTAAACAGTCTTCTTACATACAATGAAATTGAAGCAGTAATAAAGAGTCTCCCTACAAAAAGCCCAGGACCTGATGGATTCATGACCAAATTTTAACAAATCTTTAAAGAAGAACTAATACCAATACTTCTCACACTTCTCCAGGAAATAGAGTGGGAAGGAACACTACCAAAATCATTCTATGAAGCCAGCATTATACTCATTCCAAAACCCAATAAAGACACAACCAGAAAAGAGAATTGTAGGCTAATATCTTTCATAAATATAGATGCAAAGATTCTGAAGAAAATACTGGCAAACAGAATTCAATAATGCATCAATAAGATTATACTCCATGACCAAGTTGGTTTCTTTCCAGGGATACAAGGATGGTTCAACATTTGTAAATCCATAAATGTAATACAGCATATAAGCAGGTGCAAGAACAAAAACCACATGACCCTCTCCATAGACACAGAAAAACCCTTTGACAAAAGTCCAACACCCTTTCACGATAAAAACTCTGAAGAAACTAGGAATAGAAGGAACGTTCTTCAACATAATAAAGGTTATATATGACAAACCTAGAGCCAACATCATACTAAATGGAGAACAACTGAAACAGTTACCATTAAAGTCAGGAATGAGACAGAGCTGTCCACTTTCTCCACTCTATTCAATGTAGTTTTTTAATTCCTAGCCAGAGAAATAAGACAACAGCAGGAAACAAAAGAGATTCAAAAGGTAAGAAAGAAATCAAACTATCCCTATTTGCAGATGACATGATCCTATACCTAAGAAATCCCAAAAATTCTACCAAAAAACTAATAGAAATTATGAACTCTTTCAGTGAAGTAGCAGGATACACAATTAACATACAGAAATAAGTAGCTTTCTTATATACCAACAACAAAAAAACTGAGAAAGAAATCAGGGAAACAACCCCATTTATAATAGCCTCAAAAACAATAAAGTACCTTGGAATAAATTTAACAAAAGGAACCATAGACTTTTTTAATGCAAACTATAAACCACTGAAGAGAGAAGTTGAAGAAGACATCAGAAGATGGAAAGACCTTCCATGCTCATGAATTGGTAGAATCAACATTGTGAAAATGGCCATACTACTAAAAGCAATCCACATGTTCAACACAATCCCTATCAAAATTCCAATGACATTCTGCACAGAAATAGATAAGTCAATATTGAAATACATATGGAAACATAAAAAACTGCAGATAGCAAATGCAATTCTGAGCAAAAAGTCCAATGCTGGGGGCATTACAGTACCCAACTTCAAACTATGAACTACAGAGCCATAATAATAAAAAACATCATGGTATTAACACAAAAACAGACAGGAAGACCAATGTATCAGAATAGAAGACTCAGACATAAACTTATGCATCTACAGCCAACTGATCTTTGACAAAGGAGCTCAAAACACATGATGGAGGAAAGACAACCTCTTCAACAAGTGCTTCTGGGAAAACTGGATATCTACATGTAGAAGACTGAAGCTAGATCCCTGATTTTCACTCTGTACCAAAATCAACTCAAAGTGGATCAGAGACCTTAATATAAGGTCTGAAACTTTGAAACAACTCCAGGAAGCAGTAGGAAATACACTGGAACAGATAAGTATAGGGAACGACTTCCTAAACAGAACTCAAAAGGCTCAGCATCTAAGAGAAACAACAACTGCATCAAACTAAAGAGCTTCTGCACAGCAAGGAATTGGTCACCAGACTCAAGAGACAGCCCATAGATTGGGAGAAAATCTTTGCCAGCTATTCATCTGATAAGGTACTGATATCCAGAATCTACAGGGAACTCAAAAAACTCATCCCACAAAGCATCGACTCCCCAGTGATTAAATGGGCACATGAATTAAATGGAATTCTCAAAGGAATAGGTACAAATGGCCAATAAATACATAAGTGTTCAACTTCTCTGGTTATAAAAGAGATGCAAATCAAAACAACACTTATATTTCATCTCATCCTTGTTAAAATAGCCAGAATCAAGGGTAATAACAACAAGTGCTGGCAAGGATGTGGCAAAACAGGAACCCTTATATACTGTTGGTGGGAATGGAAATTAGTTCAACCACTATAGAAGTCAGTATGGAGATTCCTCAAAAAGCTAAAGATAGAACTGCATATGATCCAGTGATACTGCTCCTGGGCATCTACCCAAAGAAATATAAGACAGTATACAACAAAGACACCTGTACACTGATGTTCATCACAGAATTATTCACAATAACCAAGCTTTGGAAACAACCCAGGTGCCCTATAACTGATGAGTGGGTCAAGAAAATATGCTATAGAAACACAATGGAGTATTACTTAACCATAAGGAATAATGACATGTGGTTTGAAGGCAAATGGATGCAACTGGAGGACATTATATTAAGTGAAGTAAGACAGGCTGAGAAACACAAAACCTGCATGTTTTCTTTCACACATAGAAGATAGATCCAAAGATAAACATATACACAAAAACAAGCGTGATCATACACAAAGTCAGATGTAGAACATGTTTTGCAACAGAGGAACTACTCCATGGAACTTGGAGAAAGAGGGAAAGGAAAAGAGAGTGATAGAATATCACTACTAGCACATACCATGAGATGTGAAGGTAGAGGATATAAGGATGTGTATTGAACACTGTTGAAAAATGGGGGTTGGGAAGTAAAAGGGAAAGAGAAAGTAATGGAAGGGGTTGAACAGACCAAAGTGAAGTATATCCACAGTGGGCATACATTGAGAAACCCCTTTGAACACCAACTTAAATATTAATAATGAAAACCAGGACTATAAAGTAGGTAAAGTAGGTGGGTACTAGTGGGAGGGGAAGTGTAAATGAAGGAGATTAAGGTGACATTATATGGTAGATGGACTTCATATACCTGTGGGAAACAGAACTAAAAAACCTCTTGCAATTGCTTTAAGTGGGGCTGAGAAGGGGTTAAGGGAAGAGATGATGGACAATGTAAATAATGTACAATATATGTCTAGTCAGAATTGTCACTATGAATCTCCCCATATAATGAATATATCATAATAAAAAAAATATTTAAAAATAAAAGAGCGCCTGCCTAGCAAGCATCAGACCCTGAGTTCAAACCTTAGTGCTGCCAAAGGAGGAAGGGAAATCTAAGGCAAAAAGGAGGAAAAATGGAGGGGAAGAACCAATTCAGGATACAACACATCTATACATGGAAATGTCATAATTAAACTCCATGTATAAATATCTTAAACAAAAATATCTTTTTTCCTCAAAAATGTAGGACAGGAAGGAAAAACATGTCCTGTCTGGGAATTGGTACCAGTGGGAAGGGGAAAGAAGAGGTGTAGGAGGGTAAGGTGTAGGAGGAAAAGGTGTAGGAAGGTAAATATGGTGTAAATACTATGTTCTCATGTATGAAAATGGAAAAGTGAGACCTGTCAAAACTATTCTAAGAATGGAGGCAGGGGGATAAAGGAGAATGATGGGTGGGGGTGAATTAAACTAAAGTATATTGTAAGCACTTTTGTAAATGTCACAATGTACCCCCAGTACAATAATATGGCAATAAAAAACTGGTCAATTAAAAAACACTATTAGTCATGAAATAAACAATTCTACAACCATATAACATACATAAGATTTTTTAAATGTCTGGAAATTACTCCAAAATAATCCAGGCAAAGGGAAGTGGGTAATCGGGAAGTTATAGATAAAAATAACCTAGGCCATGAGTTGATTATTAGAGACCTTAGTAATGAGTACAAAAAGTTTATTATAATTTTCTCTCTACTTAACCCAATTTTCTGTTTTGAAATATGTGTGTACAAAATGGAAATTTTAACACACACTCCCAAATAAAAACAGTACACATAAAAAGCACTAGAATTTTTGCCTAAGGGGGTAGAAGGGTCAGGAAAAAGGACAGCAACAACAATAATAAGACTATGTAAGCTTCATAAGATATGTCATCTACTTAATGTTAGCAGCTGGTTTTAAAACCAACACTGATTACTCAGACAGCTAAGCAGGGCTGTACGACAAGCAGTGTAGACACAGCAACATTTAGAGGCATAAGCTTCCATAAACACCAACAAATTTTTCACTTCAGAGAAGTTTTAGATCTGTGAAAGTAAGAGGCAATTTCCATGTGTATCACTTTAATTGGTCATCATTTCTTTCATTTGGCAAAACAAACTAAGATGAAATTTAATGTTGTTCAATGTAAAAAACATTCAGCCCCATGACCTTCCCTATAATAAGACTATATCCAAAGTATCTCCCTTCACACACTGAGTTACTATTACTTTTTAATACTTATTTTTCCAAGTAATTGGCTCATTTTTTCCTTGCACTATGCTCTTCACAGTGTAATATTGAGTATTTGCCCTCTGTTCCTATGTAACTCATCTTTTACATATCTTAAAGTAACTGACAACCAACTTGAAAATATTAGAATAATTGAATAGAAATAATACAATGATATGTTGACTGTTTTTTTTATTTTACCTGCTTTTAACATCTGAGTCTCTAGGCCATGTATATGCTACTCTGTGAAGTAAACTGAACAGTGCATACAATCAGGTTCCTCAGGAGAAGATTTTGTGACTTTACAAATGGAAAGATACAATTAAGAGTACAGTCATCATTTTGACTCTCTTAGCAAAGGTCTTAAACACACACACACACACACACACACACACACACACACACACACACACCACCCCTCTGGGTTCAAAGGAGAGAGGAGGGAGAGGGAATGAGTAGTAAGTAGTGTGATACAAGACTGGAGCAAGGGTGTCTCAAGTCAGCTGTAGGCTTGATCAATTGCAGGTGGCTAGGGCCCCAACATTGATAATTCATTCTTCTAAAAGGAGTTTATTCAAGATCAGCCATATGACCCAGCACTGTGCTAGGTACTGGGAAACAGGGAGAGGAAAAGAGAACAGTGTTCACCCTCCTGGACCTCACATTCTCCCATCAAGAACCACTCAATTTCATTGTTCACATCCTTTTGTGATCTAAAATATGACCGACTGATGTAACAAGAACAATTTATTTTGTGATTGTAGCATGTAAATTAATAAACTAAATGTTTAGAACAGAAAAAAAAAAAGAACCACTCAACTCCCAAAGGAAAGTCACAATAAGGGATCCAGTGGTCCATACGGCACCTTTCTGTGAATGAGAAAACCTTCCCATCAGCAAGTGGAGCTCTGACTTGATTTTAACTACTCCTTGAACTTCAGTTGGACAATTTATATAGTGTGCAATTTATACTAATGGTCACTTTGAGAAACTTGTGTCTAAACTAAGCCTTTAGGGTTAAATTCTGTCTTATTTTGACATAAGATGCAATTTTCAGACTCAGTTATGGGTGTTCAAATTCCACAGTATGTTTCAGCTTTTAGAAGCCTTTATAAAACAAGGGCTCAATATTTTGATATATACTTGTATCTAAACACACATACACATATACATGTATACTCAAATGTATATGCATGTAGAAGCAAGCACTATAGAATTCTTTGAATAAAAGTTTATTCAAGGTATCTTGAGGTCAATGTGTTTTCAGTTTCCAAAAAAAATTACATTCTGCTGTAGACTTTGCCCTAGTTCTTACATTTTTCACTTAACACACTTTTTAAGTTCTCATAATTTAGTTGAATGTACATCTAACTTGTTTCTTCTAACTATAACAAAATAATCCTTGGTTGGTTTGTTTTTCCATTCCCCTAATGATGGATTCTTAGGTTACTACTGATGTCCAATGACCTCCAGCAATGTTATGATGAAGATCCTAATAACATGTGTCCTTCTGAGCTATTTTAGACTGGAATAATCATAAGAGGAAGTAGAAAGTAGATAAAGAAAACAAAGTTTTTAAACCTATGCATAAAAGAATTATATCCAAGTGATGTTACAGGAAATAGTTCTCAAGTTGCCTTTTCATAGTAAGCAAACAAAAGGCTACAAAAATGACTCAAGAAACTGGTGGAGGATGCACTCTCATAGACATGCCACTATTGTTAGGAAAACGCCACACATTGCACACAAAGGAGGCTCACAAGAGGTACCTCATGTCCAAAGTTTAATAAGCAGTCTGGCTGGCCAAGAAGAAAAAATGGCACAGCAGCTTCTCTCAGCAGGTCTGGCCTTAAGTAGCATTTGGGAGAAAGCAAGGACTAGGGACAGACAAAGAGAGGTGGCAGGAGATAAGGGACAGTGGGGCTTTGTCCTGCAAGGGATGAAACCAGCTGTGGCTCAGGCCACAGAATGGTGGCAAGGGGCAGTTCTTATCATTCCCCCATTTTTTGTTTAGTAATGATGAGGGTAGGGACTAAGGATCAACAACTGGGGTGAAGCATCAGTCTCATTAGCTGCTTCCTGCTGGCAGGGGGCATTGTTTGGGACAGGATCCTCAGGCTCCTGTGGCATCCTGGATGGGGCCTTCACAATAGTTTTTTTGGGCAGTTTTGGAGAGGTTGATATACCTGGAGGTACAACTGGTTAAATTTTTGATTAGTAGTAGCAGACATGCAGTATGACACAAGGGAGGAAGCTTAAGAATAGGAGAGCAAGAAATACAGGCATTAGGATGGGCATTGGCCAGGAGAAACACCATGAAATGTTGTTGTCTAGAGGATTTTAAGAGTCCATTCCTTAAGAGGTGCTGCCATTGGGGGATCCCATTGAGCCTGACAGCTGTGGGTGTCATGAGAATGACCAGATGAAGGCTGGTCCATTGAAGTCCCAATGGAGAGGGTAGAAGATCTTTTAGTGGAAAAAGATCCCCTGGTTTAACAGAAATTGTTATAGGCTGGGGGAGGATCTGGTCTGTATGCTCTTTGAGAAGTTCCCTGAGAAGGTTAAGATAAGGCAGGTAGTCAGCCAGAGGAGCAGGGTCTATTGGAGGCAAGTTTTCTAAGAGAAATGGGTGGCCATATATTATTTAAGACCCAAATAGGAATATTAGGAAGAGCATTAAAAGGTGTCTGCTAAGGGACTGCATACCTAGGGATCTAAATTTTGTAAAATCCTATAACTCCCAAGCTTGCTATAAGCTGTCTTATGGTGTGAGGAGAGGGAAACGGAAGATTGTGTTGATTTACTCATGACTCAGGGAGTGAGTCTGTCCCTTTAAGAACACACCTAAGTAGGTGACCTGAGGGAGACATAATTGAGCCTTCTCCTTAGAGACTTTGTATTCCTGGAGACCAGAAAGTTTTAAAAGGGACTCAGTTGTATTGCAGATGAGGGGCTCTGTGGCTCTGCATTGAAGAAGGGTGGCCTCTGGGTAGTGCCAATCTAAGAAGTCATTGGTTAGGGCCTGTCCACAAAGATGAGGGCTGTCTTTAAATTCTTGTGGCAAGACTGACCAGGTTAGTTGTTATGAAGCATTTGTGGGAACTTTAAAGGCAAATAGAGGCTGACTGTCAGGATGAAGGTTAAATGTAACATTTTTGAATAAAAGAGAGATTTAGCTCATCATTTTACATAAACTGACACTTTTAACTCTGTAAATGTTTGTACCATATTTAGATAAGTCTAGATACCAAACTCAATTATAAGGTGGTCATTTAAGAGACTGTTGTATGAGCAAATATATAAATGAACTCTGATTTAGTAGTACTTAAAGTTTGACAAGATAAACAGAAAACACAAATAATTTCTTTGATAAAGTCTTTTTCTGTAATGGTTTTTTGTAGATGTTACTCAGAGCAGAACAATATTAAGATAACCTTGTTATTTTATAGATATAGAGAATTTGATTTTAGTTTGACATGACCCTAAAAATCTTTTAGGCAACTCTTAGATTCCTTTTTAGTTGTTTACTTTGTAACTTGTATTTTAAAATTAACTTTATAAGAATTTTGAATTTATTGTATGGACTGGAGCAACTCATTAGTAGCCCTTGGTGTTCTAAGGAATTTATGATAGGCGTAAGGCCTCATCGTCCCTCAGGCTTGAGGGGATATTGTTTTGGGGGTGGAAACTGTGAGGGACTTTTGAGTTTTATTTGAATAGGGAGGGCTGTCCAGGCTGGCCTATCTTCATCTCATAAGTCCACATTGTGGGATCTATTTGTTTCTAAAGGAGGAGACAGCAGAGATAGCTGGGGGAGGAGAATTTGAGTTTTTAGTTGTGATAGTAAATCTAGTCCCAGCAGGGACATTGGAGTTTCAGGTACTATGAGGAAAGAGTGACAGAAGAGGAGGTCTCCCCAAGAGCAGGCCAGAGGCCAGGTAAACTAGAGCTCTAGGGGTTGGCCAGATTTGCCCTGAAGGATAAGTTTTGTCATTGGACTGGGGGCCAGGAGAGAAAGATAAGACAGAGAAATGAGCTCCACTGCCTAGCCGGAAAATGATCTTTTGCTTTTTTGCCATAATGTCTACCATGAGGCTCCTCAACATCGATGCCAAGAAGTGGAGCATGGACAGGGGGCCGGGACCCATCAATCCATAGGAGGTGGCACCTCACCTTCTATATGGAGATGGTGGGCACTTAGACCTCCAGTGGTTACCTTTGCAGAGAGGGCAGGGTCCCTGTTGGGGGTGGGACTGTCTCCCAGGCTCTCCCCTTAAGCATTCTCTGCAGGAATGTCCCTCTTGTCCATCATGGTAGCAAACTCGAGATGTAGGCCCCAGTCAGGTGGGGGCAGCAATGAGGTCATATCTCTTATCTTTCTCTCTGTTAGTAATGTCCCAGTTATAATATATAGATATGGATAGTTGTATTAGTTGATCTAATGACTTTTCTCCTTTAGCCATAGACTGAGTTTTTTACAAATATTAGGGGCTGACTTAGAAATTTATCTTTGAGGAGAACCTCTCTCACCTGTGACTCTGGGTCCATCATGGTATGTTTTCTGATAGCCTCCTTAAGATGTTGTAGAAAGGTAAGGGGATTTTCTTTTAGGGCATTGCTGTAAAGCAAAGTTGTTATTTTACATTGCTCAGGGCCTCAGTTTCCTCACTTGAAGAATGAGGGATCTGGTCTATGTTAAACACTACTTTTTTAGCCCCAAATTTTTTTTTGTCTTTGGCTGTGCTGAATTTGAACTCAGGGCTTTATGCCTGCAAAGTGGCACTCTACTGCTTGAGTTATATCATTAGTCCCTTTTAGTGTGGATCAGTTAAGGGGACTGTCTGTGCCCCTGTAGGTGGGTGTATTTATTTCCTCATTTCTAAGTGTCACTAGTATTGGGCTTATTGTAAATAGTAATCATTTTTAACCTGAGTGGCCTGAGCCAGAACCCATTGTATTTTTAATGAGATAAGAGTCTGGTCTAGTAGAAGCATAATATCTTTTCATGTTAATTGAAAGGTTTGGATCACAGAGATAAAGGCTTGAATGTATTTGTCTGGGCATCAGTATAGCTGTCCAGATGTTTTTAAACTTTTCTTAGATCTGATAACTGGAAGGGAACATAGATTGGCCCTCTTTCTACCACTATCTGTTGAAGGGGGAAGCACCCATTAGGACGTTTTGAAAATATTGGGGTGGCTTAGAAGGTAGGGCAGAGGGTGGAGCAGTAGGGGTGGGGCCTTGTCATTGATAAGGGGCTTTTCTGGTCCTCCTTTCCATGTTTATCTTGTGGCTTAAAAAGAATGGCCAGCGTTTGAGTATCTAAATAGTAATTGTGGAGCCAATCTGAGATGAAAGAGAATTTGTATGGGGACCTCAGTTTACTTTGTTCCCTTTTATAGAAAAGGTCTAATTGGAGTATGGTATTGTAATTTAAGGAACCCTGTGAAGGCCACTTCTCTTGGTCACCCAAGGCATATTGAGGCCAGACTTCAGTACAAAGCTTTTAACATCTACAAGGCAGAAGTCTGGAAGGTGCAGATCCCATCTAGAAAGAACAAAATGTTAGGATCCTGCCTTTTAGCTAACAGCAGGGAGCCTCTTTAATAAAGGCTACTTTTTTCATAAAGGAATAAATCATGTGTAAAGTTAGAGAAGGGCATTCAGAGGGCATTTTGGGCCAATATTAGTACCATATGGGACAACTGGTGTTAATATTTGGAGGGAAAAAAATTTATGTTGAGGCAAAAAGTATAGAAAATTGTAAATGAGAAGTTTAGAGACCACAGTAATGTGTTATTTTTGGGACTATAACCTTGAGTTAACAATTGGCTTACAAGGGCTGGGTCTGGTGCCAGGTGTGAGGTTGGGGCTAGGAGCAGGGCTTGTGCAAGGCACCACTCCCTCCACATATACCCGGGACAAGCGAGCCTGTCTGCCTAGGCCTGATCCTGTGGCCTGTCGCCCCTCCCCACTTCCTGTGTACTCTGCGCACATTTATTCTAGGAGAAGTGGTGGTGGGCTACAGCCATCGCCACATGTGGCTGGCGGCCCAGGATGTACTGGGTCCTCTCTATGGATTTTCTTAGCTATGGCAGGCGTTTTTGCTGTTCCAGGAGCCAGCATCCCTGTGCACAAGTGTGCCTGTTTGCTTTCCCTCCTCCCCTTGTGGGGGCGGAGTTAGGGCGTTAGCGTGGCAGCTGCAGTTTTGTAAGCGCTTTTGTAAAGCAACTGATTTAAAGTTACTTTAGACTGAGAAGCAAACTAGTTGGAATAACTTAAGTCATAAGGTACCATGTTACAAGTGTTTCGCAGGAGGCAGGGTCCCAGTAAGCCCAGGGAGGGGAGGGCAGACAGAGACAAAGGACATGTGGTGAGACCATGGAGGAAGCAGAAAAGGTGTCCTGACATCTTAGGCAAGGGAGGGGAAGGCAGAGCCTGGAGGCATGACACACGCCTGAGGGATTAGCCACCACCTGTGCCTCTAGGTCACTCCCATTGACTGGTACTGGAACACTTTCAGCAACATGAAACCTCCATTCTCCGGTTGCTGTCTCAGGAAAAAGGGACATTAGACAGGAGGGGGGGAAAGAGAAGCAGTTGTCAGATGCCATAATCAAACAGGACTCCGCCAAGGTAGCATGAGGTGTACAGAATAAACCTGGGGCTTGGTCTCAGCCCACAGGGAGGGGCATGAGCTCCCCTGAGCCGGAATCGCCGTAAGGCCAGAGTTGACGAGGAGTGGCCTATTTAACTCCATGACGAGGAAAGTCCTTCAGGAAGATAGAAAGAGACAAGCAGCGTGAGCAGCACAAGAAGTCTGCTTACATGGGGAAGGAGGAGGTTTGGGAGAGGATTTGGTTTGTTGGCAGGGTTGAAGGAAGGGAAGGTTTTAGAGTCAGGGACGTTAATTGGGGTTTTTATGGCCAGAAGGACTTGGGCAGGGGAGCAAGAGAAGGCTTAGAGCGGAGGTAAGAGAAGCCCTGGACATAGGGAATCTCCTTTCATTTTCCAGTGTGTTCACAGAAGGTGTAGAGATCCCTGAGAACGTTAGTGTTGAGTGTGCCATCAAGTGGCCATTTTGAGTCCAATACCAGTTGGTATTGTGGCCAAGCCTGATTGGAAAGAAAAATGAGTTTTTTTGCCTTTAGATCAGGCGAGAACCATAGGGGCTCAAGGTTGGCCAATAGACTGCCCAGAGGGGTGTCTGAGATCCTGTCCAAGGAAGAATATGGCAGGAGTCCCCCAAGATATTGCTTTCCTGGATGAAACAGAGAAGTGGAAGACCTCAAGGGAACATCTTCACCAAGAAGATCATCCACGCCTCAGGAACCTGGTTCCTGAGCTGATGTGAGTCAGGACCTAGTACTAGGATTTGCCCAAACGAGAGAGAGAAAGAGAGAGAGAGAGAGAGAGAGAGAGAGAGAGAGAGAGAGAGAGAGGGAGAGAGAGATAGCCATGACTCATGACCCGAGGGAACTCACCAAGGGAGGACTGAGGAAATCAACCAGTGATGGGCGTGATGGGAGCACACTGGCCTTGAGGGGGTTCCCTGTGAGTGAGAGTGGTGATGCAGCACTAGTCTGGGGTCAGGGGTCCTGGCAAAGCAGCTCAAATCCCAGTAAGTTTATCCAGGCTTAAGGAAGGCAGCTCCCACCTATGAGGGCCGGAATTTACTGATTGGGAGAGCAAGGTCAATGCCAGAAGCTCACCTGTTCCCAGCCAATGTACCAAAATGTTAGGAAAATGTTGCACATCATACACAAAGGAGGCTCACGAGAGGTATCTCATGTCCAAAGTTTAATAAGCAGGCTGGCTGGCCGAGAAGAAAAAATGGCACAGCAGCTTCTCTCAGCATTTGAGAGAAAGCAAGGTCTAGGGATGGACAAAGAGGGGTGGCAGGAGATAAGGGACAGTGGGGCTTTGTTCTGCAAGGGATGAAACCAGCTGCTGAAGCAAGGTCTAGGGGCAGGCAAAGGAAAGTGGTGGGAGATAAGGAACAGTGGGCTTTGTTCTGCAAAGGGTGAAACCAGCTGCAGCTCAGGCCACAGAATGGTGGCAAGGGGTAGTTCTTATCACCTATAACATCCAGAGACCTTGGACTGATGAAGAAACTGCAAGTATCAGAAAGCTCAGGACAAGACACTTAGTTAAAAGGAAATGGTTTATAAATACGTTAAGCTAACAAATGTTATTTTAGTACCAACTGTGTATCCCACTTCTTATAAAGACACTGGCCATCTGCTTCTTTTAGTTTATATAGTTCTCATTCCAGGATAGTTTGGGGATGATATCAAAGGGAAAAACCTGTTTTCAGTGCTTTAAAAAACAGACAAGAGTTGTTTTCATCAACAGTTCTCAACACTGCTTCATGCTGGCCTTCTTAAGTCAGAAACTCTGGGAGTGAGCATAAATTGGTATTTTTCAAAGCTTCTTGCATAACCCAAATGTGCAGACAGAATTGAGCTAAACACTTTTGGTTAGAAGGAATCACTTGGGTTGTCAATCAGAATATCAGCTGTGAATAACCAAAAACTGCCTCAAACTGGCATCAACAATAAGAACTTAATAGTTCACCCAACTGCAATTCCGCACTGCATACTGACTTCAAATCTCAGCCATAGCTGTCACTTCAAATCTAACTGATGCCTTCAACCTCAGGCTGCCAGCAAGATGGCTGGCAGCATAATAGCTTGCAACCACCTCAACAACTCCTATCCACATCTACACAGTGTGCTTTTTTATAGCAATGAAATCTTTCCCAAAAGCCCCCATGACTATTTGCTCACAGCTCACTGGCCAGGATCATGTTCCAAGCTAGCAAAGAGAATGAAATTAGCCAACATTGATTGAGGCTGATGGTTCTCAAATATGAGTGTATTCTAAAATTACCAAGAGAGCTTGTTAAAACACAGGTCACTGAGCCCTACCCCAGTGTCTCTGATTTAGAAGGCTTGGAGTAGAGTCTAAGTATTGCCATACTGAGCTCCAAGTGGTTTCATGTACTTTAAGAACCTCTGATTTCTACCAATGAGGATCCACCTGTCTAGAATGTGATCAGCTTATCCTAACTGATAAGAAACTGTGTTTATCTACAAACATCTACAAATTTCAGGCATTCCTTCAAATGGTGACCCCTACTTTTACCTTTCCCTTGAATGCCAGCTGAACTTCATGGCTCACTTCTAACAAACAGAATATAGTGGAACAGATGGTATATGACTCAAACCATAGCTTAGAAAAGTCATTGCAGCTGCTATCTCAGTCAGTGTCTCCCTTGAATCACTCACTCCAGAACAAGTCAATGGACATGTCATAAGAACACTCTAAGGAGAGTCCCATGTGGCAAAGAACAGGTGGTCTGGTCAAGAGCCCTGTGAGAAGCCTCCTGAAGAAGCTCCTCCAGCTCTGATCATCATGTGACCAAAACTCTGCCATGGAGATCCTGAGCCAGAAGTTCACAACTCTACAGCTCCTGAATTCCTGACCCACAGAAACTACAAGATTACAAATGTTTATTTTTTAAAACAATAAATTTGTGGGAGGGGGAGGGTAACAAGAGAAGGTAAAGGTGGATGAATATGGTCGATGTGCTTTTATACTTACAAGAAAATAGAGCAATGAAACCTCTTGAAATTGTTTTAAGTAGGGGAAGTGGGATGAGGAAGAGTGGTGGTGGAGGTGAAACTAAGGTATATTATAAGCATATGTAGAAATGTCACAATGAAACCCCCCTGTACAACCAATATATACTAATAAAATGTTTTAAAAAATACTAATTTGGGGTGATATGTTGTGCAGCAACAGAAAATATAACAAAATTGCAAGAAGGAGGAGAGAACCATCTTTCTTGCGTGGGTGTGTGGGCTTTGAATTTAGAACCTTCAGCTTGGTAAACAGGTGCTCTTCCACTTGAGCCACATCCCCAGCCCTTGGGCTGTAATTATTTTTCAGATAGAGCTTTGCTTTTGCCCAGGGCCAGTCTTGGAACATGGTCCCCCTATTTATGCTTCCCATGTAGCTAGGATCACAACTTCAAACCACAGTCCTTCTAATCTCCACCTCCCTTGTAGATAGAATTTTAGGCATGAGCCACAACACCTGACCCAAAAGAAACCATCTTGAGTAATCAACAATGGCTGGTACAGCTTGGTTTGGTTAAGGAAGGTGTAGCATAATAATACATGTGCCCAGGAACTCAGGAAATCCAAAGTGAAATTTGAGGGACAGCAGGACTGAAATGCCTTTCTAGGTCCAAAGAACCTCTAAGAATCTCAGCTTCAGAAGCTCAGGGATCTTTACTACAGTGCTACTCCATCACACTAATGCAACAAATACCTATTCCTTTCTCTTCTTCCTACAGGCTACTCTTGTTCTGTTATCTTTTGTTGCTGCTTGACTCCTTGCTAGTCCCTCCTTCCACTTTGTGCCTCCTTCCAGGGATTCGCAACTCTCATTGCTACTCAAAGTGTGATCTGTAGCCTGGCAGCATCAGCTTCACCTGAGAACCAATCAGAAATGCAGACCATGGGTGCTACCCACACCTACTAACTGAAAGCTAGCATTTAAGTTCAAGTAACGCTGCTCTGTGCCATGACCATAACCATTAGGCTTAAGCTTCCACTGTTCATTGCAGTGGTTCCCAAAGTTTGATGCACCTTATCTGGAATCTTCAAAAAATACCTGTCTGACTCCCACTCAGACATTCTTATTTGATATGTATAACGTAAGCCATAAGAAGTTTTTAAAACTTCCAGGTGAATGGAGAACTGAGTGAGGTTAGCCAGGCTCAGAAGACCAAAAATCATTTGTTCTCCCTCATATGCGGACTTTAGATCTAAGGCAAATGCAGCAATGTGGTTGGACTTGGGTCTCATGACAAGGGGAGATCACATACGGGAGGTATGGGGATAGCTAAGAAACCCAAAACATGAAAGTGTTTGATGTCCCCACTGCAAAGGAACTAATACAGAAACCTTAAAGTGACAGAGATCAATATATATGAGAAGGGGATCAGGAACTAGTGTAAAGGTCAGTTAGAGATGAATCAACTTGGGATGTAACACACTTGGAAGCAATGCTAGGAATCTCTCTATATAGCTATCCTTATCTCAACTAGTGAAAACGCTTTGTCTCCTTTATTATTGCTTATGTCTTCTCTGCAACAAAATTAGAGATAAGGGCAGAACAGGTTCTGCCGGGAAGCAAGGGGAGGGGGGAGCAGGGGGCAGGGGAGAGAAATGGCCCAAACAATGCATGCACATGTGAATAAACAAATAAAAAAACACTTCCAGGTGATTCCAATGTCCAAAAATGTTTGGGAACTACTAACTTACAATCTTTTTTATTTAATTTTTACTGGAATAAGTTGCTCGTACAAAGGGATTTCATGTAATATTTACAACATGCATAATTTGTACTTTGATCACATTTGTCCTGTCTATATTACTCTTTCTTAAGGTTGCAAACTTCTTTTCTTGGTATTTCACAATTATGTTTCAAAGAGAGATTTATTTTCCTATCTTTTTATGTAAAGGGATTATGTGAGCCTTCAACTGCTCCACAGGTTAACTTTTTTGTTTGCTCACATAGGTTCTCACCATGTAGCCCAGACTGGCCTTGAACTTGAGATCCTCCTGCCTCAACCTCCTGATTGCTGGGATTACAGGCACGTACCACTATACCCAGCAAGCTGACTAGACGTAATCTAATAAATTGTGTAGGAAAGGGTATTGCAGGATTATGTGGCCCAAGCATAACCTCTGCTGCTCAGAATGGCTGTGTGGAATGTAGCTTCCTCTGCTGCAATGCTTTTAAGTCTTAATTGCATATTGGAATAATCTGGGGAGGTTTAACAATCTCAGTGCCTAAACCCCCCAAAACAATTAATTCCAAATCTCTGGGCTGAACGTAGGCAACACAACTGTGTTAATCTTCCCATATTCCAATCTATAGCCACCTTTGAAAACTACTTCTGAAATAAACAGTGGCCACAGTAGTGGCCATGTCAGAATAAACAGTATCCCCAAACAAACATGAATCACAATTATGTTGGCTTTACCATCTTGGTTATTTATTTTTAGCCTCAATCCAAAACCCAACTGAGTGAACCAAAGCATCATGTAAGGAAAAGAATGTAGGTTTTTAATCAGAGTTTTAACTCAATGTCTAAGTGGATTGGGGCAAGCGTTAATCATGATAAACTTCAGTTTCCTCACCCATAAAATGGAAACCAACTAACTCAAAGGGTTATAAGAATAATAACACCTGCCTAACAAGGGCAAGGCCCTCAGTTCAAACTCCAGTATCTCCAAAACAAAAGAATGATATTTTTTAATGTCTGTAAAATAGTATAGGTGATCAAATGCATCTTAGACAATGTTCCTCTAGAAATATTATAGGAAGAAATGTGCTAGTTGCTTCTTCTTCCATGATTGAGGGGGTTTTTGTTGTTGTTGTTGGATCGGGGTTTGAACTCAGGGCTTCATGCTTGCAAAGCAGGTACTCTACCACTTGAACCACACCTCCAGTCCATTTTTGCTCTGGTTATTCTGGAAATGGGGTGTCTTTTGAACCACAATCCACTCTACATCAGCCTCCCAGGTAGCTAAGATTACAGGTGTGAGCCACTGGCACAGGCAGAGGCATATTTTTTTGTATATGCCATGGTTTGAATGTGTTTCCCAAATTTCATGTGTTGGAAAGTTAAATCCCAAATTCGTATTTTAATGGTATTTGGAAATGGAGACTTTGGGTGGTAATTAGACAAGGTCATGAGAAGGGGGGTGGCATCAGTGCCTTTGTAAGAATAGGAAAACAGACCCAAGTTAGCACACTTCCTCTGTCTCACTACGCCATGCTCTTCACCATATTATCATGCAGCAAAAAGAACCTCACCAGATGCTGAGAAGATGCCAACAGCATGCTTTTGAACTTTCCAACCTCCATAACTATAAGCCAAATAAACCATTTTCTCTATAAATTACCAAATGTGCAGCTCGGGGTGTGGCTCACTGGTAGAGCATTTGCCTAGCCTGTGCAAGGCCCTGGATTCCATGTCCAGCACCACAAAAAATAAAGAAATTACCTAGTTTGTAGTATTCAGCTGTAGCAATAGAAAGTAGATTAAGATAATATAGTTCTGTAATACAACTCTCCTACCAATTCCATGGGATAGGAATACTGTTATTATTCCAATTTGACATGATAAATATTTTTAAAAACTAAATAATAAGGAACAATGGAACTGGGCACTAATAGTTATAATCATAGCTACTTGGGACTTCGAAGCAAGAAGATTGCAGTTCAAGGTCAGCCTAGGCAAAAAGTTCATGAGCCCTTACCTCATTCAATAGCTGGGTGTAGTGGTATCCTCCTGACATCCCAATGATGACAAAAGCTTAAAATAAGAGGATTACTGTCCAGGCCATCCTGAGCAATGCAAAACCTTATCTCCAAAATAACAAGAGCCAAAATGGCTGGAGGTGTGGCTCAAGCAGTAGAGCACCTGCTTAACAAGTGCAAAGCCCTGAGTTCAAACCCCCATACCATGGCGATAATAATGATGATGATAAACAAAACTGAGATTCGGATAGGCTCTGCAACTCTGAGCCCCAACTTCTTAACCATCCCATTTGATACATTCTCTACTTACCTTTGCCCTTTTCATGAAGTAAAGACAAATGTGCACATGAAGTGAAAATGAGATATTGGGCAGGGCAAGTAATGTGTGTGGCATCCTGGTAATTGTCCTGCTCTTTCTCTTCCCTCAGGCTAAATTGTCACTCACAGCTGGCTCATTCTGTCCTACAGGGTCACAGTGAAATTTTCAAAGGTGATACTGTCAATGCATTTCTGAACAAATCACCAGAATGTGCTTATTCTTTTCATATACAATTCTCACCTACATTAAGCATAACATAGTCTGTACTTTCACAGACTACAGAATGTAAGAGATACAAACCTATAAATAACCATTTCCAATTAACCTTCTCCTGCCTTCCCTGTCTTTTAGTTTGATCCAAGTTATCTTTCCTACAGAAACCAATTACTATTGTCACTTGATTTTTCAGATATATCTTTGCTTGTTTATACTGCATCTGCTATCTTTTTGGAGTTAATTCCTTCAGTCTTCCTTGATAAATTCATTAGCCAGGATGGTTTTCCATTTAAAGGAATTTTATCTGCACTTTTTTGCACCTCTTCAACAACTCATCCTTCAGCAAAAGACACTTGCAGAAAAGATATCCACCAAGACAGATACGGATTGAAAAGTCAAAACTGGAACAAATTCAACCCCTAAATTTAAGTCTAATCCAAGCTGAAGTCTCTGATATTCTGCACTTAGTCTGTCTAATTTCTAGGACTTCTCATTCTTCAGATGTTTTTGTTTTGCTATTTCCTGTCAGAACATAACTATTCCATACTAAAATCCCTTGGCTTTCTGCTAAATACCATAATAGTCTCCCTTTTCTACATTATAATTATACCCCTCTCAATTGGGAGTTCCTACTGTTATACAAGTATGTTTAAATATTTCACATCCTTAAATTTTTTTTTGCTACTGCCCATATTATCTAAAAGTTATCTCATTTTTTGCAAGCCCCCTTGTAATAAAGTTAATCTAAACAGTTGTCTGTAGTCATTCTCTTTACCTCCTCACCTTCTAATATCTCTGAAACCATGAAACAACTCTAAATCAACTGCCATCCCACTACTCCATGGAAACAACTCTCATCAAAATGACCAACTACTTCCTCCTTGCCAGGATCAATGGGCAATTCTCTGCCTTTGTCTTCCTCAATTTCTCACAGCATTCCTCACTGCTGTTAGTATCATCTTCCTAAAATTTATCCTCATCTCAGCTTCTATGACTCCATGGAAGCTCCATATTTTTCTCCTCTACCTAACTTTTGAGTGTTACTCCTTTTTTATTTAATTTTATTTTTATTATCATATTATTGTACTGGGGGTACATTGTGACATTTACAAAAGTGCTTACAATATATCTTAGTGAAATTCACTCCCTCCATCATTCTCTTTATCCACCCTCCCCCCCCACTCAGAATAGTTTCAACAGGTATCATTTTTCCATTTTCATACATGAGTACATAATATTGCTACCATATTCACCCTCTTTCATTCTTTCCTTATGTCCTCCCCACTCCCAGTGGTACCAAACCCCAGACAGGACCTGCTTTACCTTCCTGTCCTTCATTTATGAAGAAAGACGTTTTTGTTTGTTAAACATATCTTTATAGGAAGTTTCATCTGAGTGCTATTCCTTATCCATCTGCCTACTGTATCAAAATCCTCTCCCAAAAGGAGTATCACATGTCACAAGACTCTAAATGCTATCTGTGTACTAAGCATTCTCAAATGTACTTCCCCAACCCTGACTTCTCCCCAAACTCTTTCTAAAACATCAACCAGACTGTCTTTTTCCACTTTGAGCTCCTATAAGCTTTTCTTACTAAGAAAAGCCACTTTACCAAGGCTAGGCTGACCTGATGGATGACCAGAGCCAAAAGCTACTGTTGAGGTAGAATTTATAGTTGAGAGACAATACCAAACACTTCCAAAGCCAGTGCCCATGATTAAATTCCCCCTAAAAATGGACAAATCCTTTAAAAGTGAGTGATTCTTATTCACATGGTATTACTGTTCCTAAATTTCTGTTAGTGTCTTGTTGAATTTCAACTACTTTAATCACTGTTTTCCTAAATAGGAAAGCACAGATTTCCAGAGGAGCAGGTCCAGGGCACTCTCATTTCATCCTATCCAAGTGCTCATAACAAGTTTAAACAAATAACAGGTTTTGTTATCAATGGCCTTAAACTGGCTAAATATTCAGAGTGAGACCTTTATTTGGTTTTGTTTCTCCTAAAAATTATTTTTGAGGCCCAGGGGATATTTTTCAAGCTTCCTTCTTGGAGAAGAAATAAAAAGCACCACTGTCTTTCCCATTTATCTTCCAAATAAATCAGGGGTGAGACAGTAGAAATTTCAAAAGCATAAGGCCATTGGGCAATATTCAAATTCAGGATTACAAGTGTGCAAGATAGGAGCTCCACTCACTATTGTTGCATTATCATTCATGCATGAATTTATAGGCAGAAAAACCAATTATAAAGGGCTGTTAGGACTAGTTTTTGGTTATAAATCATTCTGGCCTGAATTTACTTCCATTTTTTATTTGCTCCTGATTCCTATAAACATGCCTACATCAGTCCTGTTTGGTCTTTGTCTCTGATTTGTCCATTGACTTTGGGCTGCTTGCTCTGTTTTTGCTTTTAAATTATTCTGCTTCCTTATCTTCTTGAGTGTTCTAGTAAGGCTTAAAAGAGAAAGTCTAGTCTATGTTAATTTATAATTAGGTTATTACAGTTGCCTTCACTCATTCATGAACAGTTATCAAATACCTATGTATCAAACCTTATACAACACACTACAGGGAGAAACAAAAATGAAGACAGTTTGTGTTTCAGTTGCAGCCTGGTAAGAAATGTATTAGGAGGCAGAAAGTGGTATATCTGCCTCATAGGTGTTATCAATATTTTGTTGGATGTCACAGCTGGAATCAATAGAGGCAACAGACCACATTCAAGAGAAATAGCTCACCAGGGAACATGATGTAGTACATTCAACTGTCATGCAAGAATATATAGATTAGAGAGCAGAATGGTGCCACAGAACATTTGCTTTTAGGGGAAATGGTAAAGGGAAGAGAAGACTGAATAACTGAAAAATTGGAGCTGCTGGAATGGCTCAAGCAGTAGCACACCTACCTGTCAACTACAGGCCCTGAGTTCAACTCCCATTACCAGCCCCAAAAAAGGAAAGAAAGGAAAATTGCATAGGAAACTATATGCAAGATTGAGAAAATGCATCATTTATTAAACTTTTTATATAAACTATTAAAGTTTATGTAAACTTCATAGGCACAAGTTACACAAGTTTTGTGGGAGATCAACAATCAAGACTTCTCATTTGGCCAATTCTTATCTGAGAAATCCTGGACTCTCCATTCAAAATGAGTTTCTTTTTGAAAGTGTGAAAAGTAGCTACTTCTCTAACAGTAAATGAAGAGCTGGATACCTGAAAATATCAAAACTTTGGGGTAATTGTAGAACCCCAGCTATTTTCCAATAGCTGGAAAGGGAGGATGCTAACCCAGTCAAAAATATAAATCTGAGAAGCCAGATTCCAAGACATTCAAAAGAAAGGTAAGATTGGTTTCAGACTCTGGTGTTCATAAGGGAAACTGACAGACAAAATAGGAGATTTTAAAAATAACTTTTATTATATAGCATCAAATCTTGATTAAATGGTTAAGAAATAAGTATATATTTACTTTTTTTTAATGTAAATAAGGACAGAAGTCTATGTAAGTAGAGACTGGTATAGATGACCAGGAAGTTCTCTAATGAGCTCAGATTTCCTTAAAATGTACAAACTTGAAAATAAGAATCATAAGCAATAAATTATATAAATTAAAAGTCTCAGAATTAGAAAAAGAAATAGTGTATGCTTGGCTAAAGTTTTGTGGCAAACTGAAACTTAATGAAAAATGCGGACCAAGGGTTGAAGAATAAATGTAGAAAGGATGGAAGGAAGCTGCAAAATGAAATGTCTTGAGCAACAGAATAAAGAAACTGATCAGTCAACACTTACAGGCAGGAGAACAAGAGTGAGTGCGTAGGCTTCAGTGACAGCCTCAGCCCTAACACTGCCACCTCTAATGTCTTGAGCCTTCCTCCCCCACCACAGGGTTCTTCACTCCAGGGAGTGGGTTTGGGTGTGTATGCCTGTGATTCCAAGACTCTCATTATCTGATGGATTCTTTTCTTCACCCATCCCAGCAACCACAGCTCTGAGTTTCTTAGGATGTCTTACTCTAGAGTTGTTTAGTGTGAAAGGACAAACACAAATGTAAACTATGCCTTAATTCTGCTTGTTGAAAATAAAGGAAAAGATTTTCTTCCTCTCTTTCTCTGAGCATTTATCTTAGAAAGCTGGGAATTGTAACACGATCTCTTCTCATTGAAATGCATACAAATCTTTTTGAAGACTAGACTGCACTTTTGTTTGTTAGCCTGTGTCTACTTATGACCCGGGAATATTCTTCCCAAGAACTTGGAAAACATATTTTTGAAATGCAACATAAAGAGAGATAGCACCCCTGTTCTAGTTTCTATTAGAGGGTGGGATCCTTGCTCCAAGTTACAGGACTATTTCCTGTCATAAAGAAATTAGAAATTTACTTATTCTCCAGATAAAGTTAATTGAGCTAACATAGATTGTCACTCTATCACCAGGTAAAGTTTGGAAATAAATTATGTGTGACAAATGATGTTGTCAAGTCCCCTTACTAGAGGATCAATTATTGTTTATCTTGAGAATGTGTTTGTAATGGGGCATCTGCTTGTATCTGCTTAACTATATGGGAGATTTCTTTTTGCCTTTTCAATCTCTTAGTGAATTGCCTATGATGCACATTGCATTCTGGTTTGATGCTTATTCAATAACAAAAGTGTTTTCTTTCTCTATTACCTTTGGGAAGATTTCTGGGTTGGGAGAATATTTTGTTCTTATTATATTTCTACAACAAGTGCCAGCCATTCTTTTCCTGCTGACTCATTGAAAATTAACATCTGCAAACTTCAAAACATCTTTCAAGAACACTTTGTGACATGGACAAGTTTATGTCTACTGGGTAAGATGTAAATTCATAATATAGTTACTTTAGGAATATTGCTTTATCAAATCTTAGCAACTGACATTTTTCAATGCTGAATTCGTTACACTTAGACTAAATTTTTTGAGAATAGTTTTTTGCTCATTTGTTTGATTGGTTGGTTCCAAATAAGAAAGGTCAGAATTGACCTTAAATTGAGTTTCTGCCTAAAAAAAAAAAAAATCAGGACCATTTTAATAATTTTGGAATGGCATGTGAAAACTTTCCTAAGTGGACATTTTAGGTATTTCCATACATACACCTGAATACCAAACAGCCACCATCTACATAACTGAACAGTTCTGTGTTCTACTGAAATCATCTTTCTATAACAAAATGTTTCATTAAAGGTCACTGAAACCAAAGAAACCAGTTGGCACCATATTTTCTCCCACCAGCTACTACAAATCAATAGCAATTGGTCTTCGTCAGATATTTATTTGCTGGTAGAAGTGATGTGTTTAATCAAGAGGTAGAAACTAATGGTCATATTGGAGAGTGACTGGCCATCATTATGATACATGGACAAAGGCAAAGCAAATATGGTCACATAGAGATGGAAAGATATTCCTGTATATCTCTTACAAAGAGTTATGGAAGGCTAAGTTCCCTGTGTTCAATAACAAGTATATTTTGCAAACTAAATTGTCAGGGATGTCATTGCAGAATTAAGACAAAGAATACGGATAGCACATAAATCCAACTTTAATTGGGAGTAACTGACTGGAGTGCTATATTAAGGCAGATTGTGAGGTAATGTCATGAGATAGGAGCAGAGTGGCCGCCTATGAGTCACACATTCACCACTCCTAATCTGAGAACTCCTTTCTTACTTCATGCCTTGGTTAGACCTATTGACAGAGTATGGGATACTTGGTCTACAAGAGAAAGCCAAGAACGACTATACCTGATTGGATGGAACATTTTGACATATGTCATAGCACAAAGATGATTGGTAAGTTTTGATCATAAGAACCCAACTCATAAGCCATAATTTGGGAAGGCTAGAAAGGGTCCATCTGTTCAGTTGTTTTCCAAATTTAATATTTGATGGGCTTAGCTTATATAGAAAGAACATATAATTCAACTACATCTAAGAAAGGGGTGAGGAGAGATAAAGAAAGGGGTGAGGAGAGATAAAGAAAGTTGTTGTGATCTCACAACAACCAGAGATCATCTGGAATATTTTGAAGGAGTCATAACTCTCCTGACGGGTTAGTTTTTATTTTTACTTTCAAACACAAAATTTCTAATTTTATTGGATTCCAGATGTGAATGTTATCTTGGAAACTATGAGACACAACTCCTTCATTTTCCAGGAAAGGAAGGGTAAGGCTCAGAAAGTTAACTGTTCAAGGTCATGTAGCTGCTAAGTAGCAAAACCAGGAAGCCCCAGATCCAGAAGAGTCAATTCACTATTAGGTGAGATTGGCCTTCCTTAACTTATTCACCCAGTCTTGAGTTCCTTTCTCTGACAAACCCTTACCTCAGGAAAAGGCCCCACTGGGGCCCTAAACCTGAACTTGGGGGAACAACTTAGGTGATAGTTATGAACAAAACAACCTAGTGGGCTGAACCCCAAGGGCCTTTTCCATGATTCTTGTAAGGATTAGGTAGCTCCCACCCCAACCCTATACTCTCCAGAGATGCCCACTGTCCCATGAAAATGTTGGAGATGATTTCCACTCTGATAAAAGGCTTCATCCACATCACATTCAATTCAAACCCACGAATAGTAGGTATCCCTGAAAAGATCTCCCATTCCTTGAGGCTTTTAGTTAACCAGACCCTCAGTTGTAATTTCCTAGGAGTCCTTATTTCATCCTATTCCTTATTGTTTCAAAGCCTAGAGAAACATAGCACTCATATGACCTTTTATGATTAAGTTTCCTCTTCATTCTTAATGAGGCTAACTAAATTAAATGCTCATAATACAGTGCTTAACTTTTAAAACCTATGAAAAGCAGTTTAGTGGTCAACATTGGAAATCTTGTAGTCTTACTTCTTCCCCAAGACTGAGGGAAATGGTTTTTGGATAAAGATTCACAAAATCTTCTTGGACCAATCTTAGTTTCTCAGCAAGTTGAGGACTCATGGGACTTTGTGCTGTCAGACACATTTCTAAATATGATGAGAAAACAACTCTCTTTGGTCATGTTCTGAGATTGGTCCCCAAGAGACCATTTCATAAACCTTCTGATGCTTTACATTTGGCCAATATGTTTTCTCCTCCAAGTTTGTCTAAGACACAATGCTATGGACCTTTTATCATATTGCCTACGTACAGAACATTCCAGGGCACAGACATGAAAAAGTTGGTTAATATTTCATTAGTACTCCTCAGTTTATGTAGGCAACTAGGACAATCCTGTGATTTGGGGGCATACAATGACACCAAGACCTACACAAATAATATGAGCAGTGTGGATTCTCCTGGAAAGTAAACACTATTAAGATGTCTTGATGGTATTTTTGACAACAAAGTTTCCTCCACCTCCATGAAGCCATCTCAGGTGGGCAACACTCACCAAGAAAATTAACAGAGGCATATTTGCTGCATGGAATTCTCCAGGATACAACAGCCAAGACTAGGGTCCTTTGACCAGGCTTCAGCATTATAGCATCCAAACATCTTATTTTCCTAAGTTCACCCTGAAAGGGTAGAAAGAGCTATAGGAACGCAGTAAAGAATTATAGGAAAACAGTTCGTCTATAGCTGCTAACCGCCAGGAGGCTAATAAACTCTCTGATCTTCCTCATCTTTCAAGGTTGCTTTGAAATCAAGAGACAAGGAAATTTCTTAGAAATCAGGACAGTAGGAAAAGTCTTTTCTTTTGCCCTTGCAGCCCATTAATCAGAGCCCAGGTATTTTACTCCAGAACTGCAAGATATATTGAGGGAAATAACTGACCATTTACTCTTGTTATTTTGTTAAGAAGGCAGCCCCTGAACTATTCTCTATATGCCTGTAAGTCCTGAGAAGCATAACAGAAAAACTACCTAATGTGAGCACCATGAGAAAGCAACCACAACAGAAATAACATCAAGGGTATGTACAAGTCACTAACAGTCTAGAAACAGAAGAAAGAGCACATGAAGCGAGAGAGAGACCCTGCCCCAAGTAAAGACAGCACGGACCAGAAACTGCCCCAAAGAAAAAGGCACATTAAGAACGAGTTCAAAATTGCAAGGAGGTCAGCAAAGACAAAGACACAAAAAACATAACAGAGGGATGCTATGCACTCCTTGCAAGACCCACAGGGAAATGACAGAAGATTAAACATCAAGGTATAGCAGGGAGGAGGGCCAGAAAAGAAACAGACAGGCTGTGTTCTGATGAGACAGGGGGAAGGAATGGCAAAGCAGAGAGATAAAACTTAAAAAATTGAAACCTGAAGGTCACATAGCACTGGGAAAATGAAATAGCCAATAAAGTCATATGCAGCCACATGTGGGTTGAGCTTTGCTTTTTGCTTCTGTAACCTGCTTGCAAGAGTATATAAGGTGAGACCTCTTTATTCTGGGGGCTCAGCCTTTGGACATGAGTCTACTGGGTCTGTGTCGGCACAATAAAACGTTGCTTCCTGCTAAACTGCTTCAATGTTCCGTATCTCAGCTTGAGATTTGCACAACAAAGGTGACTGGACTGCTGCTGGCCTGGCCTTGGCCTTGCCTGACTCAAGGTCCTCATTATCTGTTTGAGAAGGGCTTATATAGCATGTCTAACATGAGATATATTTATTGACATATTTAATTGTTTGAGTGAATTTATTAGTCTTATCTCTATCTCCCAAAAAGAGGTGGGCTTGGTCCCCCTCAGTGGCTGATGGAAATGCACAGCTATAGTTATACATGGAGCCAAGGTTACATCACAGAGAAGGCCTGAATGAAGAGAACTTAACTGATAGGTGGAGTCCCAGATTGCTGCCAATTTTGACACGATTCTTCCCCTCCTTTAAAACAGGGGTCAGTAAACTAGGGGCATGTGGGTCAAATCCAGCTGACTGCTTGATTTTGTAAAAAGTTTTGTCAGTATAGAGCCACACCCTTTATCTCCATACTCTTCGTGGCTGCCTTCTCACTATATTGGCAGGGGTGAGTAGCTGTGTCCATTAGTACATTTATCTCATCACTTGAATCTTCTCTCCTCCTTGCCTTCCCCCTCCCTCCTGGAAGCTAATGTTTAGTCATAGTCAACTCTAGAAAGAATCTGGGTCCCCATCTAAACAGGCATCCTAGAACCCAGCCACCACTAGTAGTATATTCTAGCTTTGTTTTAGAATTTTGGAGAATTTTAGTTGTTACTGTTTTCATCTCATTGGTATTATTTGACTTTTTGTAGCAATTCAAATAATAGCAGAGATATCTAAAGAAAGAGTCAAGAATCTCCCCTCACCTCCACCCTAAGTAAGCAGTGTTAATTTTCCAATCCTTCCACACTTTACTTTTTAAGAAAATCTCTACTATTAAAATAAGATTGAAAGGAGGAAAATTTTAATATCTAATATGCAAAGCACATTAATTCACTCAGGAAATATTTTTAATACCTCTATTCTTCAAGCATTGTGCTAAGTCTAAAGAATCAACATAAAATTCTCCAGGGAAAATATCTGCACATCAAATAATATTTTTTCACAGAATGGTTAATGAGCCCCAATATGCTCAACAAAGTAATGACAAGTTGATTGTAAACACCAGGAAACCAAATCAAGGACAGCAAGGACAGGTGACATTAGACAGTAGGACCATTAAGAAGTAGTTGAAGGCAATCCATTCCCTAGATCTAGAATTAAAAATCAACTCAAAATCCAGGATAAAAACAACAAATCAGTAGGTATCTCATTAGACACTTTGGAAGTCATTAGTCATACTTAGCAAGAAGTCTGGTTCTTTCCTCCAGCAGCTTGGAGAGACTATGCTCCTCCACATCTAAAAGGAAGGAATTACTGCAGCTCTCTTGAGTGACGGGAAATTGGAAATTGAAGTATAAAGCAAAGTTGCCCTTAATTAAAGCACAGAAATAGGGTAAGAGAGTTGGGCACATGACTACTAGAGCTTGGTGCTAAGAAGGTGGGACAGTAAGAAAAAGCAAACATCCAGGTTTCTGGCCTGAGACAGTGGGTAGAAGTGGACAGTGCCACTCACTGAGAGAAAGAATCAGTGTACAACTGAACAGGAGACAGTCCATGGAGAACTCAAACACAAAACATGCTTGAGGGGCCACATGTAGATGGACAGAAGACAGTTGAACGCACAAGTCCGTAACTCTGGAGAGACGTGTACACTGACACTGTAGATTTGCAGTTACTTAGAGAATAATAATTACAGCCAAAGCTTAAATTAGTTGTTACAAAGACAGACTCTATAGCATACTGACTGATAATTTCTGTGATGGCAAAAATGTTTTGTAGGGACTCAGTCCAATACAACAGTCTTCAGACACATGTGGCTCTGGCTACTGAGACTAAAGAACTGAATTTTCTACTTCATTTTTTTTTTATTTTAAATGCTCCTATGTTGCTAATGGCTTCTATATTGGATAGCACAAGTCTTCGGTGGAAAAAAAGTAATACACCCTGACTGGAACCTCAAGAAATATTTTTTATTCATTTATTCATATGTGCATACATTGTTTGGGCCATTTATCTCCCTCTTTCCCCCACCCCCTTGCTTCCAGGCACAACCTGTTCTGCCCTCTTCTCCAATTTTGTTGAGGAGAAGACATAGTGTTTTTGCTAGTTTGAGATAAGGATAGCTACACAGATAGATTCCTAGCATTGCTTCCATGTATATATGTTTTACAACCCAAATTGATTCATCTCTACCAGACCTCTTCACTAATTCCAGTCACCTTCCCATAGTGACCTCTGTTGTTTTAAGGTTACTATAGTAACCCGGATACAGTGGACACATTAAGCATTTTCAAGTTTTGGTTTTCCTATCTTTCCCTATTCCTCCTGTATGTATGTGTTCTCTCCTTAGTGTGTGACCCATGTCCAATAATATTACTGCATTTGTGTTAGATCTGAAGTCCACAGATCAGGGAAAACATACAATTTTTGGCCTTTTGATCCTGGCTAACTTTGCTTAAGATGACGTTCTCCAAAGCAACTGAGGCCAATAGGAGAAGGGGACCAGGAACTAGAGAAAAGGTTAGATCAAAAAGAATTAACCTAGAAGGTAACACACACGCACAGGAAATCAATGTGAGTCAACTCCCTGTATAGCTATCCCTATCTCAACCAGCAAAAACACTTGTTCCTTCCTATTATTGCTTATACTCTCTCTTCAACAAAATTAGAGATAAGGGCAAAATAGTTTCTGCCAGGTAGCGAGGGGGTGTGGGGGAGAGGGAAGGGGTGGAGTGGGTGGTAAGGGACGGGGTGGGGGCAGGGGGGACAAATGACCCAAGCCTTGTATGCACATATGAATATGAATAATAAAACAATAAAAAAAGAATTAACCTAGAAGGTAACACACATGCACAGGAAATCAATGTGAGTCAACTCCCTGTACAGCTATCCTTATCTCAACTAGCAAAAACCCTTGTTCCTTCCTATTATTGCTTATACTCTCTCTTCAACAAAATTAAAGATAAGGGCAAAATAGTTTCTGTCAGGTAGCGAGGGGGTGGGGGGGAGAGAGAGGGGGCAGGGGGGGAGAGAGAGGGGGCAGGGTGGGTGGTAAGGGGAGGGCAGGGGAGAGAAATGACCCAAGCATTGTATGCACATATGAATAATAAAAAAATAAAAATAAATTTTAAAAAAGATGACATTCTCCAGTTCCATCCATTTACTTGCAAATAACAAGATTTCATTCTTCTTCATGACTGAGTAAAAGTCCATTCATCAATAGTGGGACATCTTGGCTGTTTCCATAACTTGGCTATTGTGAATAGTGCTGCAATAAGCATGGATGTGCAGGTGCCTATGGAGTAACCTGAGTCGCATTCCTTTGGGTATATCCCCAAGAGTGGGATTGCTGGTTCATATGGCTGATCTATGTTTAGATTTTTAAGAAGCCTCCATATTGTTTTCCAGAGTGATTGTACTAGCTTGCATTCCCACCAGCAGTGTACAAGGGTTTCTTTTTCCCTACATCCTTGCCAACACCTGTTGTTGGTGGTGTTTTGATGATAGCTATTCTATCAGGGGTGAGGTGGAATTTTAGTGTGTTTGTTTTTTTTTTTTAGCAGATTGACATAGTGCTTTATTTAAGCTGTCTGTACAAAGGAAAATAATGTGCGTCCCTATCATATACGTGTAAAATACTAAGGACATACAGTGTACAAAACAGTTTCTTGTAGGTCTTTCACATCCTTGTGGGTCATATGCTTAAGGAAATGAACAGTTTTAGTAGGACCGACAGTAATAGTAATACAGTTTCTTGGGTTCATAGTTGCGTCTGCTTAAAATCCTTAACCAGATGACTAGATCTTGCACGGATCTAATGAAAGAACTAGCAAGGTCAAGAAATGTCACAAACTATAAAGCTACAGGAAGGTAATTCAATTACCAATTTAGAGGTTTTCTTTTTATTTAAATAAATACTTTACATTGCGTGCTTGCCTGTAACGCACTACCAGGAGCAAGATAGGGAAACTCTACTGTTGACAGTACAAACGGTAGCAGCAAGAGTGTGCACTGAGGTGTGCTGTATAGACCCTGCAGTTAGTGAAGAAGGCCCTTACTTTGTACTCTAGAAGCAAGTGGCCCTGCAAGAACAGTCAGCTTGAAGAAGCTGGAACTCAGGTAAGGGAATGGAAACAATACTGGAATGACGCTATGTAATTAGTGCAGAAAGCCAAGTGGTGAGCAACCTGCCCACAATCCAAGCACAACTGGCCAATTTCTTTCAAGATGGCTGCATTATGACAAGAAGTCAAACTTCACAACAGTTAGCAGGAGCTGGAGTCTGCAAAGTCAGAATTGTATTTGGATAGGATGACTTCCCACCTCCAGAATCCAGAGCTACAGCTATGGGCAACACAGGGAAGTTTCAGAATCTCCCTCTCCACACCTCTGCGTTGTGTCCTACCCCATGCCATGAGTGAGACCTGGGAGTGAAGGAAGGTATCCAAAGCAAAGAACACACCTGTGTGACACTGAGGGAGCCCTGGAAGGATCACTGAGCCCTGAGCGTGGCTGGGAACGGAGGGCCAGCTATTCCTTAATGGCTAGAGATGGTGAGCATTTTTTCATGTGTTTTTTGGCCATTTGGATTTCTTCTTTTGAAAAAGTTCTGTTTAGCTCAGTTGCCCATTTCTTTAATGGTTCATTGATTTGGGGGGAGTTGAGCTCCCTGTATATTCTGTATATATCCCTGTATATTCAGTCCTTTGTCTGATGTATAGCTAGCAAATATTTTTTCCTACTCTGTGGGTAGTCTCTTCAGTTTAGAGACCATTTCTTTTGTTGTGCAGAAGCTTTTTAATTTCATGTAGTCCCATTTGTCCATCCTTTCATCTTAGTTGCTGAGCTGCTGGGGTTCTATTGAGGAAGTCCTTGCCTATACCTATTGCTTCCAGAGTATTCCCTGCTCTTTTCTGTACTAGCTTCTGAGTTTAGGGTCTGATATTAAGGTCCTTGATCCATTTTAAGTTGATACTAGTACAGGATGATAGGCATGGATCTAGTTTCAGTTTTCTGCAGGCAGATAACCACTTTTCCCAGCAACATTTTCCATCATATGTTTTCAGCACCTTTGTCAAAAATAAGGTGAGCATAACTATGTGGATTAATATCTAGCTCCTCTATTCTGTTCCACTGGTCTTCATGTCTGTTTTTTGTGCCAGTACCATGCTGTTTTTATTGCTATTGCTTTGTAATATAGTTTGAAGTCAGATATTGTGATACCTCCAGCATTACTCTTTTTGATGAGTATTGCCTTGGCTATTCATGGTCTCGTGTATTTCTAAATGAACTTTAGGGTGGATTTTTCAATCTCTGTGATGAAAGTCATTGGGATTTTTATGGGAATTTCATTAAACATGTAGATTACTTTTGGGAGTATAGCCATTTTTACTATGTTTATTCTTCCAATCCATGAGCATGGAAGATCTTTCCACTTTCTGTAGTCTTCCTCTGTCTCTTTCTTCAGAGGTTTGTAGTTCTTATAGAGGTCATTTACATCCTTTGTTAAGTTTACACCTAGATATTTGATTTTTCTTGAGGCTATTGTAAATGGAATTGTTTTCTTTCTCAATTTGTTCATTGTTGGTGTATAGAAAAGCTAATGATTTTTGTAAGTTGATTGTGTATCCTGCCACATTGATGAAGTTGTTTATGATGTCTAGGAGTTCTTGGGTAGAGTTTTTTGGTCTTTGAGGTATAGGATCATGTCATCTGCAAATAGGAATATTTTGACAGTTTCTCTACCTATTTGTAGTCCTTTTATTTCTTCTTCTTGCCTTAATTCTGTGGCTAGGAATTCCAGGACTATATTGAATAGGAGTGGGGAGAGTGGGCACCCTTGACTCATTCCTGATTTTAGGAAAATGATTTCAGTTTTTCTCCATTAATTATGATGTTGGCTATAGGTTTGTCGTATTTAGCCTTTTTAATGTTGAGGTACATTCCTTCTATTCCTAGTTTTCTTAGAGCTTTCATCATGAAGTGGTGTTGAATCTTATCAAAGGCTTTTTCTGCATCTATTGAGATGATCAAGCGGTTTTTGTCTTTGCCTCTATTAATGTGCTGTATTACATTTATTGATTTGCATATGTTGAACCACCCCTGTATCCCTGGGATGAAGCCGACTTGGTCATGATAAATGATCTTTCTGATATGTTACTGGATTTGGTTTGCCTTTATTTTCTTGAGGATTTTTGCAGTGATGTTCCTTAAGGAGACTGGCCTATAGTTCTCCTTTTTGGAGGTGTCTTTTTCTGGTTTTGGGTTGAGTGTAATACTTGCTTCATAGAATGAGTTAGGCACTATTCCTTCCCTTTCTATTTCATGGAAAAGTTTAAGGAGAGTTGGTATCAGTTCTTCTTTAAAGGTCTGATAGAATTCAGCAGAGAATCCACCAGGTCCTGGACTTTTCTTTTTTGAGAGATTCTTTGTTGCTGCTTCAATTTCATTTCATGTTATAGATCTATTTGGGTGATTAATATCCTCTTGGTTCAATTTTGATGGTCATAAGTATTTAGAAATTTGTCCATTTCTTCAAGATTTTCAAATTTATTGGAATATAGGCTCTCAAAGTAGTCTCTGATGATTCCCTGGATTTCTGTGGTGTCCATTGCTATCTCCCCTTTTGCATTTCTGATTTTACAGATTTGAGTTTTTTCTCACCTCATTTTAGTCAGATTTGCCACAGGTCTTGTTTATTTTTCAATGAACCAGCTTTTTGTTTCATTGCATTTTTTGGGGGGGGTCTCTATCTCATTAATTTCAGCCCTTATTTTTATTATTTCTCTCCTTCTGCTTGTTTTGGGTTTTGCTTGTTCTTGTTTTTCTAGGAGTTTGAGATGTTCAAGAAATATTGTATGGGTACTCTGCATATGTATGCCATGTGGTTTGCACACATACACTGTGACTATGTCTGTGTGTTAAAATGGAATGGTTTCAACTTCCACTTTCAGCCATGGTGGAGGAATCAAGATCAGACTTACCCTGTGGTGATTAATAGTTTGTATCAACTGGACTGCACCATAAGATCCCCATACAGCTGGGTAAGCATTATTTCTGCTTATGTCTGTGTTTCTGAAAAAGATTGATGTTTGAATTTGTGTGCTGAGTAAGCATTGTCCTCCCCAGTGTGGGTAGCATCAACCAATCCATTGAGGGATGAGTAGAACAAAAAATGTGAAGGAAAGTTGAATTAACTCTGCCTGACTTCTTGAGCTGGCACATTGATCTCCCCTTACCCTCAGCACCCCTCATTCGCAGGCTTTCAGATTCAGACTGCAATCTACCTCACCAGCTCTCCAGCTGCTAGGCCTGCATCACCAGCTTGCCTTGGTCTCTAGCTTGCAGATATTGCAGATAGTAGACTGTGTGACTTCTTAGCCTTCATAATCATGTGACCTGATGTTATAAATCTCTTTATGTACCCACATTTCTGTATATATGTAAAGCAGTTTATCAGTTCACATGTCTATGGAGGCTGACAAGCTCTATGATCTTACATAGGAGAACCCCACTAATGTACCCTCTCACTTGCAAAAACTTTTTTAAAAATAAAAAATGTATAAAATAGCATTTTTTTAAGATATTGGTTTTCAGACAATGAAGGGCAGGAATCCCTGAGAAACAAATGAAGTAACTCTGTGATTGCCCCAACTTATTACTTGGAGAAAGCCTCCAGGCTGTGATACAAAACAAGGGAATACATGAAAACCTTGGCTAGTGCTCTTAGTTTATGAGACAGCTGGGCCAGAGGGACATCTAAAATTTACAAGACAGAGTACCAGAGAGGATCAAGCTGCACACAGAGAGACAGAGACAGTCAGAGACAGAGGCAGAGAGCAAGCACTGTCTGGAGATCTGCAAAGTGTCCCATTGAAATTCAAGCTGAATATTAATCAGCACATGTTTGTAGAGAAACCTTCTGAAGCCATAATTTTAAAAAACTACAAGGGATGGAAGGAACAATTCTTGGGCTCACACAGAGCCAGGAATGGTTCCTGCTTCCACCAACTGGAATGGTACATGTACCAGAGCATCATGCACAGTACTCAGAAGAGTTTGGCCTCATTAATGGGAAAAAATTAGCTCCAAACTTACTCTTCTCAACTGAGCCATTTTTGTCTCCAGGGGGCATTTTGCAATGTCTGCAGATATTTCTTTGTTGTCACAACCACAGAAATGCAACTAGCATCTATTAGGACGAGATCAGAGAGTTAAGTGAACAACCCCCAATGCACAGGATATCCCCCCACACGACAAAGAATTATCCAACCCAAAATTGTCAACAGTGATAAGGTTGAGAAACCCTGCCCTATAGTTTATGTTGCTCCCTTCCTACCTAACAAAGTTTAAAAGCAAGGCCTAAAAGGATCATGACATTTTGAAATAACTGCTTTCTACAACAAAGCTCAGAATATTTAAAAATCTTAAACTACCCATTAACCAAAATTTTAAATTCACAATGCCTGGTATTCAATCAAAGATTCAGGAATATAAATGAGCAGGAAAATAGAATTCATAATGAATAGAAAAAATAAATTTATATTAATAAATAAAACAATAAATTAATAGATAAAGACATTAAAAATAATTATTGAAACGTATTCCATCTGTGGAAGAAACTCAATGAAGGACTGACTATATAAATAGAGCATAGGAGATATTAAAAGATCCAAATAGAATTTCTAAAGATGAAAACTATAATGTCTAAGATTTTAAAAATACCCAGTGGGATTAATAGCAGACACAGGACTAACGGCATGGCTCAAGTGGTAGAGCACTTACTTGTCTATTAAACATGAGGTCCTGAATTCAATCTCCAGTATTGCCAAAAACATTAAAACAGACTAGACACTGAAAAGTTAACATTAGGAAACAGGAAGATACATCATTAGAATATCCAAAAATGAAATACAGAATGAAAAAATCAGCAAACATCAGTAAGCTGTGGAACAACTTCAAGTATCCCAATATACATGCAAATGGAATCCCTAAAGAAGAGAAGATAGCAAGATAAACAGAAAAAAATAGTTGAAGAAATAAATAACAATAGTTTTCCATGTTTGATGAAAGCTATAAACTAACATCTGATAAGTTTGATAATCTCCAGATGAAGAAAATGTTTGTCTCAGTTGTTATAGAATGTCCGAGACTGTGTATGCCAGATACAACTGCCAACCCACCAGTTATAGGTTGAATTGTGTCCCCTACAAGATGCACTGAAGTCCTAATACTCTGTGCCTATGAATATGACTATATTTGGAAATAGGATCTTTCAGATGTAATCAAACTAAAATATAAGGTCATATTCAATTAGAGTGTAATCCAGTATGACTAGTGTCCTTAGAAGAGGAAATAGAGATGAAGATAAAAACATATAGGGAAAAGACATGTAATGACAGAAGCAAAGACTGATCCACCTACAAGCAAGAAATGCCAAAAATTGCTAGCAACACCAGAAACTGAAGAGGAGGTCCTTGTACAGAATCTTCCCAGAGCCCTCTGAGAAAGCATCAACCTGTCAACACCTTGATTTTTTACTCCTGTTTTACACAACTATAAGAGAATAAATTTGTGGTCTTTCAAGCCACCCAGATTATGGTACTTTGTTACAGCAACCCTACAAAACTAATACACCATCTATGCAGAGCATGTAAGAATCAGCCAAAGCTGTTTTTGCCATAGTTGCCCAGTACTCCCTCTACACACACACACCACAGCTTGAGGGTATAAAAGTGTTGAAAGTGAAAAATACAAGACTCGCTTAATATCCCTGGGCCTCAAGCCCCCTCACACACTCAGTGTCTAATAAATGCATCCATGTAAAATGGGACTGTCTTCATGCTCTAAATGACATGTAATTTCTCACACTACAGCCACACACCAGCCCCAAACCCACAAGCTGGACCACTAAGGGATTGGTTCAAAATGACAGGGATTTAAAATTCCTAGGAATTGATCTTCTTACAACATAGCCCTTAAATACAGTAGAAGGACTTGACTGATTTAGCTCCTAGGAGGAGTGTCAGTCACTCAAGGAAAACTAAATTGTTTGTCAGGCAGTGCTGCTGCCAAATGCAGCATTCAAAGGATCTCATAAGGACAGTGCATCCAGCTGACCTCTTCTCCCCCCATACACATCTTAATTCACGCCAGTATGCAATGTAGTGTATCAGAGCACAAAGACCCTTTAATTCTGAAAGGGAATTCAGTCATGAATGTTGAGTACTATGGTGACAAAGACCTTGAGCAGACACAGAAAGGTGGAAGGAGGGAGATCGTGAAGAGAGGCGACAGGTCCTTGACAGCAACTTGGTTTCCTTCATTAGCTATGCATGAGACCTATTTTACATTTCTCTCTCTCTGTCTCTTTCACTCTGTGTGTATGTGTGTGTGTGTGTGTGTGTGTGTGTGTGTGTGTGTAGGAAGACAGGGGTTGTGACTGAATTCCTAGGATTTCCTTGGTTCCAGTGAGTGAAACAAGCCTGAGTATGCAGCTGCAGCTTCAGCAATGACTTGAAGCTGATCCACTGTCTGGTCTATTTTTAGCAATGATGCGCCATGACTTTGCACTCTTCCCTAATATAACTGACAGCAGCAGAATCCCATTGGGAATAGTAACTATAGCTAAAGACTCTCTGCTTCCCAGATCACACCATCTCATGATTCTTTTGAACGAATAATGAAGATTTCTAGACCTCTGAGACATTTTAAATGCTACATATTATTTTCCAGAATTTGAGGGGCAAAAGAAAAAGACTTAATATATCAACATTAACTCTATATGAGGACTTTTAACAAGTCCCTCCAGACACCTTAAAATTCAGAAACTAGGTAAACAAAAGCAACCTAGTTCTAAATCATGATTAATGTTAGCCAGTCCATTAAAAAAATGAAAATGGTGCTGCAGTTGGCATGAATTTATTAGACTCTAAGCCTACTTAAAGCTATAGGACAGTTGGCTGTTAAATAAAATAAGCTAAATAATATTAATGTGCTTTTAAAAAAGGATGCTGAATCACAGATATTATAAGAATCTGTACTAAGATTACTAAGAGGAAATAGTTGCCCTAGCAACTCTAGCTATTCCCTCTTCAGAAATGTCATAGACAAGGTCAGGAATTCCCACTAGAATGTCAAATCTCAAGAGGGGAAGACAGAGAGAGAGACTGACTTCAACTCAATTAAACAATGCAAAGTAATAATTAACAATTGAAAAATGTCTATGAGAATCATAGGTTAATCATGAAGGCTGAAAAATACCTAGAGCCCAAGCCTGTCATTTTATAGACAAGGCAACAAACTGTCTGAGAGCCTAAATGATATGCCAAAGATCATATCCCATGTGAGTGGTATCCCTAGAGTTAATCCCAATCTTCTGACATTTTTTGTTTTGGTTGGGGTTTTGATTTTTTTTTTTTGAGATAGGGTCTCACTGTATATCTCAGGCTGACCTCATCCTCATGATGCTTCTGTCTCAGCCTTCCAAGTGTTGGGATTACAGATGTTAGCCACCACACTTGGCTCAAACCTTCCAATTTCCTGACAATTTTTTTTATTTCCTGAGCTATCTTGGCATTCTTTATGCTAGAGGCTATGGATAATCAAAAAAAAGAAGCCCAATGATAGCCAATCAAGAGTTTATTAGACCTCCTTGCTATAGCCACTCTCTGAGAAAGTACTCTGAACTATGACTTCCTTGTTCCCCATAGAGAACTGAAGTCGGATCACCAGAATCTGAAAACTTTAAAACTGCTTCACCAATGGACCTGGAAGGTAATTAGAGTCCTCCTTGCTGGATCCTCCCACTCAAGGTGTAACTAATAAACTGGGTGCTCTGATAGTTTCAGTGTACTGTATCTCTGGGTGAAGAAAGGCCATGTCTATAAATAGGAGATAAGGAGACTAATCTCAGTTCATTTGTATTTCATTTATTGACCTATGTTCCAATATTACTAAACTGAACACTACACAGTCCCTGTAAACACCTCCTTTATAGATCTTAATTAAATGATAAATAGTTAAATGCAATACGTATTATATCAGAGGTAGGCAATGAGTCTTAATCTGAGGAGATTTTCTGTGTCTGAACATAGAAGTCGATCTTCAGAAAGAGGCAAATTTATCAAAGGACATAACCAACACAGTGAAAAAAATCAATATACAGAATTTTTAAAGGTATAAATAATATCTGATAAGGGATTAATATTGAAAAGATATAAAGTCCTATAAATCAATAACAAAACTAGCTTTAAAACAGACAAAAGTATAATTTTGCATGCATTAGTTAGTTTCATGTATGTGAAATAGTAATTTGAAGGAGGAAAGGCTCATAGTGCTCATAGTTTCAGAGGATTTAGTCCATGGTCACTTGATCCCATATGCTTGGGCAGAATGTCATGGCAGCAGAATATATAGTGGAGGAGACCTGTTTACCTAATTATGCAGACAAGGACCAGCAAGACAGGAAAGGGACAGGGATAAGATACCTCCCAAGGACCCACCCCCTATGACTTACTTTCTCCAGCTAAGTCCTAAAGTTCCCAGAGCCTCCCAAAAGAGTGGCACCAGTGGGGACCAAGCATTCAACTCAAAGAGCCTGTGGGGTACATTTCATATTCCAACCATGACATTCCACCTGGGCTCCCAAAGGCTCTTTGCCATTTCATAATGCAAAATGCTTATTCCATCCCCAAGAGTCCCCAAAGTCTTAACAGCTTTAACATAGTTCAAAAGCCCAACTTCAAAGACCTCTCTGAGATTCAAGGCAACTCTTAGCTACAAGCCCCTGTAAAAATCGAAAGTAAGTTATATACTTTCAACATACAGGGCAGAGTAATTATTATCATTCTAAAAAAAATATGCTTTCTACTGAATACACATTGTTTTGCGGCATTGTAAAGTGAAATAATTGTATGTCAACCATCAAAAGTCAGAAAAACTATCTGTAAATGTAAACCATCTGTAAAAATATCATATTTGCTCAAAACTTTTTGCTATATACACAATTACTTTTTATCATATGAAACATTTTTTTAAAATAGGCAAAGGACTTCAATAGACTTTTCTCCAAAGATGGCCATACAAATGGCCAGCAGTCACATAAAAGGAGGCTCAGAATCACTAGCCAATTAAAGAAATGTAAATAAAAACCACAATGATGCTTTAGAATGGCTACTATTTTTTGTAAAAATGAAAGGTAACAAGCACTGATGAGGATGTAGAGAAATTGGAGCACTGTAAACTATTGATGGGATGTAAAATGGTGCAGCCATTATGAGAAACAGTATAGAGACTCCTCAAAATGTTTAAAATAAAAGTACTATATAACCCAGCAATCCAACCTCTGCATGTATATCTGAAAAAATTGAAAGCAGAGTTGCAAAGAGACTTTGTACACCTATGTTCATAGCAACACTATCCATAAGATGGAAGCAATCTGAGTGTGTATCAGCAGATGAATAGACAAAATGTAGTGCATAAGCACAACAGAACGAAAATACTATATACACTTGTGTGAAAATGGAAAAATATGTTGAAACTATTCCAGGAATTGGGGGAAAGATGACAAAGGAGAATGATGGAGGAGGTGAATTCAAGTATGGTATATTTGATATATTGTAAGAACTTTTGTAAATGCCACAATGTACATCCAGCACGAGTCTTTACTCCCATTTCCTGCATGGGAAGCAAGAAATGTTTCTCCCTTTTTTCCCCCATTTCTTCCTACTTACATCCTGTTATATTAAATTTCTTTCCTAATAAATTTTACTAATACTCTCACTACCAAAAAAAGGTTATGATAGTAAGTTTTATGTTGTGTGTGTTTCCCACATTTAAAAAATAAAGAGCAAAGTGGCACATGTGACTCTCTCAGGAGTGACAAGCAGCTCTTCTTATTTATTCCCATTCTACCATCAAACAAATAAATTTGACCCATAAACTGAGAGTTTATGAGAGTACCAGAAGATGAGCACTGGGAAAGAGATGCTGTCCCGGATGGGGTTGGAAAATCTTCAAGGCTTCCTGTGAACTGGCCATGAAAGAGACTGAGTGTCTTGGGTGGGTGGGAAGGGATACTGTTGGACAATGGGGCCATGAGAACAGCAGAGGCCAGGCCAACAGAGACGTTTGCATCCATGCCCACAGCAGCACATCTGTAAACTTGCCTGAGAGAGATATCTTTCCTAACCATGCCCACAGGCTGAAAGGAACATTGGATAATTGCTACCATGGGACTGTGGGAGACTATAATTTGTTTGTTAGAAGAGACATGATTTTTGCTGGTTTCCTGTGCATTTATTGCACTTCCTTCTGAAGTGCTGTGACCTGCAAGTGGTAGAGTAAGTGTCAGTTTGGGGCAATGGTCAAGGAAAGGGAAAGAACAAGGTCTGGAGAGTCTGAGTTCAGTCGTGTCACTTTCCAAGTAATTTAAACTTTCTGAGACTCAGTATACACTTAAGAAAAATAAGAATTGTAATGCCAACTCGATGGGTTACTCAGAGACAACACGAGGTAATATAGATAAAACTCCTAGCATAGTATTGACTCAGAGCAGCCACCCATTGAATATTGGGTCTCCACAGACTGACAGACAGTCCAACTGGTACAAGTGATGAAGCACCAAGAAAACCACCACAGTTGTCTCAGACACGGTTTTGATTCCATTTAGATATTTCTGAATGTGTGTTCCAGTGAATGTTAATCCCAGAAGATATTAATATATATACACATACTTCTGTGCTTGATCAAAGATGAACCTCTTAAACAGAGTAAAACACGTATCTTTAAAGCGAAGTTCATGGTGTTCCACTGAAAGTCTCTCCAAAGAAGACCTTTTCCTGGGAGGTTTTAAGAAGCCCATTAGTGGGTCAACATTCTACTGAACTAATTTTTTATAAAACATGCTGTAGAAAATGATGACCTGGAGAGTTAGACCTAGAAAACTTACATTAGCCCTATGCTACAGGATCACAGCCCAATATCATCTTTCCAGTAGATGTGCAAATGCATGCCTATGTAGATCAGTACCTTCTTCATCTCCACCATTTACTTTATGGAATCTGTTTGCCATTCCCACCTCATTAGTCAAAAACTGATTCTCCTAAAAATAAGAGAAAGAAAAATGAAGGCAATAAGAACAGCACAATCACCAGAAATCGCACCACTGCATCCGTATTACCATGGAAGACATTTGAATACTATGCAACTTGATTCTTATTACACCTCTGTTCAGCCATGTAGGAAAAATTATAAGATGGATTGATGGGTAGGCAGAAGAACAGGTCTGTTTATATATGTAACTTTATAAAAGACAGTTGTAGGTTAAAAAATTCTTTCAGTTTTTCTTTATGGTTGAAAATTTTCATAATAAAAAGATGAGGGAAAGTATTTTTCCATGGTGTCCCTATTTAAGGACAAAAGATGCTTGTGAATATTTGGGATTTTTTTGTTTTTCCTTTATTGTTGTACTAGGTGAGGGTACATTGTAGCATTTACAGTTGTTCTTACAATGTTAATGAGTAGTAATAAGTTTGTTGGAGCAAAAACTACAAGTCTGTGGTAAACACAGGAACAAGACCAGAGTTTCTGCTCTCACAACTTTTATTGAATATAGAGCTAGAAATTTTACCCAGACCAATTAGGCACAAGAAAGAAATAAAATCCATGTAATTAGAAAAGTATGAATTTGAATCATCCCTGTTTGCATATGTTCAGTACTTAGAAAACTCTAAAGATTCCACACAAAAAAAACCTTAGAACTGACAAATTAAGTAAAGTAGCAGAATCAACATACAAAAATCAGTAGCTTTTCTATAGACAAATAATGAACATGCTAAAAAAAAAAAAGCCAGGAAAACAATCCATTCACAGGACCCTCAAAAATAATATCTAACAATATATGTAACCAAGGGGGTGAAAGAGCTTTAAAATAAAAATGTTAAAACACCAAAGAAAAAGTCTTCATGGATTGAGAGAGTTAATATTCATAAAATGTCCATACCACCAAAAAGAATCTTCAGATTCAATGCAATCACCATGTATCAATGTCTTTCCTCACAGAACTAGGGGGAAAAAATCCTAAAATTTTCATGAAAGCACAAAAGACCACAACTAGATAAAAGAATCCTGAGCAAAAAAAGCAATGCTAGAGACAACACAATACCTGTTTTCAAAATACACTACACAGCCATATAACAAAAACAGGATTGTACTAGCAAAAGAAAACAGACATATAGACCAACAGGACAGAATAGAGAACACAGAAATAAATCCATGCAGCTACAGCCATCTAATCCTTGGCAAAGGTGCCTAAAGCATATGTTGGAGAAAAGACAGCCTCCTCAACATGATACTAGTCCTGGATATCCACATGAAAATGACTGAAACTAGATCCCCATGTCTCATAATGCATAAGAATTAATTCAAAATGGATCAAAGACCTGATGGTACTCAAGGGAAACACTTCAAGATAAGGACACAGGCAATGTTTTCCTGGATAGGACTACAGTGGCTCAGGAAATATTACCAAGAACTAACAGATGGTACTTGCCTGAAAATAGAACAATGAAACTTGTTGAAATAATTTTAAGTAGGGGGAAGGAGATGTGGAAGAATAATGGTGAGGATGAAACTAACCTAGGTACATTGAAAGCATATGTAGAAATGTCACAATGAAACCCCCTGCAATATATGCTAATAAAAACATTTATTAAAAAATTGACAGACGGGAGAGATTCCAAGATGGCGGCTAGAGGGAGGAAGCAGAAAGCGAGCCTCCTATAGTGAAATCTTGGAGAGACGCTGGAGACACACTTTGCAGGCATAATCACTGAGAAAAGGCATAACTTTGACCCCTCCACACCTCCAGCCAGCACAGAGAATCTCCACTTCATGTTAAACAGAGAAACCAGGAGGGCCCATGGGCCGCCAGTCACTGGCGCCAAGACGGCTTGGGATGATGCGGACCAGTTGAGCTTCACGGTACGCGGTACTCCCACAGACAAGCCTGGGCCAGAGCAGCATAGTCCCCTGGACAGACCAACCTCCACCCAGGGGAAAAAAGAGAAACTGAGTAATAAGCAATAAGAGCAATAAAGACATGCAGGAAAGAGGGTGGGGCGCCCTGAGCACTGAAGATTGGGGGAAGGGAATCCTTCCCAGAACTGTAAGTAAACAAGCCGGGCAGGCCGGAGAGCTTCTGGCAGGAGCAGGGGTGCCCGCCCAGCAACCAGGAGCAGGAAAGCTTGTGAGAGTGGCGGAGGGAGGAAAACTCCACAGAAGAGGAGGGAAGACCCACTTCCCACGTGAACTGTAAACAAACATGGTGCCTGGCAGGAGCAGAAGCACCGCCCAGTAATCAGGAGCAGGAAAGCTTGTGAAAGTGGCAGTGGGAGGAAAACTGCCCAGGAGAGAGGGGAAGACCCACCTCCCACATGAACTGTAAATAAACACGCAGGCCTGACAACGCAGGTGCAGTGTCACTTTTCCCAGTGCTTGCAAAGGAGAAAGCTTGTAGCAGAGGCTCACGCACAGGAGAAATCTGAGCAAACAAAGCCTGCAGGGCCGGGTGAGTGCTAAGCTCACCCCTGAGATCTGCATAAATAACGCCTCCAGCAACAGCAGGTTGACAGCAGCGGGCAGGCAAGCCACAGCAGCAGATACCATTCTCAGAACTGTCTCCAGACTCTTTTTTTTTTCTTTATCTCCCTACCTTTGATGAGAGAATGACCAAATTACACCTGCAAGCTGAAAAACTTACTAAAACTGTATTACATTTGAACTTCAGACACTTGATGGGGGTATTTTTGTGCGTGTGTGTGTAGTTTTGTTCTACTTTATGCGTCCCCTTTGATGAGACAACTACAGAACAACATCTGAAGCACCATCTCCAGGACTGGAGACTGAGACGGACACCCAAATTATTAAGACTGAAACTTCATTGCATTTGAACTTGGAGGTTTTTTTGTTTTTTTGGTTTTTTGGGTTTTTGGGTTTTTTTAAATTTTCTATTTTTTCATTTTATTTTAATACATTTTTATATATAGATTTTTCTTCCATTTACCTATTTTTTATTTTTATTCTTATCTTTTTTTTTATTTTTAATTTTCAATCCTCTCTGTCTCTCTAATGTCTGTTCAGCTTACTGTCAATTAGTACACTAAAGCTCCATTTATACCTTTGAAACTTTCTTGTCTGATGCCTTGTTCTGTTTTCTCCTTCCAGTCTGTGCATTTGTTTTTCCCATTTCTTTAACTTCTTGCTTTCCATCTCAGCTCACCCTTCCATTCTAAATATTACCATTGTTATTATTACAAGCTACAAAATACTTAATTGCACACAGTACAGGGACAGTAACAACACCAAAGACAATGATGGGAAGACAGAAAAAACAGAGAAACCAGTTTCCCCACAGCAAAAAATTAGTACAGGAACCAGAGGGGAATGAAGAAAACAGGTACTCAGATTCAGACTCCAAAAAAATGAAGATAAACTATGTCAAAGGACCCAATGAAGCCCACAAGAATAATTTAAAAGAAGACATACTACAGGTACTCAATGAAAATTTTATAGAGATGATACTGGATAGGGTCAACCAAAATGTACAGGACACACTCAAGAAATTCCAAGACAACAAAAATAGAGAATTTGAAAAAGCAAAAGAAGAAATAAAGGAAACCATAGAAGCACTGTATAAACACCAAAGTGAAACAAAGAACATGATGAATAAACAGATAAATGAACTCAGAACAAAAATAAACAACATTAAAGAGGAAAACAGCCAGGATATGGAAAACCTCAGAAAAAAGAATGAAACAGAACTGCAAAACAAAACGGAAGGCCAATCCAGCAAAATAGAACAAACAGAAGACAGAATCTCAGAACTTGAAGATGAAATGGTAATTAAAGGAAAAAACCAAAGAACCATTAATTAAACAACTCAAGACCTGTGAAAAGAAAATGCAACAACTCACCGACTCCATCAAAAGACCAAACTTGAGAATCATGGGCATCGAAGAAGGAGAAGAGGTGCAAGCGAAGGGTATGCATAATATATTTAACAAAATAATAACAGAAAATTTCCCAAATGAAGAGAAAGATATTCCCATACAGATGCAAGAGGCCTCCAGGACACCAAACAGACCAGATCAAAATAGAACTACCCCATGACATATCATCATTAAAACAACAAGTTCAGAAACTAAGGAAAGACTATTGAAGGCTGTAAGAGAGAAAAAACAAGTAACATACAAAGGTAAACCCATCAAAATCACAGCACACTTCTCAACAGAAACATTAAAAGCAAGAAGAGCTTGGGGTGAGATCTTCCGCGCACTGAATGAAAATAACTTCAACCCCAGGATACTCTACCCAGCAAAACTATCATTCAAAATAGATGGAGCAATAAAAGTCTTCCATGATAAGCAGAAACTAAAACAATATGTGACCACAAAGCCACCACTACAAAAGATTCTTCAAGGGATTCTGCACACAGAAAGTGAAACCCAACTTAACAATGAAAAGACAGGCAGCACCAAACCACAGGAAAAGAAAAAGCAAGACAGTAGAGAGTAACCTCAACTTAGGCACACACAATCAAACCTTCAAACAACTAAGACAACTAAATGACAGGAATCACCACATACCTATCAGTACTAACGCTTAATGTTAACAGACTTAATTAACCCATCAAAAGGCACTGCTTGATGAAATGGATTAAAAAGGAAGATCCAACAATTTGTTGCTTACAGGAGACCCATCTCACCGACAGAAATAAGCATAGGCTAAGGATGAAAGGCTGGAAGATGATTTACCAAGCCAATGGCCCCCGAAAACAGACAGGAGTAGCAATACTTATCTCTGACAAAGTAGACTTCAAACCTACATTGATCAAATGAGATAAAGAAGGACATTCCATATTAATAAAAGGGGAAATAGACCAAAAGAAAATAATAATTATCAATGCGTATGTCAACGCACCCAATTTCATCAAAAATACCCTGAGAGACATAAAAGCATATATAAATGCCAACACAGTGGTTGTGGGAGACTTTAACACCCCATTATCATCAATAGATAGCTCATCCAAACAAAAAAATCAATAAAGAAATCCAAGATCTAAAATATGCAATAGGTCAAATGGACCTAGTTGACATCTACAGAATATTTCATCCAACTTCTACACAATATACATTCTTCTCAGCAGCCCAAGGAACCTTCTCCAAAATAGATCATATCCTAGGGCACAAAACAAGTCTCAGCAAATATAAGAAAATAGAAATTATACCGTGCAGGAAAAGTAGAACTCAACAACAAAAGTAAAGACAAAAAACATGCAAAGAGCTGGAAACTGATTAACTCATTAACTGATTAACTCATTACTTGATTAACTGATTAATTAACTCATTACTTAATGAAGAATGCATCATTGATGAAATAAAAGAGGAAATAAAAAAGTTCCTGGAAGTCAATGAAAATGAAAACACAACCTACTGGAACCTATGGGACACAGCCAAGGCAGTCCTGAGAGGAAAGTTTATAGCTATGAGTGCATATATTAATAAGACTGAAAGATCCCAAATCAATGACCTAATGATACATCTCAAACTCCTAGAAAAACAAGAACAAGCAAATCCCAAAACAAATAGAAGGAGAGAAATAATAAAAATAAGAGGTGAAATCAACGAAATAGAAACCAAAAAAACCATACAAAGAATTAATGAAACAAAAAGTTGGTTCTTGGAAAAAATAAACAAGATCGATAGACCCCTGGCAAACCTGACTAAAATGAGGAGAGAAAAAACCCAAATTAGTAGAATCAGGAGTGCAAAAGGGGAGATAACAACAAACACCATGGAAGTCCAGGAAATTATCAGAGACTACTTTGAGAACCTATATTCAAATAAATTTGAAAATCTAAAAGAAATGGACACATTTCTAGATACATATGACCATCCAAAACTGAACCAAGAGGATATTAATCACCTGAAGAGATGTATAACACAAAATGAAATTGAAGCAGCAATCAAGAGTCTCCCCAAAAAGAAAAGTCCAGGACCTGATGGATTCTCTGCTGAATTCTATCAGACCTTTAAAGAAGAACTGATACCAACCCTCCTTAAACTGTTCCACGAAATAGAAAGGGAAGGAAAACTGCCAAACACATTTTATGAAGCCAGTATTACACTTATCCCAAAACCAGGCAAAGACACCTCCAAAAAGGAGAACTATAGGCCAACCTCCTTAATGAACATTGACACAAAAATCCTCAACAAAATAATGGCAAACCAAATTTAGCAACACATCAAAAAGATTATTCACCAGGATTCATCCCAGGGATGCAGGGGTGGTTCAACATACAAAAATCAATAAACGTAATAAACCACATTAACAGAAGCAAAGACAAAAACCACTTGATCATCTCAATAGATGCAGAAAAAGCCTTTGATAAGATCCAACACCATTTCATGATAAAAGCTCTAAGAAAACTAGGAATAGAAGGAAAGTACCTCAACATTATAAAAGCTATATATGACAAACCTACAGCCAGCATTAGACTTCATGGAGAAAAACTGAAACCATTCCCTCTAAAATCAGGAACCAGACAAGGATGCCCACTATCTCCACTCCTATTCAACATAGTAATGGAAATCCTAGCCAGAGCAATTAGGCAAGAAGAAGGAATAAAAGGAATTCAAATAGGTAAAGAAACTGTCAAAATATCCCTATTTGCAGACAACATGATCCTATACCTTAAAGACCCAAAAAACTCTACTCAGAAGCTTCTAGACATCATCAATAGCTATAGCAAGGTAGCAGGATATAAAATCAACATAGAAAAATCATTAGCATTTCTATACACTAACAATGAGCAAACGGAAAAAGAATGTATGAAAACAATTCCATTTACAATAGCCTCAAAAAAAAAAATCAAATACCTAGGTGTAAACCTAACAAAGGATGTGAAAGACCTCTACAAGGAAAACTATACACTTCTGAAGAAAGAGATTGAGGAAGACTATAGAAAGTGGAGAGATCTCCCATGCTCATGGATTAGAATAAACATAGTAAAAATGTCAATACTCCCCAAAGTAATCTACATGTTTAATGCAATTCCCATCAAAATTCCAATGACATTCATTAAAGAGATCGAAAAATCTATCTTGAAATTTATATGGAAACACAGGAAGCCACGAATAGCCAAGGCAATACTCAGTCAAAAGAACAATGCAGGAGGTATCACAATACCTGACTTCAAACTATATTACAAAGCAATAACAATAAAAACAGCATGGTACTGGCACAAAAACAGACATGAAGATGAGTGGAACAGAATAGAGGACCCAGATATGAAGCCACACAACTATAACCAACTTGTCTTTGACAAAGGAGCTAAAAACATACGATGGAGAAATAGCAGCCTCTTCAACAAAAACTGCTGGGAAAACTGGTTAGCAGTCTGCAAAAAACTGAAACTAGATCCATGTATATCACCCTATACCAAGATTAACTCAAAATGGATCAAGGATCTTAATATCAGACCACAAACTCTAAAGTTGATACAGGAAAGAGTAGGAAATATTTTGGAGTTAGTAGGTATAGGTAAGAACTTTCTCAATGGAACCCCAGCAGCACAGCATCTAAGAAATAGCATAGATAAATGGGACCTCATAAAACTAAAAAGCTTCTGTTCATCAAAAGAAATGGTCTTTAAACTGAAGAGAACACCCATAGAGTGGGAGAAAATATTTGCCAACTATACATCAGACAAAGGACTGATAACCAGATTCTATAGGGAAATTAAAAAACTAAATTCTCCCAAAACTAATGAACCAATAAAGAAATTGGCAAGTGAACTAAACAGAACTTTCTCAAAAGAAGAAATTCAAATGGCCAGAAAACACATGAAAAAATGCTCACCATCTCTAGCAATAAAGGAAATGCAAATTAAAACCACGCTAAGATTCCACCTCACCCCTGTTAGAATAGCCATCATCAGCAACACCACCAACAACAGGTGTTGGTGAGGATGCAGGGATAAAGGAACCCTCTTATACTGTTGGTGGGAATGTAAACTAGTACAACCACTCTGGAAAAAAATTTGGAGGCTACTTAAAAAGCTGGACATCGATCTACCATTTGATCCAGCAATACCACTCTTGGGGATATACCCAAAAGACTGTGACACAGGTTACTCCAGAGGCACCTGCACACCCATGTTTATTGCGGCACTATTCACAATAGCCAAGTTATGGAAACAGCCTAGATGCCCCACTACTGACGAATGGATCAAGAAAATATGGTATCTATACACAATGGAATTTTATGCAGCCATGAAGAAGATGAAATGTTATCATTCGCTGGTAAATGGATGGAATTGGAGAACATCATTCTGAGTGAGGTTAGCCTGGCCCAAAAGACCAAGAATCGTATGTTCTCCCTCATATGTGGACATTAGATCAAGGGCAAACACAACAAGGGGATTGGACTTTGAGCACATGATAAAAGCTTTAGCACAAAAGGGAGGGGTGAGGATAGGTAAGACACCTAAAAAACTAGCTAGCATTTGTTGCCCTTAACGCAGAGAAATTAAAGCAGATACCTTAAAAGCAACTGAGGCCAATAGGAAAAGGAGACCAGGAACTAGAGAAAAGGTGAGATCAAAAAGAATTAACCTAGAAGGTAACACACATGCACTGGAAATTAATGTGAGTCAACTCCCTGTATAGCTATCCTTATCTCAACCAGCAAAAACCCTTCTTCCTTCCTATTATTGCTTATACTCTCTCTACAACAAAATTAGAGATAAGGGCAAAATAGTTTCTGCTGGGTATTGAGGGGGTAGTGGGGAGAGGGAGGGGGCGGAGTGGGTGGTAAGGGAGGGGGTGGGGGCAGGGGGGAGAAATGACCCAAGCCTTGTATGCACATATGAATAATAAAAAAATTGACAGATGGAATTACATTGAATTAAAAGGCTTCTTACAGGAAAGAAAACAATTATCAGTGAAGAAACAACCTGCAGAATTGGAGGAAATGTGCCAGCTATTCATCTAACAGAGGATTAATATCCAGAATGTACAAAGAACACAAAAGATTTAAAACAAATGAACAAATAATACAATCTAAGAAATGGGCAAATGATCTGAACAAATGCTTCTTAAGAGAAGTACAAATGCCCAATAAATACAGAGAAAAATGTTTAACATCTTTAGCCATTAAGGAAATGCAAATCAAAACTACATGGAGATTCAAAATGACTATTATCAAGAAAACTAAAATTAACAAATGTTGGTAAGGATGAGGAGAAGAAAAAGGAACCCTTATATGCTGGAAATGGGAATGTAAATTAGTGCGGTCACTATAAATCAGTGTGAAAGTTTCTCAAAAGACTAGAACTACCATATTATCCAGCTCTACCACCCTTGAGTATCTACCTGAAGGAATCAAAGGCAATGCACAAGTAAGGTATCTGTAAACTCGTCTTTATTGTGGCTCTATTCACAATAGCCAAGTTGTAGAATCAGCCTAAGTTCCCATCAACAGATGAACGGATAAACAAAATGTGGTATATATGCACAATCCAGTTTTAATCATCCATAAAGAGGAATGAAATTATGTCATATGCAAGAAAATGGATGGAACTGAAAATGAATGGATGAATTTTATTCATGTTGAACAGACTACAACAGACACAGAAAGACAAGTATCATGTTTTCTCTAATGTGGAACCTTAAAAAAAATGACCTCAAAGTAAAAGAACTATTAGGGGATGAAAAGAGGAAGAGAAGGAGAACAAGAGAAGGTAGAAGGGAGAGTGGATACAATCAAAGCACAATATCAGCACATGTAGAAATGCCATAGTAAACTCATTGATTTGCACCATTAATACGTATTAATAATAGAAAGTTTAAATGCTCACAATTCCATGAGGGAAAAAGGAAATCTTTCACTTTTGACAACTGAATCCTCTTTTTTTGTGGTACCAGGATTTGAACTCAGGACCTCCCAAATACTCTACCCCTAGATCTATACCTTACCCTTTTTGCTTTAGTTATTTTTGCCTGGTTTGATCTGGACCATGATCCTCCTACTCACACCTCCTGCATAGCTGGGATTATGGATGTGTATCACACAGTTTTTTTTTTTTTTTAGATGGGTCCTACTAATTTTTTTCTTAGGTTGGTCTTGAACCTCAATCCTCCCAATCTCCACCTCCTGAGTAGCTAGGATTACAGACATGGCCCAGCTGGCCTGCAGCAACTTCCCCTGAATCTTGTGCTCAGTTATCTGTTCTTGTTTGTAGAAAAACTTCCCGACAGAGTTGTCTGAGCTTGTTTTCATAAATTCCTTTTCCTGTTTCCACTTAGATGCACTGAAATAATGTTTTCCCACATGACCTGACCCAACTTCTCTGCTCAAGGTTACAGGTGACTTCCATGATGCCAATGTGGTGTTCCTCAGTCTTCATCTTTTTGCCCTATCTCTTCCTCCTCAAGCAACTATCTTCCCTTTACTTCCAGAACACAGCACCATCCTGGAATTGCTCCTGCGCACCAGCCCTCCTCCTGAGTGTCCTTGTACACTCCTCTTCTTGATACGGTCCTCTTGGTTCTGCTTTGCCTTCAGAACTCTTCCCCAGTTATCCAGGTGCATTAGGGAATCCTACCCATTCCGCGGAATTTAGATACCATCTGTACTGCCAGCACCTCGCAACTTTATACTCTAGCCAAGACATCTTTTCAGAATGCCATACTCATGCATCTAACCACCTCCTCATAACACATTCATTGGTAGCTACTTGATACCTTAAAAGAGTTCAATATGAAACTCCTGACATTCCTCTAGAAAACTACTTCACTGGCAATCCACCATCTCAGTTGAGAGCCATAGTTGTTCAGGACAAGACTTTTGGCACAATCTTTAACTCCTTTCTGTCTCTCATATCCCATATCCAAACGAGCTACAACAACTGGCTCCTCCATCAAAATGTGTCCAAAATCTGTCCACTTCTCCTTACTGCCACTGCTGTGAGCCTGTTCCACGGCCCCCTTATCTTTTACCTGGATTACACTGAAGTTTCAGAATTACTCTTCCTGCTTCTACCTTTGGCCTCTAAAGTCCACTTGTCAAAGCAACAGCCAGAGTGATCCTTTTAAAATCCACATTAGAAAATGACACATTTTTGCACTCAACTCTGCCATGGTTCCCATCCCTCCCAGAGTAAAACTCAAAGTCTGATAAAGCCTCACATTATGTGTGCCACTGGTTCATTTCGGCCTCACCTCCCGCTGCCTGCCTGGTCACTCACCCTGCTCCAGGTGAGTCCTTGGTGCCACTAAAGGAGGCCCAGCAGGTTCCTTCCTTCAGGCCTTTGTGCTGACTGTTCCCTGCTTGGACTACCTTTCCCAAAGATACCCATAAGGTTTCCCAAAGATACCAACTCCTTCACCTCTCATAGAATGGCTCCTAAATGAGGTCCTCTTTGTCCAGCCTGATGTAAAATTATAATCTTCCCCCATTCACCTGCTACTCCCAAGCCCTGTTAGCTCTGCCTTCAAACTGCAACCACAATCTAGTTCTCTCCCACTCAGCAGTCACCACTCATCTCTATTCTTTACCCACCCTTGTCTCATAATATTTATCATCTTCTAATTTATTATTTCAGCATATTCCTTTTATTTGTTTTGGGTTGAGTATTTTTGAGGCAGGTTCTCACTATGTAGACCAGGCTAGCCTTGAACTCTTTTCTTTATTTCTTTTATTCATATGTGCATACAATGTTTGGGTCATTTCTCCCTCCCTTCCCTCTGCTCCCTCCCTTTCCCCTGCCCTCTCCCTCTCCCCCCTTACCCCCTCACTACCAAGCCTTGAACTCTTAATCCTACTGCCCCAACCTCCCAGGTGCTGGAATTATAGGTGTGTACTACCACACCCAGCAGTTACGTAGTTTGTACATTCATTGCTTTTGCCTTATTTTTTTCTTCCAAAATGCATATGTAATAGGTCAGTAATTTTTTTCTTCTTTGCTTGCTGATACTTCTCAGGTGCCTAAAATAGCGCCTGGCCAGGTGCAGTGGTATATACTTGTAATCCCAGCACTTTGGGAGACAGAGACAGGAGGATCACAAGTTCAAGGCCAATCTAGGGCTACCCAGTGAGTTCAAGGCCAGCCTAAACTACATAGCAAGACCCTACCTCAACAAACCAAGTTAATTAACCAATTTATTAGTGCCTAGCACATACTAGATGCTCAGTAAGTATTTGTTGAACAAATTCATATACATTTTGATATGTGTGCTTTTTGGAGAGGCCTGGTACTGTCTTACAGCACAAGCAGTCAAAACCAAACATACAAGACCTTGTTCTACAATTATTTCTCTACCTATTTACAATACTCCCTTTCCTGCCTTTTCAAAGAAGAATGTCACAAACATTATGGGCGCCCACCTATTAGACATTTAATGCATACCTGTGGCATCTTTCTGCAAGTACCTGAGAGACTCTGCCTGAAGGCTTTCACTGGCCACAGAGATGAACTTTGCTCCTCAGTGTGGACAGGAAGTGTCAAGGAGTTCATACCCCAAGGCAATTCTTCATCACTAGTGGCTGGCAAATTCTTCAGTTTCCTCTAGTCTTAAGTGGGGAAACCTAATATAGCCTTCTTAGTTGCCTACTGTGGTAACCTACTCATTAATACACCTTCACATGGCTTCCTTCTTTTTCCTGGTTCATTTTTCACTTCCTTACTGGTGCTGCCTGGGTTTGCCATCCAACACAACTTCCATGCCTGTTTTTAGGGAGAATTCAAGCAAAACAAATCAATTACAACAATTGCCAAAGTCATGTGCTACACAGCCCCCTAAGTCTTCAAAAAGCTGATCAGAAGCTCTTGTAAGATAGTAAAAACAAAACATAGGAACTCAGAAGCATCTCAAAAACTACCCAATGCAATTTTATTTGCTGGTTTTATGTATATTGTGGTTCCTCACAGTGTTTCTATTAAAAAATAAAATATAATACAGTGGTTTCCCCCTGAAAAAGTACAAAAGTTTAGAAACTGCCAGACTTCACACTCTTTCAGTGGTGTCCAAGGCCTATATTAGGTCTATACAGAGCCATCTATCAACACTTTTGTGAGTGTTAACAAGCATGAAAATTATCTGCATTCAGTTTTGCTATAAAATTTTGACAATGTATCTCGTTGAAGCAACAGAAACTGCTAAAATTGCAAGGTTTCCCAGCAAAGTAAAAATTTATCCATTTGAATTCTTGCAATATCTTCTCACTTGTCTTCACATCAAAACCTAGAGATCCCCACACACACACACACACCAACCAGGCTTCTAGAATGTGGAGTGTCACTCACACCCACAGGACTTGTTTCTTTCCAGTCACTTCTTGCCTAAACTTGAGAGAACGATTACCTGGTTAACAGATGAATGGCTTGAGAGGAAACTTCGCTCCCCTGCCTTTTTTTCCAGGTAGAAATAGGACAAGTACTCATTTATCTTGGGATCTGAATGCTGGTGACTTTCCACTGGGGAGTTGGCATTTCCAACAGTCTTACTGTGCAAGTGAGGCGTGATGTTTATAATAAACTAGACCATGTTTAGCTTGGCTGCAGAGTATTCCAATGTGAACAAAAATACGTTACTCTCCGACCCTCACAGTCTTATTGTTGCTATCTGCTTGAACCCACCAGCCCTGATCCTCATTAAACTCTTCACCCTGACTGTATCAGTCACCCTAAGGATCATCAGATTCCACTCCTCATTGGCCACATTCTAACCCTATTCTTTTCCCTTTGTACCTGTGCCCAACTCCCAAAACTGGGTCACTGCCCTACGTGGACTTCAGCCATTGGCAGAGACCCCTCTACCTCTACGCCTCTGAATGTTCCCTTTATTATCTTTGTGTAACTAAAACCAGTCTCCCCTGAGACCAGCACTTCCCTGAAGCCCACACAATGGAGCCAGTTTATTCCTTCACAACCATCAAAGCACTGGGCTAGGGTTGAGAACGTGCACTCCTTGCTCTTTAGCACCATTTTTACTCCTCTCCCTTTCCTCAAAATGCCCATCTTTGAATCTCAAGTCATCTGAGGACATCACCTACCAGTCCTCATTCTTATGTCACCCAGTGTCTCCCAAGAAACCCCACCTTCTTTCTCACTAATTTTAGCTCTTGGTTCACTGTCATTCTAACACTAATTCTGTTTAAATTTTATTCATTTCAACACACACAGAAATGTTCCTTCCAGTATGCTAGCCAAAATGCTCTTCAATCTCCTCTTCCCTATAATCTTGTCCTCTGTACTACCACACCCACTCACTCCCGTGGGCTTACGCTGGACCTTGTCATTACACATCACTGAAATACTCAGACTCAGCTAACATGTTGATACACTGACAGAATCATGCCTCTGTAATCTGCCTCCTCACCTGCTTAGAAGGATGTACATAGTCCTGTTTGGAGCTAATACCTTCAATTTTACACTGAATTTCATTAGCTTATTCAAGGACTTCACCAGAAATTTCCCCCTCATTAATTTTTCCATCTCTACTGAGTTTTTCTGAACAGAACATGCCATTTTCCCCATCTTAGAAAAAGAAAATCTCAAGTAAGAAAGAGTAATAGAGGTGGTGAATGTGATCAAATATTTGCATGTACAGAAAGGTCATGATGAAATCCTTCACTACATGAAATTTAATATACACCATGAGAAAAAGAAAATCTCTATAATAATTTAGTTTCCCACCAGCTACCAATTTCTTTACCCTTTTGCAATAAAAGTCCCAAAAAGAACTCTAAAATTTCAGTCTCTAATTCCTCTCCCACTCGCTAATAAATCCCCTCAAGTAAGTCAGATCTTCCTGGTCCATGTCACTTTACCAGAACTGCTCTTGGGTAGATCACTGGAACATGGATCACCTCTACTGGACAATTCTTAGACTGTACCTTGCTTTACTTATCAGCATTTAATACAGTTCATCACTCGTCTTTCTGTTTTGGTTTCTTTTTCTTTTTTAATTGTGGTGAAACACGTGTAACATAAAACTTATAATTTTTAACTTACAGTTTAGTGACACTAAGTGATTCACATTGTAGGGTAATGTCACTGCCATTCATCTCTAGAAGTTTTTCATCTCCCCAAACTGAAACTCTGTACCCTTAACCACAAACTCCTATTCCCCTCTTTCAGTAGTCCCACATACACAAACCAGGTCCTGATAACCACCCTTCTACTATAGACCAGCCTGACTACTTTAGGTACCTCATAAATGGAATCATACAATAGTTCACCTTTTATCACTCCTTCTTCCTTGAAAGCTTCACATGATTTTCAGTCTTGAGTCGCCTACCTCACCGTTCTCTCCTTCTCAATCTCCTTTCCTAGCTTCTCCTTTTCTCCATAACCTGTTAGTATTGGAGGGCTCTGGGGCAGAAGTCTCTACTCCATCCTTTGTTACTCCTTTGATAAAAATCAAAGGTACACAGTTTTTGAATATCATTTTCATATCAGTGGCACTCAAATGAGTATCTAATCCAAAAACTTACCTTCAATTCCAGGCTTATATATCCAGCTGCTTCCTTCACATTCCCACATATATGATCCATGTTCAGTTTTAGTATCACTGTTAGCTGAACAGTGATTTAAAATAATACCTATTTGTTATCTAGGTTTCTGTAGGATGGTAGCCTGGGTAGACAGGACTGGGTTCTCTGGATATTATCAGACAAGGTCAAAATCAAGGTACCTACTGGACTGGGCTCTATGTCACTTCCAACTCAGTCAGGTTACTGCAGGAATTCATTTCCTTGCAGCTGTAGTACAGACATCTCTGTACTTTTGCTGGCTGTTAACCAGGGTGTGCTCTCAACTTCTAGGAGGCATTCATATTCCTTGTTATGTAGCACCCTTAATCTCCAAGCCAGCAACAGCATGTCAAAATCTTCTCATGCCCAAATCTTTCTGATTTCCCCTTTCTGCTTTTTTCTACTACCAGTCAAAGAAAATACCAGGCTTCAAAAGGGGTCATGTGATAACAATGGGAGATAGTCCAGAAAAATCCCCCTATTTTAACATTAGCTGATTTGTAACTTTAGTTATATTGGTAAAATTCCTTTGACATTTAGCATATTATAGGAGAGCTATCTCATCATACTCATAATCCCAGGATAAGGTCAGGAAACCTGGGGGTCCTTGTAGAACTCTGCTTAACAAAGTATCTAACTGACATCTCAAACTCAGCAGGTCCAAACTAAACTCCTACTATCTGCCACAAAGCCTGCTTTGTCTTCAACTTTTCCCATCTCAGTTGCTCAGACATCCTACAGTCATCCTGGACCCCTAACTTTATCACATGCTGCATGCAATCTCTCAGCAAATCCTATTAGCTGCATATACAAAATACATCCAGAATGTGACCATTCCTTACCACCTCCACTGTTAATGCCTTTCAAACTATCACCATCTCTTCCTGGATTATACAATAGCACTTCATTGGAATCCTCACTTCTCCCTTTCTTTCCCACCATCTCTGTCCTACACAGCAGCTGTAGGATCTTTTTGAAGCCTTTGTCAAATCATGCTCCCCCTGTCCCCAGCTTGGTTAGATTAAAAGTCAAAATCTTGGGCTGGTGGAGTGGCTCAAGTGGTAGAGCATCTGCCTAGCAAGCATGAAGCTTTGAGTTCAAACCCTAGTACCACCAAAAAAAGAAAGAAAGAAAGAAAAAGAAAAGTTAAAATATTTTTATCCTCCTTCCAAGGTTCTCCATGATCTGTATCTCCTACCTTTGCCTTTTTACTTCATGCCTTTTGACTCTCCCGTCAGTCATTCCATTCTAGTCACTCATGTCCCCTTGTTCTACCTCAAACACACTGAGCATGTTCTACTTCTCAGTTCTCTTCACTGTCTCTTCTCTCTGCCTAGAATGCTTTTTTTTTTCAAATATAAAAAGGGATAACTCAGTAACCCCAAGTCTTTTCCATAATGTCAACTGCTCCATGAGGTCCACCCTGACTATCATATATAGCACTGTGCACAGCCTCCTACATTTCCAATCATCCTTTCTGTATTATATTCCAAATTATTTATCACCTTCTATCATAAAATTTACCTTTACAGCATGACAATTTAATACCTATATGCCCCTCTTCCCCTCTGCACTAAAGTGTTAATTCTAACAGGAAAGAAACCTTTAACAGCTTTGGTCACTGATGTGTCCCAAATGCATAAATACACTATGCCTAGTTCAATTTATAACAGGTGAGTGAGAAAATGCATTAATTACATATGTTATAGATATTTATTCATTTCTGTGGAGTGAGGTGAGGCATGATTAGAAAGAGTGATCTACAAGAAGAGCTTTAAAATTCTATTTTGTGACTATTCTTTAGATTTCACCATTCCCTAGTCAAAATTAATAATAAAAATAATTAAAATTCTTACAAGGAATTCCTCTCATAATTATTTCCCTGTCAGGTTATCTGAATGAGCTAAAGTATACAAAAGCTTCAGATTCAATATCATTCTGTCTTTTCTTCCCATGTCAATTCCCTGATAGGAACTAAGCTGTGTTGTATTTAATAAGGTCCAAAATATAGAAGCAGATCCTTTTTATAACATTTTATTAGCATATATTAGTTATTCAGAGTGGTTTCATTGTGACATTTCCATATGTTTTTATAATGTACCTTGATTAGAATCATCCCTTCCATCATTTTCCCTCATACCCCCTTCTTAAAACAGCCTCAGTGGGTTTCACTGTAGAAGTGGATCAAACTCTTCCCCTGCTAATTGAGCATCTACTGAGACACATATGTACCCCAAATTTTGAATGTCCGCATTTTATGTGACCTTATCCATGTCTTTCAAATGATACTTACTAAGATAACTATACTTGGTTACCTTGAGTCTATGATGTTATTTATCCTTCCCCTGGGTAATAAAAATAACATTTACTGAAACTTTGCTAGATGTCAGGCATTTCATACTTTATATCATACAAACAGTAAGGTAGATATTGTTATTATCATTGTCTTTATTTTTTCAAAATGAGGAATCCCAAGCATGCAAGATTAGGGAATTTCCTACTGTCCAACAAGTAAGTGTAGTTGAGCCAAGACTCATGTCCAAACAACTATATTTCACTCTCACACCCTGTTTAGTAATTTTCCTTTCCCAAAGCTAATTGTCTTCTTTTGATCCCAGCAAAGTCCTTGATAACTATCACCTTGCTTTAGGCAGTGGACAACTTTTTATTGAAGTTGAAGTGTCATGCCATCCTGAAATAAAGTTCTGGAAGGGTATAAAATGGAACGATAGAAACCTAGAATACCGTTTTACCATAGTGGGATCGGGAATCTCTAGGTTCTAGGGAATCTTTTACATTAATAATAGCTTCTATTTTTATTTTTTAAATTCATTTATTCATATGTGCATACATTGTTTGGGCCATTTCTCCCCAAATCCAGGCAGAATCTGTTCTGCCCTTATCTCTAATTTTGTTGAAGAGAAAGTATATATTTTTAATTGGTACATATAAATACATGTTATCTAACTTAAAGTCCATTTATTCATTAAGGAAATATTTGTCAAGTGTTTAATCCGTGCTAAGCTTGCATTGCTAACATTTCCATGAGTCAGAAGACTAGGTAGCATTCTTTTTGCACAAGTGACTTAAGCCAGGCTCAGAAAAGTCACATAATTTGCACACTATCACACCAAGTCACTAAGAGTTCCTAACTCATGGTTATATACCCTATTGTCCAGCCTTTCTGTAAACTATGCTTTTTTCACCAAAATTTTTCAAATAAGTTGTTTTATTTGAAAACAAAAGTCAGCTAGTCTTTGGACATTCTGCCCCTGTTCTGTATAGTCCATAGTTCCTTTATTGTTTAAAAACAGATTTAGCAACAAATAAATAGGCAATGACATATCTCCAACCCTGCCCAACTCAAGAAGATGAAACTCCCACACCACTTAAACCAGGATTGGTTTTGTTTTTCTGTTTGGAGGAAAGTCCCCCTCCTGCAGGGACTCCTTAAGGAACAAAATATCAAGACTCAGGAAGAAAGAGGAAGGAGGGGCAAGAGCATGAAATAAATATTCCTACATGCAAAATTCAAACAAAGCCTGGAGGAAGAAATAACAATCAGCAAGGCCTATAAAAAAGAAATAGCCAATTAGCAAAATTCCCAATAACCCATAAAAACCTGTCCACAGACCCACATTGGCACAGCAACAGTGACATTTCCATTGTTGGTAGGCTGCCTACTGTTTCCCTTAGTAACATACTATTAAACACTTGCTTCTCCTTAAAACAAAAAATAGATTCAGGAAGAAAAAAAATCGCTAGACGGCTCCATGGAGTTGACACCATGACATCATGTTTAGAAGGGAAAAAGATGATAGATAGATGATAGATAGATAGACAGATAGATAGATATTGTCCAATGAAAATAAAAAGAGAAAGGAAACAAAATCTTAAGCAGAGGGGCTAGGAAACACGAATGCCTTTGGCAAACTTCAGAAAACAAATCTCACTTGCTTTGTCTCCCAGCTCAAAGATGTTGGTAGTGTTTTCCTGACTAGACTTCTTGTTTTCCTACCAGGGCATACATTTTGTTTTATTTCACAAACACTTGCCACATACCAGGCAATATTCCAAGTGACTTACAATTACCTTTAGAAGTCACAGAAGTGCTCAAGCATCATTTCAAGCACATCATCATCCTCAGAAGCCTGCAATGTTTCCATTTGCCTCTCAAATTAGAAATGCCTTATCAAGAGTCCCAAACATGAGAATACACCAGAAATTTCATTGAAAAAAATGTGAAATTAAATATAAGTAGAAGGCTCAATGTCTTTATCAGTTGAGTTGACATCCCTCCTCTCCAGCTTGTCATCTCTTCTCTATGCAAGTAAGCAATTTTATTCTTGTTTTTACCAAATTTCCTTCTTTACATCTCAATGCTTTCACATACACAGTATTTCCTCAAAGTCTTTGGGCTCAGTAATTCTCAAAGATCCTTCTTATGGTAGAATCATAAAACAGTTGAGAAACTGAGGCTATTTGAGGTCATCTAGTTCAACTCCTTTAAACATAAGAAAACTAGGACCTCTGGAATTAGAATAATTTTCCCACTAATTCATGGAAGAATAACAACTTGACACTCACTTCCAAAGCTGGGTCATCTTAACAAAGAAAAAATGATGAACAAACTGGAAATTTAATCATAGATAGAAAGACAGATAGATAGATAGATAGATGATAGATAGATAGATGATAGATAGACAGGCAGATAGATATAGATTGATTTTTAACTTGGTCAAAATGGATTCATTCTCATATAAAACTCAGTTTTTGTCGAGGCCATTTGTAATTTCCATTTTCTAAGAATTTCTTTCACTATTCTGGGTAGTGGTATTGACTTCATGCTGTATTTCATATTGATCCAAGAGGACTCTGTTGAGGTCTGCTTTAATCTATAATTTAAAAAGAAATTCTCCAAAGTCATTCCCTGAGAAGTTAATTCCCAGCACCTTACACATTGCCCCTTTACAATCAAATGCCTTACAACATTTGAAGGATGTGCTTTGCTATTTTCCCCATTTCTGCTAAAAGAGAAAAATCATGTTTAAAATAAACATCTGGTCTTTTGAAATATCCTCTCACATTTATATGTACTCAAGTTTTAAGATGTTACAGGTTGACAGTAAAAGGCAAGTTCATTGTAAATCTTTCTCCTTATTCTCTCTTCTTTTAGGTGAGTCCTTTCAGGCTTTTCTTTTTTAAATAACTGTCAATTTGAATTCAGCAATAACATTCCCTCTTGACACAAAGAGCAGCACTGATCACACATTAAGGAAAAGTTGAGCAGGAACATCCAATTTGCTACTCATTAAATGATGAAACTGGATACACTCTGATGAAACTCCATCAAAGAAGCAACAACACCTCTCATTTCCCTGCTCCTGAAACTCATTTGTGGCTACACCAAATTCCCACCTGGTCATAACTCTGTATTTAGCCTATACTCCAGTGGCTGCTACAAGGCTACAAGGCTGCTCAAACACCTCACCATTCCTGCCCTGCTCTCTTTGAACATGCCCCATTCCCAAACACTCCAAACTCTCTACCCTCTCTTCTTACACCTCCTCCCACTTATTCTGTGTATATCTCCATTTCATTTCTCTCTCTATCTCTTCCTCTCTTCCCTTCTCATTCTTATCCCTTCCTTCTCAGCATCATGGTACCACAGAACTAGAACCTAACTTAAGATTCCCTGTAAATGATTGTCCAGTGTGAGTAGTTAGAAATCTGGAAATCGTTTTCCTTTTTGAAGTGGTCTGTGTCTTCCTGAGTCTGTCACCTAGAGGCCCTGGTTCTCAGCCTTCCTGGTGACAAGTAGAAATCCCTCTGCATGTGACAGTCCAGATAGTAGTCACTTTTCCAGACAACTCATCCCATCATAGGCCTTTAAATTCTTTCACTTTTCAGCTCCCCTTGTGACTGTCCCCCTCACCAGAATGTGCACAAACCTCACAGGGATAAAAGCCAGTTTTGCTGGCCCTCTATATGAAAGCATCCACTGTTTAACCTTAGTCACCTTAGCTACCCTTTGTGCCTCTACTATCTGGGCCTTGTAATGTTGGACTTAAAAATGATTTACAAATTACTCTTATCTTGAGTGCTGGGAATATTCTCACAGCAAGACTGAAACTCCTGAAGTCACAGACCCTAATTTATTCCTCTTTTGTGTCATCCATAATAAAGCCTGGCTTACACAGGAACCTTCCCATTGGACGTACTGCTGTCTCATTAGCCAGTTGCTGGCATGTTGGCTCAGAGCCTTAATGACTCCTGGTGTGTATTCTATAAAGGAACAAGGCTCTCTGCTCTGAGGCTGTGGTGAAGAAATCCACTCCTCCCCAAGTCTACTCAGTAAGTTTACATGCATCAGAAGTTTATACACCTGACTCTGTGGTAGAAGGTATTTTTAAAGTTCATGTTCTCTGGCCTTACCACTGGCTTCCTGGAATTTATCCCTCTGGGAGTAGAACCTAGAATTTAACTCCCTTCTCATGAGTCCCATCCAACCTGTCTATTCTCCAATGTTTGGAACCCTCTGGATATCTTCCTGCCAGTAATAAACCCGGGTTCTGTTTGTGAATCATTTCTTTATAGGAAATGATCTTCCCCAACACAGTAGTAGTGATATCCCTACACAGAAGGTTTATAACAAAGGAGAAGGAAATGGATAGGTTAGAGGCAGACAGGGAACCTGAAGAAAGCCTCAGTAAGAAACATTCAGGCACATTATGACAGCAGGAGCAGTGGAGGACCAGGGGACCATTTTCTTCATCCTGACCTCAAGTCACTCTGAAGACAGAAATGGAGACAGAGAAGGCATAGGCAAGGCCACGTAGAGCAGGTTGGTCAAGCAGGTTACAGAGGAAGCACATGGTGCAGCAGATAGTGAGAGGACCTGGGTTCAAATCAGTTTCAGTCCTACTGGCCCCGTGCCCCTGGCCAGGTTCACTTGCCTTGCCCATTAAACATCCATAAGGGAGTTGTGAGGACAAAAGGAGAGAACATCGGAAAACACAGAAGATGTGCCTGATGGATATGATTTTTCTTCCACTGATCCAAGAGGATGCTCTTTCTGTAGACCCCATGTGAAGTACAACTGTGTGTTTCAACATATTCTCCACTGGAATTTTTGTTGGGGGGTGGGTGGTACTGACATTTTAATTCAGGGCCTTGCACTTGCTAGGCAGGTGCTCTACTACTTGAGCCATGCTTCCTGCCCTTTTTGCTTTAGCTATTTTTCAGATAGGGTCTCATGCTTTTTGCCCACAGCCAGCCAAATAGCAATCCTCCTCCCTCCCTCCCATGGAGCTGGGATTACAGCCATGCCCTCCCAGAAACAGTCTTGAGCAACCATATTTAAAAGGATATCAACAACAATTCCAAGATGGCGGCTAGAGGTAGGAAGCAGAAAGCGACCCTCCTATAGTGAAATCTTGGAGAGACGCTGGAGACACACTTTGCAGGCATAATCACCGAGAAAAGGCATAACTTTGACTCCTCCACATCTCCAGCCGGCGCAGAGAATCTCCACTTCACGTTAAACGGAGAACCGAGGAGGCCCCCGGGCCGCCAGTGGCCGGCGCCCATACGGCTTGGGAAGACGCGGACCAGGTGAGCTTCGCGGTACCGCGGTTCCCCCACAGACAAGCCTGGGCCAGAGCAGCATAGCCCCCTGGACAGACTGACCTCCACCCGGGGAAAAAAGAGAAACTGAGTACTAAGCAATAAGAACAGTTAAGACACGCTGGAAAGAGGGTGGGGCGCCCTGAGCGCTGAAGATTGGGGGAAGGGAATCCTTCCCGGGACTGTAAATAAACGAGCCGGGCGGGCCGGAGAGGCTCTGGCGGGAGCGGGGCGCGCCAGCAACCAGGAGCGGGGACGCTTGTGAGAGGAGGGAAGACCCACTTCCCACGTGAACTGTAAATAAACACGCAGGCCTGACAACGCGGGGCAGTGGCACCTTTCCCAGTGCTTGGAAAGGGAAAAGCCTGTAGCAGAGGCCCCCCTCCCCCGCACAGGAGAACTCTGAGCAAACAAAGCCTGTGGGACCAGGTGAGTGCTAAGCTCACCCCAGAGATCTGCATAAATAACGCCGCCAGCTACAGGCTGAGAGCAGCAGGCAGGCAAGCCACAGTTGCAGACATCACTCTCAGAACTGCCTCCAGACGCTTTTTTTTTCTTTTTCTCCCTACCTTTGATGAGAGAACAACCGAATTACACCTGCAAGCTGAAAAACTTACTGAAACTGTATTGCATTTGAACTGGGGACACTTGGTGGGGCTTTTTTTTTTTCTTCTGTGTGTGTGTGTGAGTGTAGTTTTGTTCTACTTTATGCATCCCCTTTGATGAGACAACTACAGAACAACATCTGAGGCACCAACTCCAGGACTGGAGATTGAGACGGACATCCAAATTATTAAGACTGAAATTGCATTGCATATAAACTTGGAAGTTTTTTGGTTTTTTGGGTTTTTTTTGTTTTTTTTAATTTTCTATTTTCCATTTTATTTTAATTCATTTTTATAAATAGATATTACTTTCATATACTTATTTTTTATTTTTTTTATCTTTGATTTTCAATCCTCTCTCTGTCACTCTATTGTCTGTTCAGCTTACTGTCGATTAGTACACTAACACTCCCTGTTTATACCTTTGAAACTCTCTTGTCTGATACCTTGTTCTGCTTTCTCCCTCTTGTCTGTATATTTGTTTTCCCCTTTTCTTTAACTTCTTGCTTTCCATCTCAGCTCACTCTTCCATTCTCAATATTACCATTGTTATTATTACAAGCTAGAAAATACTTAATTACACACAGTACAGGGACAGTAACAACACCAAGGACAATGACAGGAAGACAGAAAAAACAAGGAAACCAGTTTCCCCACAGCAAAAAATTAGTACAGGAACCAGAGGGGAATGAAGAGAACAGAAACTCAGATCCAGACTCCAACAAAATGAAGATAAACTATGCCAAAGGACCCAATGAAGCCTACAAGAATAATTTAAAAGAAGACATACTACAAGTACTCAATGAGAATTTTATAGAGATGATACTGGATAGGGTCAACCAAAATGTACAGGAGACACTCAAGAAATTCCAAGACAATAAAAGTAGAGAATTTGAAAAAGCAAAAGAAGAAATAAAGGAAACCATAGAAGCACTGTATAAACACCAAAATGAAAGAGAGAACACAATGAATAAATGGATAAATGAACTCAGGACAAAAATAGACAACAATAAAGAAGAAAACAGCCAGGATATGGAAAACCTCAGAAAAAAGAATGAAACAGAACTGCAAAACAAAACGGAAGGCCAATCCAGCAGAATAGAACAAACAGAAGACAGAATCTCAGAACTTGAAGATGAAATGGTAATTAAAGGAAAAACTGAAGAACTACTAATTAAACAACTCAAGACCTGTGAAAAGAAAATGCAAGAACTCACCGACTCCATCAAAAGACCAAACTTGAGAATCATGGGCATCGAAGAAGGAGAAGAGGTGCAAGCGAAGGGAATGCGTAATATATTCAACAAAATAATAACGGAAAATTTCCCAAATCTAGAGAAAGATATTCCCATACAAATGCAAGAGGCCTCCAGGACACCAAACAGACCAGATCAAAATAGAACTACTCCACGACATATCATCATTAAAACAACAAATTCAGAAACTAAGGAAAGAATATTGAAGGCTGCAAGAGAGAAAAAACAAGTAACATACAAAGGTAAACCCATCAAAATCACAGCAGACTTCTCAACAGAAACATTAAAAGCAAGAAGAGTGTGGGGTGAGATCTTCCGGGCACTGAATGAAAATAACTTCAACCCCAGGATACTCTACCCAGCAAAGCTATCATTCAAAATAGATGGAGCAATAAAAGTCTTCCATGATAAGCAGAAACTAAAACAATATGTGACCACAAAGCCACCATTACAAAAGATTCTGCAAGGGATCCTGCACACAGAAAGTGACACCCAACTTAACCATGAAAAGGCAGGCAGCACCAAACCACAGGATAAGAAAAAGCAAGACAGTAGAGAGTAACATCAAGTTAGGTACACACAATCAAACCTTCAAACAACTAAGATAACTAAATGGCAGGAATCACCACATACCTATCAGTACTAACACTTAATGTTAATGGACTTAATTCACCCATCAAAAGACACCGTTTGACAAAATGGATTAAAAAAGAAGATCCAACAATTTGTTGCTTACAGGAGACTCATCTCACCGACAGAAATAAGCATATGCTTAGGATGAAAGGCTGGAAGAAGATTTACCAAGCCAATGGCCCCCGAAAACAAGCAGGAGTAGCAATACTTATCTCTGACAAAGTAGACTTCAAACCTACATTGATCAAACGAGATAAAGAAGGACATTCCATACTAATAAAAGGGGAAATAGACCAAAAGGAAATAATAATCATCAATCTGTACGCACCCAATGTCAACGCACCCAATTTCATCAAACATACCCTGAAAGACCTAAAAGCATATATAAACGCCAACACAGTGGTTGTGGGAGACTTTAACACTCCATTATCATCAATAGATAGGTCATCCAAACAAAAACTCAATAAAGAAATCCAAGATCTAAAATATGCAATAGATCAAGTGGACCTAGTAGATGTCTACAGAACATTTCATCCAACCTCTACACAATATACATTCTTCTCAGCAGCCCATGGAACCTTCTCCCAAATAGATCATATCCTAGGGCACAAAGCAAGCCTCAGCAAATATAAGAAAATAGAAATAATACCATGCATACTATCTGACCACAATGCAGTAAAAGTAGAACTCAACAACAAAAGTAAAGACAAAAAACATGCAAACAGCTGGAAACTAAATAACTCATTACTTAATGAAGAATGGATCATCGATGCAATAAAAGAGGAAATTAAAAAGTTCCTAGAAGTCAATGAAAATGAAAACACAACCTACCAGAACCTATGGGACACAGCTAAGGCAGTCTTGAGAGGAAAGTTTATAGCCATGAGTGCATATATTAAAAAGATTGAAAGATCCCAAATCAATGACCTAATGATACATCTCAAACTCCTAGAAAAACAAGAACAAGCAAATCCCAAAACAAATAGAAGGAGAGAAATAATAAAAATAAGAGCTGAAATCAACGAAATAGAAACCAAAAAAACCATACAAAGAATTAATGAAACAAAAAGTTGGTTCTTTGAAAAAATAAACAAGATCGATAGACCCCTGGCAAACCTGACTAAAATGAGGAGAGAAAAAACCCAAATTAGTAGAATCAGGAATGCAAAAGGGGAGATAACAACAAACACCATGGAAGTCCAGGAAATCATCAGAGACTACTTTGAGAACCTATATTCAAATAAATTTGAAAATCTAAAAGAAATGGACAGATTTCTAGATACATATGATCATCCAAAACTGAACCAAGAGGAAATTAATCACCTGAATAGACCTATAACACAAAATGAAATTGAAGCAGCAATCAAGAGTCTCCCCAAAAAGAAAAGTCCAGGACCTGATGGATTCTCTGCTGAATTCTATCAGACCTTTAAAGAAGAACTGATACCAACCCTCCTTAAACTGTTCCATGAAATAGAAAGGGAAGGAAAACTGCCAAACACATTTTATGAAGCCACTATTACACTTATCCCAAAACCAGGCAAAGACACCTCCAAAAAGGAGAACTATAGGCCAATCTCCTTAATGAACATTGATGCAAAAATCCTCAACAAAATAATGGCAAATCGAATTCAGCAACACATCAAAAAGATTATTCACCACGACCAGGTAGGCTTCATCCCAGGGATGCAGGGGTGGTTCAACATACGAAAATCAATAAACGTAATAAACCACATTAACAGAAGCAAAGACAAAAACCACTTGATCATCTCAATAGATGCAGAAAAAGCCTTTGATAAGATCCAACATCATTTCATGATAAAAGCTCTAAGAAAACTAGGAATAGAAGGAAAGTTCCTCAACATTATAAAAGCTATATATGACAAACCTACAGCCAGCATTATACTTAACGGAGAAAAATTAAAACCGTTCCCTCTAAAATCAGGAACCAGACAAGGATGCCCACTATCTCCACTCCTATTCAACATAGTACTGGAATTCCTAGCCAGAGCAATTAGGCAAGAAGAAGGAATAAAAGGAATACAAATAGGTAAAGAAACTGTCAAAATATCCCTATTTGCAGACAACATGATCCTATACCTTAAAGACCCAAAAAACTCTACTCAGAAGCTTCTAGACATCATCAATAGCTATAGCAAGGTAGCAGGATATAAAATCAACATAGAAAAATCATTAGCATTTCTATACACTAACAATGAGCAAACGGAAAAAGAATGTATGAAAACAATTCCATTTACAATAGCCTCAAAAAAAATCAAATACCTAGGTGTAAACCTAACAAAAGATGTGAAAGACCTCTACAAGGAAAACTATACACTTCTGAAGAAAGAGATTGAGGAAGACTATAGAAAGTGGAGAGATCTCCCATGCTCATGGATTGGTAGAATCAACATAGTAAAAATGTCTCTACTCCCAAAAGTAATCTACATGTTTAATGCAATTCCCATCAAAATTCCAATGACATTCATCAAAGAGATTGAAAAATCTACTGTGAAATTTATATGGAAACACAAGAGGCCACGAATAGCCAAGGCAATACTCAGTCAAAAGAACAATGCAGGAGGTATCACAATACCTGACTTCAAACTATATTACAAAGCAATAATAATAAAAACAGCATGGTACTGGCACAAAAACAGACATGAAGACCAGTGGAACAGAATAGAGGATCCAGATATGAAGCCACACAACTATAAGCAACTTATCTTTGACAAAGGAGCTAAAAATATACGATGGAGAAATAGCAGCCTCTTCAACAAAAACTGCTGGGAAAACTGGTTAGCAGTCTGCAAAAAACTGAAACTAGATCCATGTATATCACCCTATACCAAGATTAACTCAAAATGGATCAAGGATCTTAATATCAGACCCCAAACTCTTAAGTTGATACAAGAAAGAATAGGAAATACTCTGGAGTTAGTAGGTATAGGTAAGAACTTTCTCAATGAAACCCCAGCAGCACAGCAACTAAGAGATAGCATAGATAAATGGGACCTCATAAAACTAAAAAGCTTCTGTTCATCAAAAGAAATGGTCTCTAAACTGAAGAGAACACCCACAGAGTGGGAGAAAATATTTGCCAATTATACATCAGACAAAGGACTGATAACCAGAATATACAGGGAACTTAAAAAACTAACTTCTCCCAAAACTAATGAACCAATAAAGAAATGGGCAGGTGAACTAAACAGAACTTTCTCAAAAGAAGAAATTCAAATGGCCAGAAAACACATGAAAAAATGCTCACCATCTCTAGCAATAAAGGAAATGCAAATTAAAACCACACTAAGATTCCACCTCACCCCTGTTAGAATAGCCATCATCAGCAACACCACCAACAACAGGTGTTGGCGAGGATGCGGGGAAAAAGGAACCCTCTTACACTGTTGGTGGGAATGTAGACTAGTACAACCACTCTGGAAAAAAATTTGGAGGCTACTTAAAAAGCTGGACATCGATCTACCATTTGATCCAGCAATACCACTCTTGGGGATATACCCAAAAGACTGTTACTCCAGAGGCACCTGCACACCCATGTTTATTGCGGCACTATTCACAATAGCCAAGTTATGGAAACAGCCAAGATGCCCCAGCACTGACGAATGGATTAAGAAAATGTGGTATCTATACACAATGGAATTTTATGCAGCCATGAAGAAGAACGAAATGTTATCATTCGCTGGTAAATGGATGGAATTGGAGAACATCATTCTGAGTGAGGTTAGCCTGGCTCAAAAAACCAAAAATCGTATGTTCTCCCTCATATGTGGACATTAGATCAAGGGCAAACACAACAAGGGGATTGGACTATGAGCACATGATAAAAGCGAGAGCACACAAGGGAGGGGTGAGGATAGGTAAGACACCTAAAAAACTAGCTAGCATTTGTTGCCCTTAACGCAGAGAAACTAAAGCAGATACCTTAAAGCAACTGAGGCCAATAGGAAAAGGAGACCAGGAACTAGAGAAAAGTTTAGATTAAAAAGAATTAACCTAGAAGGTAACACCCACGCACAGGAAATCAATGTGAGTCAATGCCCTGTATAGCTATCCTTATCTCAACCAGCAAAACCCCTTGTTCCTTCCTATTATTGCTTATACTCTCTCTACAACAAAATTAGAGATAAGGGCAAAATAGTTTCTGCTGGGTATTGAGGGGGGGAGCGGGAGGGGGTGGAGTGGGTGGTAAGGGAGGGGGTGGGGGCAGGGGGGAGAAATAAACCAAGCCTTGTATGCACATATGAATAATAAAAGAAAAATGAAAAAAAATAAATAAATAAAATAAATAAAAGGATATCAAAACAGATGATGACAGCAAAAAAAAGAGGTAAGCTCCAGCACCCAGATTTCTTTACTTTCCTAAGCCTAATATTTACAAATTAAAGAAGTTAAGCATTACAAATCATTTTGAATCTTGTCATTGGGTCAAAGGTTTCATTTAGCCTTTTCCATTTGCTGGCAGCATTCAGACAGCAAGCTTGCCTGGACTGCTTCAACTTACTGCATCCAACACGGCCAATCAAAAGACACTCGCTTGTCTTGTTAGTGTTATCTTGCTACTAAAAGCTTAGTAAAAGCAATAGCTGACTGCATTAAATACTTAGAACACACGATCATTGAGCAAGCCCTTTGCACACATTATCTCATTCAACCCCCTTAACCGTCCTATAAGTTAGATGCTGTTATTTCATCAGCGTACAAATAAGAAAGCTGAAGTTCAAAAGCATTAAATGTGTGATGTAAAGCAACATAACAGGGTCAAAGTAGCACCACAACTCAAATCCAGCTTGAAAATTCACACTCTTAATTCAACTGTTGTACTGTCTCTATGTTCCTCTCTATTTCACCAACAAATCGTTATAGAATACTTCTTACTGAGCACTGTTTTAAGCAAGTTAAAGCATATAAAGATAAGTCAGTCATAGATATTCCTTTAAAGGAGTTTAAAATTTAGTAGGAAAAATATGATAATAATGATGATGATGGTAATTATAGCAAACACATAAAGCATTTATTTTGTCAAACACTGTTCTAAGCACCTTAAATGCCAATATAGTAAAATTTACATAAAGTTTTAAATAAATGAGTTTGAACTTATTTAATCAGTGTAATAAGTCTGTGAGTTGTATACCAATTTTATAGACAAGCAGACTGAGGTACAGAAAGACTACGTATCCTTCACATAGTCCCGCAGCTAACAAGTAGCAGAGCCAGGGTTTGAACATGTGTAGTTAAGCTGTGCACTAAGGATACATATGAATAATCCAAGGGGAACTGTGATGTATGCTTAGAGAGGCACTGGTAAAATTCTGCTACCATTGGAAAAAGAAGAGATTAATTCAGTGGGTGAGCCTAAAACTTATCATGGGGAAAGCTCACCTTGACTGACCTCGAAGAATATGGGACTTTCATGGTCCAGGAAGGGCACTTCAGATAGAAGCACGAGAACAGTGCATGAAAGGAAAATCTCAGTGCAGGTGGGGAACATGAAGGATCATTTGGTTGCAGCATCGGGCTTGCAGGAGTGGGAAATAGATTGGAAGGAAGAAAGGTTATGGTTAGATAGTGGTTAGGATTAGATCTCTTCTCTCTTTGTTTCACTCTCTGGGAAAATCAGTGATTCCCCATCAGCCCAAGCTGACTAAACTTTTCTGTTCTGATCTCTCTCTGTCTTAACACAGGTGGCAACATTCACATCCATCACTTCGTGTCTTTGTTTCTTTAGCTGGCACTGGGTGTGCTGGGCAACCGGCACTGTGGGATATAGTTTAAGAACACAGGCTCAGGGGCCAAATGGACTGGAGTCAACCCTGCTGTGCACTCTTGTTAGCCATATGAGCTTGGCTGCATCATTATTCTATAAAATGGCCTGATGAATGACTTCCTGGTGTTATTCTGAGGAGCAAAGGAGATGATAGGTGATAAAGCACATACTATCTTTCTTGGTTCCTGCACTCAATAAGCATTAAATACCATTATTCTTGTTTTTATCATTATTTTTTCCTTCTTCAGCTGGTTTCCCTCACAAGTTTAATGTGTATCTGCATATGCCTAGGCAATGTACATCAAAACACTTAATAACCAGTATGGCTGAGGCCCTGGCCTCATGACATTGTCATGGTCACATGTGCACTCCGGTACACTACCTAAGACATCAGCCCTGGCAACATGGAAATTTCTGAAAGCAGCCATTGACCTTAAAAGCCCAACTGTTTTCACAAGGAAGTTGTACAGGAAAATTGGACTGATGGTAAATGCAATGAAGAAGTAGTTTATTGTATTGTAAACTGTACAGTAGGGAGTAAGTGGGGAGGAGAACCAACATGGTTATCTTTTAAACACCTACAAGGATCACCTTGAATGAGTAAACATCTAAAACCCCCAAAGAAAGCAACAAGTGTACCTTCTCAGTGTTAAAAATACCTATGGAAGGAATCTGTAGCAAAGACTGTGTAAACTACAATGACGAAATATACCATGAGCCCAGACTGGATAGACAAAGGAATATTTTCTGGGAGGCTATATTAGAACAAAATATTTAAAAGAAGGAGAAAAAAACAGACACTTCTCTAGGGTGGAAAAATAACAATAGAGTTTCCACAAAATTGTATCATTTAGCATTTTTATGAGTGATCTTGAAAGGCAATATAGCCAGATTTGCAGAAGATATTAAGTTCTTCCAGGTAGTAAAATGTTAAGCCAATATGAACATATTATATGAGTTGGGAAAAACTGACATATGAACTTCAATGAGGTATTAAAGATGTTTGTTTAAAGAAAATGAACTCAAATATGCCTATAATAAATTGATGAACTCCAAGTTGTGGCTAGGTAGGGGAAAATCTAAGAATCATTACAGATAAAATATATTTTTATTTCTAAGACAGCAAGTCAATATTCTTGCCTTGATTAAAAGGCCAATAAAGTATTTGAAAAGGCTTAAAAATAATAAAATATTATTCTATGTATACATAAAAACCTACTGTGTGAATCAAGAATACTATGTGCAATTTTTTTGCATCCTATGAAGAACAATATGGCCATAAAAAGTTCAAAAAGAGGAAACCAAAAACACAAGGTATATGGTTAAAATTTTTGGATTGTTTTTGGACCTCAGGTTTAATGCTTAGTTTTAAAATAATACTGTATTACTATAAGCGTGGTGCACAGACCAGTTTTGACTCATCATATACTTTAATTAGGGTCATTCCATCATCAGCATTCTCATCACATCCCTTCTTTATGATTTTTTTTCTTTTTTTTTAAATCTCTTTTTGTTTTGTTTTGTTTTATTATTCATATGTGCATACAAGGCTTGGGTCATTTCTCCCCCCTGCCCCCACCCCCTCCCTTACCACCCACTCCGCCCCCTCCCTCTCCCCCCCACCCCCTCGATACCCAGCAGAAACTATTTTGCCCTTATTTCTAATTTTGTTGAAGAGAGAGTATAAGCAATAATAGGAAGGAACAAAGGTTTTTGCTGGTTGAGATAAGGATAGCTATACAGGGAGCTGACTCACATTGATTTCCTGTGCATGTGTGTTACCTTCTAGGTTAATTCTTCTTCATCTAACCTTTTCTCTAGTTCCTGGTCCCCTATTCCTATTGGCCTCAGTTGCTTTTAAGGTATCTGCTTTAGTTTCTCTGCGTTAAGGGCAACAAATGCTAGCTAATTTTTTAGGTGTCTTACCTATCCTCACCCCTCCCTTGTGTGCTCTCGCTTTTATCATGTGCTCAAAGTCTAATCCCCTTGTTGTGTTTGCCCTTGATCTAACGTCCACATATGAGGGAGAACATACGATTTTTGATCTTTTGGGCCAGGCTAACCTCACTCAGAATGATGTTCTCCAATTCCATCCATTTACCAGCAAATGATAACATTTTGAAGCTTCTAGACATCATCAACAGCCACCTCCTTTATGATTTCTATTCATTTCCAATCTCTACTCCCACCCTCCTTGACATCCATAGGTAGATACCTGAGTGTCTCAACTGGCACTATTGAGACCCTGGACCAAATAATTACTTGTTTGGGAGCTGTCTGTGCATCATAGGATGTTCAGCAGCATCTCTGTCCTCTATCACTAGATACCAGTAACACACTATTGCGAGTTGAATCATGTCCTCTCAAAAAGTTTGTACAAGTCCTAGGTCTTAGTTGGACAAAGGATATTTGCAAATATAGTTCAGATGTAAGTTAAGATGAGGTCATGCTGAACAGAGAGATGCAGATATCTCTTCATGATGACTATTTCACTTCTTTTGCATATAAACACAGAAGTGGGACTACTCAACTCTAGAGTAGTTCTATTTTTAGTTTGGGCGGCACGACGTTCATACTGTTTTCCCACCAACAGTGCCCAAGAGTTCCCTCAGCCTTGCCAACACTTGTTGTCTACCTGTTAGATAACAGCTATCCTTGTTTTAATTTGCATTTCTCTGATGATTAGTGTTGTTGAGCATTTTTTTATATACCTACTGGCCATTTGGAAAGAAGTCAGTTCAGATCCTTTACCCGTTTTCCAATCAAGTTATTTGTGGTTTTGCTATTGAATTGTGTATGCTACTTATATATTTTGATATTAGCCTCCTATCAGATACATGGTTTGCAAATTTTTTCTCACATTCTAAAGTTTGCCTTTTCATTTTGTTGGTAACTACATTATAGCATTATTCATATTGTGATTCCAAGGTACAGAATCATGCATCAACACATTTATTTTGTTTTAAGCCACCTCATTTGAGGTAGTTTATCTTCTTGTTTACATTTACTCATATGTGTATACATTGTTTGGGACACCACCCCACCTCACCCGTTTCCAGGGAGAAACTGTTTGGCCCTCTTGTTCTCCGATTTTGTTGAAGAGAAAACATAAGAGATAATAAGAAAGACATAGCATTTCTGCTAGTTTGAGATAAAGATATCTTTACATAGAAATTCCTAGTGTTGCTTCCATGCACTTGTGTGTTGCAACCCACCTTGGTTCATCTCTGCCAGATCCCTTTACTACTTCCTGGTCCCCTTCCCATAGTGGCCTCTGCCAGTTTAAAATTACTATATTTGCTCCTTTACAGTGAACACATCAACCACATTCAAGTTTTAGGTTTCCTTCCCTTTCCCTGTTCCTCTTGTGCACATACTCCCCTTACTGTGTGACCCATGTCCAATAATATTACTGTATTTGTTTTAGGTCTATAATCTGCATATGAGGGAGAACATGCAATTTTTGGCCTTCTGAGCCTGGCTAATTTCACTTAAGATGACGTTCTCCAGCTCTGTCCATTTATTTGCAAATGACAAAATTTCATTCTTCTTTGTGGCTGAATAAAATTCCATTGTGTATAAATATCACATTTTCTTAATCCATTCATCAGTAGTAGGGCTTCTTGGCTGTTTCCATAGCTTGACTACTGTGAATAATGCTGCAATAAACATGGGTGTACAAGTGCCTTTGGAATAACCTGAGTCACATTCCTTCAGGTATATCCCTAAGAGTGGTATTGCTGGATCATATGGCAGATCTAAGTTTAGTTTTTTAAGAAGCCTCTATATTGTTTTCCAAAGTGGTTGTACTAGATTAATTCCCACCAGCAGTGTATGAGGATTCCTTTTTCCCCCACATCCTCACCAACATTTGTTGGTGGTGGTGTTCTTAATGATAGACATTCTAACAGCGGTGAGGTGGAATCTTAGTGTGCTTTTGATTTGCATTTCCTTTATGTCCAGGGAGGGTGAGCATTTTTTCATGTGTTTTTTGGCCATTTGGATTTCTTTCTTTGAAAAAGTTTTGTTTAGTTCAGTTGCCCACTTCCTTATTGGTTCATTGATTTTGGGGGAGTTTAATTTTTTGAGCTCCCTGTATATTCTGTATATATCCCTGTATATTCAGTCCTTTGTCTATGTATAGCTAGCAAATATTTTCTCCCACTCTGTGGATAGTCTCTTCAATTTAGAGACCATTTCTTTTGTTGTACAGAAGCTTTTTAATTTCATTTAGTCCCATTTATCCATCCTTTCATCTTAGTTGCTGGACTGCTGGAGTTCTACTGAGGAAGTTCTTGCCTATACATATTGCTTCTGGAGTATTCCCTGCTTTTTCCTGTATGAACTGCAAGGTTTCAGGTCTAATATTTGAGGCAGTTTATCTTATGAAACTAATACACATACACACACACACACACACACACACACACTTGCAACAACCAAAATTATCTCCAGACATTCCCTAATGCCTCCTGAGGGACAAAATCAGCCACCCCCCCCACTTTGAGAATCACTAGTATAAGGACATATATAGGCACATGTCTTTTCTATTTTTAGGAGAATTCCTAGGGCAAGGATATTTTCATTTCTAGTTTTTCCCATCTAATTGAATAGAACAGAATCTCTAAGTCTTCCTTTGTACATATCTTCATATATTTATTAGCATTTGTTCTTCCCTACCTATAAAACTCTAATTCAAAACCTTTATCTACTTTTCTATTCTGCCTTTTTCCTATGGGATTTCAAGAGCTCCTTGCATATTCTTGATAGTTATCTCTCATCAGTTTTATATATAACTATCAACTTTTTACCTTAAGGCTTAGGCTTAAAGGTATTAGATGAATGTTCTTTCCATCCCAAAAGTGTTTACCAATGTCTAATTCTATTGCTTTTAAGTTTTTATGAGTTTAATCATCTACAGTTTACCATTATATATGGTAATCGTTAGGAATCCATGTTTTTTTTTTTTCAGATAGTCCCATGCCACTGACCCAACAGTCCCTCCAGTCCCAATGCTTTGTGTGGCTGCCTTTCTCCCGTGTCAGAGTCCCTTCTCTATAATCCTTTGTCTGTGCTCTCCATTCTGTTGTCACTGGTTTTGTTGTCTACTTAGAAGCAACTCCAGACAGTTTTTATTGATATTAGTTAGTGTATATCTTCATATCTGATGAAATAAAGTGCACTGAGGAGGAATATATCTTAAGATTGACTTAGAAATTCAAAACTGACTATTTTGACATATAGATTTAGAATAAGCTTATAGTGTTCTCGAAGTTCTGCTGGAATTTTATGTTAGAATTTCATTTCACCTCTAGATTAATTTGTGCAAAGGAGGCAAAGTTACAATGTTGACATCATCAACCATGGATGGGTGCTTTCCCAACTACTCAGAGTTAAGAAACAAAATATTAAAGGCACTATCTGTGGGAGAGAGGGATGAAGACAAGATGGTTAATGGGTACTGTGATGTAGCTGGATAGAAGGAATAATTTCTAACATTTTTTATCACAGTAGGATAACTATGGTTGACAATAATTAATTAAATATTTCAAAATAGATTGTAGAGAGGATTTGGAATGTTCTCAACACAAAGAAATGATATATGTCTGAGATGACAGATATACCAATTACCTTGATCTGATAGTTACAAATTCTATACAAGTATCAAAATACCACATTGTACCTCAAAAATTATACAATTACTATATATCAATTAAAATATATATTAATAAAAATTAGAAGCTAAAAGTATAAATAAATAAAAGACACCACCTAAGCAATAAAAATGTGATTGAAGAATATATTCTTTTAACCAGGTATGGTGGTACATGTCTGTAATTTCAGCACTCAGGAGGCTGAGGTAAGAGGATCATGAGTTCCAGGCCAGCATGGTGTATATAAGAAGACCTTGCCCCAAAACAAATGTATCCCTCTAAAATGTTTTTGCAAGTCTGATAAACAAAACTTATTATTTCCAACAGAATAGTAATGTGTAGGAATAAATGTAAGTTTGAATGAGCCACCCATAGTCAGTTAAGAGCAAGTGAGCAGATAACAGAGTATGAGTAATGTCACAGAGGAAAATCTTGCCACCTGATACCATGCTCTCTGTTCAACTGTCAGTCAGAATCATGAGTTTCATACATCAAGATTCTGTGGTGTGATTCAGGCAGACTAATGTCATGCAAATAGGAAAGTGTTCCAAGACCATGGGGTCTCAAGCCATATTCATCTAAGGAATGCTGGTTTATTAACTCTGGAAATATAGCTGCAAAAGAACCTGCTTCTTATAAAGAATAAATGTCACTCCTTGATTAGTGGGGGCATTAAAAAGTAGGAATGCTCTCTGACAAAAATCTGTTTGTCTTGTTTCTCCTGTGGAGAAGGAGAGCTCACATTCTGAAAAATTGTTCAGAATCCTGGAACTTATCTCTATCTGTTGTTGTTATTATTTGGGCAACATTGGGTTTGAACTCAGAGCCTCACAGTTGCTAGGCAAGTGCTCTACCACTTGAGCCATACACACAGCCCCCATATCTGTTTTACTACTGCTTATCAGGAGAGATATATTCTTTCCTCCCTTCTTCCCCAACCACTGTAGTTTCAGGAATATAAACCGTGTAGAGTACTTCCGTAGAAAGTTTCCTAACAGTTATTCACAACAATGGACATAATCTCCACTCTTTTCAATTGGTCCTTTGTGCTCCCACTGTATTTTTACATATTTCCCTATTTATCTCACTGAATTTTAGTTAATTATTTAAATTAATTAATATATATAAAATTCATAAAATGACACTGGGCACACAGTAAGAATTATGTAACCATTAGTTATCACTCCTTTTACCCTTGTTAATACTATCATTACTATCTTTATACATGTCTCTCCAGCTAGCACCTGGAATTTCTCAAGGCCTGGAACTGAGGCTCATTCATTTTCATTTCCCTAGAGCTTGGCACAGAATGTGGCATATGACAGGATTTCAAAACGTGTTCATTGGATTAATTAGGGTGGTGAGAGCTGCCTTTTCCAAAGCTGGGACATGAGCCTGACTTTGACTTTTCCAAATGTCTTCATTTTGAACTAAATCTTCATCTACTCTGCCTCTCGACTGTCCTTGAGAGCTGGGTGCTGTAGCCATTGCTAGTGAAATCACCTGTAATAATTGAGCTACACCCAATATATGGTACACAAAGAACACATACCAAATGCTGTATTGGAACTAGTCTATGATAGGAAAGAAACCATTCATTTTTTTTGTTCGCATTTCTGAACAGCCTTTGCCACTGAAATGCAATAGCTTAGTGACTTTGTTTCCAGTAGGAAAATAGTTGAGTATCTGAGGTTACTTCTTTTCCCAAAATCAATTGTGCTTGAGGAAATGGTAGAAGAAATTAATCACATGGACCAAACCAATATCCACTATGCCTTTTTTTAATTTAAGAAGAATTAAATTTTTCTTCCCAATACCAGTCATGTTTATGACCTAACATGTCAGTATATCATGCTTTCAACTGAATCAATTTTCTACTGAAATGAATGTATCGCCCTTCTTTCTCAATTCAATTCCAGGGAACTAGTCTTGAAAAGTTATTCTAAAAAGCAAACTATGTCTTAGAGAGTTCTCATCTACAGACCTAAATTATATTTAGATGAGTTATAAACCTGATCCAGTCTCCCAACCAGAAATTCAGGCTTACACCTGGAAGCAAAGAGGGCTGTCTTGGTACTTGTCAAGAAGTTACACATGCACATTTTCGTCTACCCTAAAAATAATCTGATTTAATTCCTAATTATATAGGGAGACAAGGAAAGCTATGGAGAGCTATAAGCCAGCAAAGTAAGCCAACTTTACTCACATTAACTTTAGCAATTAGCACTTTCCAAACTCTGTTAGGCTCCCATTGACTGCTCAGGGAACATATCTAGGGCCTGGCATCCCTTGGGTCCCAGTCCATATGTTTCCCAGCAAAACAACATGCCCAGGAAATCCCAAAACAGGAGGGGAAGATGGAGCCTTGATTCTTTCAAGTCCTGGCTCTTATCCCAATGCAATAGTCATATTGTCTCCACAGAGAACTTCATCAGCCCACGAGCCTGATGGGATTTCATCTTTCAAGGGGAGAAAGTCTCTTAAGAAACTTGTATAATCATCTCAACCTGTATTTGACTTTTTTACTGCTCAAAAAATATTGACATCTGCGAATAAATATTCCTAATACATAGACATCATAAAGCTTTCAGATTGCTGAGAACTTAAATGCATGTCTGAGTACTCATTGAATTGATTCTATTTGAACTCAGATTTCTCCAGAGCAGATTTTTCCACTCTTCTTGGATCCCTTCTCCACTGTCAAGTATCATCCTGTCCATTCAAATTAGAATATGTATAGCCATCAGGAATGAATAATATCACCCCTTTCTCTCCCTGAAGCTCACCCTATTTCTGCCTTCAACTATATACCCCTTGGAAAAGTGTGTGTGTGTAAGTCACTACCATCCCTTGCAGAGATGCATAGCTCTAGGAACACACAAAAATATAATATTCCTGGAGCTATGCTATTCTTCTAGGGGTGTAGTGGCTTATGATATATGGTTTATACGTGCACATTTTAAAAGCTCAGCGTATTCTGATAACTGGAAATCCCTTCTGGTACATTTGAGCCCTGTGTTTACAAGGGTGAACCCCTAAAGCTGATGCAACTATTTTCATAAAAGTATTTATAGGACTCTGTCCAAGTGCTAATTAATGGAAGCAAATGTACTTTGAGAGATGAAACATAAGAATAGCCTGGAGACTAGGAGACAGCACCCAAGGGGTGACAACATTCTGGTTCTCTGAGCACTGATGTTTTTAGTAGCATAAACAGTTGACATCGTTGGGGACAATGGTGTATCCACAATTGGTCAACATGGAGAGTGATCAGGCTTTCTCAAGCAGCTTTGCATATGTGACCCACAGAGGGGGCTGGAGTAAATATCAGCTGGTCAGCATTTGATGGACTCATTTATATACACATGTGAGACACAGAAATAGGTCCAAGACTCAGAAATAGCTGTGGGAACACATTAAGGTTAATTTCAGGAAAAGTTTCAAAAATCATTGTGATTTGGTAGTATAAATGCATATTTATATAAATTTATTTAATTATAATTATACATCACGTATTATTTATTTTGCATGTGTAATTATAGGCCCATTTTGTCATCACACAAGGAAACATTCAAGTTACATGTAAGTGTTGGGCATCCCCTGGTAGTTTTTTGCAAATACAAATACAAGCAGTACAATATATAGAGAAAGAAAGAATGTATTTCCAAAACTGGGACTGTTAGAGGAGACTAAGGGAGGGGGGAGAGAAGAGAATGGTAGAGTGAATGATATTGAAATATATCACATCTGAGTAGGAATAAGACACAACAAAACATATTGAAAAGTGTTGAATAATACAGGGTAGGAGGAACAGGGTAAGGAATAGTAATGGGGCGGGGGTTAAACCAACAAGATACAAGTGCCTATTTACAGTTAAAATACCATGCAAAACCCCAATGAACAGACACTTAAACAATGCAGGACAGGAATATAAAACAAGACATGTTGAGGGAAGGGTCCTAGAAGGAGGGGATAGTAAATGAAGAGAGCAAAGGAGGGTAAACATGGTTGATATAGTTTCTACACATGCATGAATATGGAACATTAAAACCTGTCAAAGCCATTTTAAGAAGGGGGAATATGGAGAATAATGGAGGGGATGAACCAAACCGGGGTATATTTTATGCATACGTGGAAATGTCATACAAAACACCCTGTGCAACTATTACATACTGATAAAAACTTTAAGAAATAAATTTTTAAAAAAGAGTAATAAAGGGGGGTCCTACACTTAGCAAGGATGCTCACAGGTTTGACCAGCTCTAAGTATCACAAATATGCTGCAAAATATTTCCACTGTCATGTGTACTTAACCCCATATCAATGGTAAGATCATTTGATACATATGTCATAACTTCTCAACACTAAGGAGAAAATTCATAATTTCAGAAGATACTTAAATTAGTCCTAATTGTAATTAATATTGTGATAGAATAGAAAAGGAGACAATAGTTCATGAGCTTGACTTGAAGTGGTATCTTGGGGATTCTTTGGCATGAAATGCAGATCTCTTCTATTGCAATCCATCACAGTGGAGGGATAATATGTCAGAGGATTGTTAGCAAGACTTAAATAATTCAAAAGGGCAAGTCCCTTGGGACATGATAGAAGAATTAAGTTTAACTTTATTTTAAAGCAAGTCATAAAAGTTGCTTTTCAGTCTGACAAGGTGGATGACAAATCCATTTAAAAATCTAACAATTAATCCAGTAGTTTTGATGGCTAACAAAATGATATAGCACAGTCCCAATCTCTCCAGAAAAGCTTTTAGCTATTTACTTTGGGGATGAAAGCCATAACAGAATTAGAGAAACTGGAATCAGAGAAACCAAAAAAAGCTGCTTTTTTAATCCCATGCGGTGATAAGGGTGGACTAAATCCATTGCCAAAAGTCAGCTCAATGGAACCTATCAGCAGTGCCCACCAAGTAATAATAATAACAACAACAATGTAACATAATAACACTCTACTTCTCCAGTTGTCTGGTTGTTGCACTCTAGTGTACAACATTGATGTGATGAAACCTTTCACTTTCACCTACTTCCAACATCCAAAATAAACTATACCTTTGTTTCTGAACTCTTTTTTATTTACTAAAAATCAGAAAAGAGAGAGGGAATGTATCTTATTAGGTATGAACTTATGGTCCCTTTATGAAAAATACTTAAATTTAAAATACCTGATCCTGGATCAGAGGCTTGGCTCAAGCAGTAGAGTACCTGCCTCACAAACACAAAGCCCTGAATTCAAGCCCTAGTACCCTCCCCCCAAAAAAATCCCTAAAATATTTGTTCTGTTACATGCCAGTAGAGATAATAGAAGTGTTGATAGTGGGTAAAGGTAGCTGAAAATGAACTGAAAAAGAGGTAATGAGTTGGAAGAGAAAGAAAAGATAAGTTTTGTTTTAGTCATGCTATGAGCAAGAGTTAGGAAGAAAACCACTAGCAACTGGAGGTATACAAACAGAGTTTATGAAAGAGACTAGAGCCAAAAGTCTGTTTGAAAGTCCTCAGCACAGAGGCTAGTTGAAGACTCTATGAGTAGATAATATTTATCCTCCAGTTATCATAGAATAAAAAAATAGAATCCCAAGTCACCAATTGTGCCTTGGGGACTGCACAGGATGAAGGGGATGACATGGTGTCATGACGCTGATGAACTAATGACAGTATTTCCCATGATGGAAGAAGGTTCTGTATTCACTTGCCCAGCTTTCAAGGTCCAAGAAATTGATTTCTATGGATACCAGATCCTTAGAGTATAGAAATGGAGAGCCAGGAGACCTATGTTCAGAAGTTAATGAGGTGTGAAGAAAAAAATCTTGATTCAAAATAGAACCAAGTAAGGTCCAAAACAAAACAACCAGAAAGGAAAATTTGGAGGAGGAAGGAGAAAGAACTTAAGTCTGAATCAAGCCATGTGGAAAGGTCAAATTTGATTATGACCTTCAGAACAAAATCACAGGTCCTGGGAAGACTGTGGTCATGACCACTGGAGCTGCACTCTCTGGAGGTTATCAGTGAAACCTGCAGTGGTGCCAGACAGTCCAGGCAAGAAGCCCTTGTGCGAATGCAGTGCTGAGGGATTCTCAGTGCCCTGGGCATCATGGCTAAGAGCAGCATCAGCAGCATCAGATAGACTTTAATTCCAGCCACCTACATCTATCTCTATGACTTTGAAATAATTGCCGTATGTGTCTGAGTCTCAGTTTCCTCAAGTACAAAATGGAGCTGACAATGGTGAATACACAACATAATTATAGTAAAAATTTAATGAGAGGTTTTTCCAAGATGGCGACTAGAGGGAGGAAACAGATAGCATGTGTTCCTTAAAGTAAAAATTTTCCTGAGATGCTGGAGACACACCGGAGAGGAAAAACCACCAAGAAGAGGCAAAACTTCGACACCCCTGCACGCCCAGCCCACACATAGCTCCCCCACATCACAGAATATGGGGAAACCAGGAGGGCGCTGCCAGGCACTGGCTTCTAACCCACAGGTGAGCAAGTAAGTAGCACACAGTTCTCCCACAGCCACCCCTGGGAAAATTCAGCATAGCCCCCAGGACAGACTGACCCTCACCCTGCAAAAAAAAAAAAAAAACTGAATAATAAACGAGCAACTGAAGAAAAAGGACACATAGCAAAAAGGGTGGGGTGCCCTGAGCTCCAGAGTAAAGAGGAGTGGCACTTCCCCATACGGCCTGCTCTGCCCGAGTGGGGGAGGGGCACTTCCCCAAACAAACTGTAAATAAATAAGGACTGCAACAGCAACAGGCTGGTAGGGCTGTACACTGGAGAATAGAGAAGGGGCAGGCGTCCAGAAGAACCTTAAATAAGCAAAGCCAGCTGGACTAGGTGAGTGTGATGACTCATCCCTGAGAATTGTAAAAAACTATGAAAACACTGTATAAACACCAAAATGAAACAAATAACACCATAAATAGGAAGATAAATGAACTCAGGAGGAAAATGGACAATATTAAAGAGAAAGTGACCCAGGATATGGAAAACCTCAGAAAAAAAGAATGAAATAGAAATGCAAAACAAAATGGAAGGTCAATCCAGCAGAATAGAACAAGCAGAAGACAGAATCTCAGACTCAAAGATGAAATGATAATTGAAGGAAAAACTGAAGAACTACTAGGTAGACAACTCAAGACCTGTGAAAGGAACATGCAGTAATTCAACGACTCCATCAAAAGACCAAACCTGAGAATCATGGGCATTGAAGAAGGAGAAGAGGTGCAACAAAAGGAATTTGTAATATAGTTAACAAAATAATAACAGAAAATTTCCCAAATCTAGAGAAAAATATGCCAATTCAGGAACAGGAACCTCCAGGACACCAAAGAGACCTGACCAAAATAGAACTACCCCATGACAAATTATCATTAAAACAAGCACAGAGTATAGAGAAAGAATATACAAGGCTGTAAGAAGGAAAAAACAAGTAACTTACAAAGGTAAACCCATCAAAAGCACAGCAGATATCTCGACAGAAACATTAAAAGCAAGAAGAGTGTGGGGTGAGGTCTTCTGGGCACTGAATGAAAATAACTTCAACCCTAGGATACTCTGCCCAGCAAAACTATCATTCAAAATAGATGGAGTAATAAAAGTCTTCCACAATAAACTGAAACTAAAACAAAATATGACCACAAAGCCACCACTACAAAAGATTCTTCAACAGATTCTACACACAGAAAGTGAAAGCCAACATAACTATGAAAGGGAAGGCAGTACCAAACCACAGGAGAAGAAAAGGCAAGAGAGTACAGACTAACATCAATTTAGCTACACACAATCAAACCCTTAAACAACTGAGACAACTAACTGACAGTAATCACCACATACCTATCAATACTAACACTTAATGTTAATGGACTTAATTCCCCCATCAAAAGACACCATTTGACAAACTGGATTACAAAGGAAGATTCAACAATTTGTTGCTTACAAGAGACCCTTCTCATCAATAAAAATAAGCATAGGCTTAGGGTGAAAGGCTGGAAGAAGATTTACCAAGCCAATGGTCCCCAAAAACAGGCAGGAGTAGCAATACTTATCTCTGACAAAGTAGACTTCAAACCTACATTGATCAAACGAGATAAAGAAGGACATTCCATACTAATCAAAGGGGAAATACATCAAAAGGAAATAACAATTATCAAGCTATATGTACCCAATGTCAACGCACCCAATTTCATCAAACATACTCTGAAGGACTTAAAAACATATATAAACTCCAACACAATGGTAGTGGGAGACTTTAATACCCCCCTATCACCAATAGATAGGTCATCAAAACAAAAAATCAATAAAGAACTCCTAGACCTAAAACATACCATAGAGCAAACAGACTTAGTTGATGTCTTCAGAACATTTCATCCAACCTCTACACAATATACACTTTTCTTAGCAGACCATGGAACCTTCTCCAAAATTGATCATATCTTAGGGCACAAAGCAAGCCTCAGCAAATATAAGAAAATAGAAACAATACCATGCACTCTATCTGATCATAATGCATTAAAACTAGAACTCAACAATAAAAATAACAAAAAACATGCAAGCAGCTAGAAACTGAACAAAACATTGCTCAATGACCAATGGGTCATCAATGAAATAAAAGAGGAAATTAAAAGGTTCCAGGAAGTTAATGAAAATGAAAACATGACCTACCGGAACCTATGGGACACAGCAAAGGCAGTCCTGAGAGGAAAGTTTATAGCCATGAGTGCATATATAAAAACGAATGAAAGATCCCAAATCAATGACACAATGCTACATCTCAAACTCCTAGAAAAACAAAAACAAGAAAATCCCAAAACAAACAGAAGGAGAGAAATAATAAAAATAAGAGCTGAAATCAATGAAATAGAAACAAAAAAAAAATACAAAGAATTAGCGAAACAAAAAGTTGGTTCTTTGAAAAAATAAACAAGATCAATACAACCCTGGCAAACCTGACTAAACTGAGGAGAGAAAAAACTCAAATCAGTAAAATCAGGAATGCAAAAGGGGAGATAACAACAAACACCATGGAAGTCCAGGAAATCATCAGAGACTACTTTGAGAACTTATATTCTAATAAATACGAAAATCTTGAAGAAATGGATAGATTTCTAGATACTTACGATCATGCAAAACTGAACCAAGAGGAAATTAATCACCTGAATAGATCTATAACACAAAATGAAATTGAAGCAGCAATCAAGAGTCTCCCTAAAAAGAAAAGTCCAGGACCTGATAGATTCTCTGCTGAATTCTATCAGACTTTTAAAGAAGAACTGATACCAACCCTCCTTAAACTGTTCCATGAAATAAAAAGGGAAGGAAAACTGCCTAATACATTTTATGAAGCCAGTATTACACTTATCCCAAAACCAGGCAAAGACACCACAAAAAGGAGAATTATAGGCCAAGCTCCTTAATGAACACTGATGCAAAAATCCTCAATAAAATAATGGCAAGCTGACTCCAACAACACATCAAAAAGATCATTCACCATGACCAAGTTGGCTTCATCCCAGGGATGCATGGATGGTTCAACATACGCAAATCAATAAATGTAATATACCACATTAACAGAAGCAAAGACAAAAACCACGTGATCATCTCAATAGATGCAGAAGAAGCCTTTGATAAGCTCCAACACCATTTCATGATAAAAGCTCCAAGAAAACTAGGAATAGAAGGAATGTACCTCAATATTATAAAAGCTGTATATGACAAACCTACAGCCAACATTATACTCAATGGGGAAAAACTGAAACCATTCCCTCTAAAATCAGGATGAGACAAGGATGCCCACTATCCCCACTCCTATTCAACATAGTACTGGAATTCCTAGCCAGAGCAATTAGGCAAGAAGAAGAAATAAAAGGAATACAAATAGGTAAAGAAACTGTCAAAATATCCCTATTTGCAGACGACATGATCCTATACCTTAAAGACCCAAAAAACTCTACCCAAAAACAACAGCTATTGCAAGGTGGCAGGATACAAAATCAACTTACAAAAATCATTAGCTTTTCTATACACTAATAATGAACAAAATGAGAAAGAATATATGAAAACAATTCCATATACAATACCTTCAAAAAAAATCAAATACCTAGGAATAAACTTAACAAAAGATGTGAATGACCTCTACAAGGAAAACTACAAACCCCTAAAGAAAGAGATTGAAGAAGACTATAGAAAGTGGACCCAATCACTATATGCACATATGAATAAAGGAAATTTTAAAAAATTGTAATGAGACCATGCTTGGAAGTACTTTGCACACTTCCTAGCACATAGTAACTTCTCAATAAAGCTATAAAAGAGCCTAAGTCTTAGTGATTTTATTTCCCCACACTGCAAACAAAATTCCTCTCAAGGCAGTTTGGGAGAAGTTATTATACTAAGCTCTATAATGTATTGAGCTATTACTTTCATTTTCCAATACTCATGAAGTATTGGAGAGGACAAAAAGCAAAGAACTACCTGTGTCCTTTGTTCTAGTTAACTGATGCTCTACATTGGGAAGCCTGGTGATAAGTATGGGATAGAATAAGTGACAAATTTCCAAAAAGATGTCATTAATACTTTCCAAAATTTTTGGAGCCCATATGAAAATCATATCTGTCTTGGCTAATCATTAGTTCCCAAAAGTAAAAATTTACCATTTGAGTATATCCATGAAGGTTATGAGGAAGAATAACTAAGCCCATTTTACAGGTGGAAAAATTGAGGTTAATGAGGGTATATGATTCTGCCCAACAGCACACAAAGTAATAAGTGCAACTCTTTCTAGAAGCCAGGAACATTTTGAACACCTGTGCTATGTTTAGGAAAACCTTCCAATCACACCTCCCCAAGCTGAACCTAGAAAAATCACTACTGCAATGTCCTCTGAAATTAACATGTGGACATGTGCCCTGGACTCCATGTGAAGCTACGATTCAGAACTTGAGAAATTTAATGCAAAGGATGCTCTGTGAGGAGTCCATTTTTTTTCATTTCTTTGAGTGGTAGCAAAGGTGTCCATATTTAAGGTATTAGGTAATTTTTCAAGGTTACATTTCTGGTACATAAATGGCACTGGTGCTCAGGTAGGTGCTACTAGTCCTACAGAGATGTGATTTTGCACATGGTTCCTTGAAACTCAACCTCAATCCTGCATCACACCACAGACCAATGATTCCATGATCATCTCAATAACCTCTCAAAAACTATTTCTGACTCCTCAGAAAAATTACACTCCTCGTAGTATGCTTCTCAGAACCTTGACTGACTGAATCAATATGTAAACCTAGAAAAGTTTTACTACTCGCAACATAGGGTTTATGCTGGGTAAATTTTAACATCTGATTTTTTTTTCTTCAACAAGAACTGATCTGTTCATGGTACTGGCACAAAAACAGACATGAAGACCAGTGGAACAGAATAGAGGACCCAGATATGAAGCCACACAACTATAACCAACTTGTCTTTGACAAAGGAACTAAAAATATACGATGGAGAAATAGCAGCCTCTTCAACAAAAACTGCTGGGAAAACTGGTTAGCAGTCTGCAAAAAACTGAAACTAGATCCATGTATATCACCCTATACCAAGATTAACTCAAAATGGATCAAGGATCTTAATATCAGACCACAAACTCTTAAGTTGATACAAGAAAGAGTAGGAAATACTCTGGAGTTAGTAGGTATAGGTAAGAACTTTCTCAATGAAACCCCAGCAGCACAGCAACTAAGAGATAGCATAGATAAATGGGACCTCATAAAACTAAAAAGCTTCTGTTCATCAAAAGAAATGGTCTCTAAACTGAAGAGAACACCCACAGAGTGGGAGAAAATATTTGCCAATTATACATCAGACAAAGGACTGATAACCAGAATATACAGGGAACTTAAAAAACTAAATTCTCCCAAAACTAATGAACCAATAAAGAAATGGGCAAGTGAACTAAACAGAACTTTCTCAAAAGAAGAAATTCAAATGGACAGAAAACACATGAAAAAATGCTCACCATCTCTAGCAATAAAGGAAATGCAAATTAAAACCACACTAAGATTCCACCTCACCCCTGTTAGAATAGCCATCATCAGCAACACCACCAACAACAGGTGTTGGCGAGGATGCGGGGAAAAAGGAACCCTCTTACACTGTTGGTGGGAATGTAGACTAGTACAACCACTCTGGAAAAAAATTTGGAGGCTACTTAAAAAGCTAGACATCGATCTACCATTTGATCCAGCAATACCACTCTTGGGGATATACCCAAAAGACTGTTACTCCAGAGGCACCTGCACACCCATGTTTATTGCGGCACTATTCACAATAGCCAAGTTATGGAAACAGCCAAGATGCCCCAGCACTGACGAATGGATTAAGAAAATGTGGTATCTATACACAATGGAATTTTATGCAGCCATGAAGAAGAACAAAATGTTATCATTCGCTGGTAAATGGATGGAATTGGAGAACATCATTCTGAGTGAGGTTAGCCTGGCTCAAAAAACCAAAAATCGTATGTTCTCCCTCATATGTGGACATTAGATCAAGGGCAAACACAACAAGAGGATTGGACTATGAGCACATGATAAAAGCAAGAGCACACAAGGGAGGGGTGAGGATAGGTAAGACACCTAAAAAACTAGCTAGCATTTGTTGCCCTTAACGCAGAGAAACTAAAGCAGATACCTTAAAGCAACTGAGGCCAATAGGAAAAGGGGAACAGGTACTAGAGAAAAGGTTAGATCAAAAAGAATTAACCTAGAAGGTAATACCCACGCACAGGAAATCAATGTGAGTCAATGCCCTGTATAGCTATCCTTATCTCAACCAGCAAAACCCCTTGTTCCTTCCTATTATTGCTTATACTCTCTCTACAACAAAATTAGAGATAAGGGCAAAATAGTTTCTGCTGGGTATTGAGGGGGGGAGCGGGAGGGGGCGGAGTGGGTGGTAAGGGAGGGGGTGGATGCAGGGGGGAGAAATGAACCAAGCCTTGTATGCACATATGAATAATAAAAGAAAAAAGAAAAAAAATATGATGAGAAAGGGAAATTTAAAAAAAATAAATAAATAAAATAAAAAACTGACAAAAAAAAAACTGATCTGTTTATTATTTCAGTGATTACTCTTAATTCACAAGAATATAATAGTCCTGGATAATTCTGAATAAAGTAAGAACTTAGTGTCATTTACTTTGTGTTGGTGTTATGATTTGTCCCTTCTGAAAGTCGTGATGAAATTTAATCCTCATGATGAGATATGAAGCATTGGGACTAGAGGAGACCTTTAAGATGTGACTAAGGCTGTGCCCTATGGAAGGATTAATTCAGTCACATGATGGGTTCATGAGTTACCTCTAGAGTAACCAGGTCTCTTGGGCTCCCTATCTCTTACCATGTGATAAATATACCACCATCTTTGAAATCTGCCAGAAAGAAGGCATTCTTATTCTCCCAATGAATTAAATTGTTCTTTTTTCAATCTGTTGCAGCTATAAGATATATCCTTAAAAATTATTTCCTCACCAAAAATATAATATCCCCAGGATATGAAAACATAAAGTTCTGCACAATAGCCTTTTCCCTGAGAATGAGCCATTGAAAAGACACCTTTATCTTATCAACATCATACTGGATCATTGGGAAAATTAAATTGTATCTCAATGACATCACTTGAAAATACTGGGAAATTTAATTCTAACCACTCTACTACTATCTCCTCAAAAATTTTTCTCTATAGATAACAAGGATATACCCACACAAACAAGTAAAAAAAAAAAGCTCTGTCTGACAGTCTTTAGGAATAGTTAGAAATTTTGTGACCTTATCCTTATCATGTCAGGGAGGCCCAGAACACTTTGTCTGGAGTTCCCATCTATTTTCTTAATTTTATTTTATTGCTTTTACAATTAAAACCCATCAATTCTTGAACCCCAAGTAGAATCAAAGACCCCAGACTTTCTAATCTTTGCAGTGCCTTGTCCACAGTCGTGCTTAACCAGATTACTTCTTTGAACTTCCATCCCCTTCATCCATGCAGGATCCATTCTTCAGTTTGGCATGATCTGGGTGTCATCTTCCAACTACATTTCCCCGAGCTGAAAATGGTGATGTTTGTTTTGCCCCCAGACCAAGGCCCCTGAGTGGCTTATCAATGCCAACTAGTTCCACAATATCCTCTCCACACAAACCAAAAGCACTCTCAGCTACCAAAAGTGAGTTTGAAGCCTCCTCAGAATAACTCTGTCTCTCAAACTATTTTGGGGGGGTTGGACTTGGGTTTGAACTCAGGGCTTCACACTTGAAAAGCAGGTGCTCTACCACATAAGCCACACCTCCAGTCTGTTTTGCTCTGGTTATTTTGGAGATGAGGGGCTCACAAACTATTTGTCCAGGCTAGCCTCAATTGTAATCCTCCTGATCTCAGCCTCCCAAATAGGTGGTATTATAGGCATGAACCACTGGTGCTCAGCTCTCAAACATTTTTAAGTTTTCTACAAATATTATCTAAAATTTAAAATAAATCAAATACCATATCTAAAAGTGAATCAAAACATGGAACAAAATATGGCTTAGATTTCCTCTCATACCTTCACACCCTACAGAGAATCATTAAACAATCCAAAAAGAATAGCATTCCTGGGTAATAGGCTCTGCTGTGCTCTAAGTTTGGGCAAGTTCCTGAACTCAGCTTATTCAGGTGTAAAATAACAAGGCTAAGTTAAACTCTCAAATATTTTGTTCTATTGTATATTATTTGATACAAAAATATGCATTTTGTTTACATTTACCTTTTTCCCAATCTAAGACAAATGGTTATACTCACTGCAGGAAATATATAGGTATTGATCCTGCATATTTACAGATAAGCACTTTGAGGAGGTGACCTGGACTTTTAGGATTTTATCCCATAGTCCTATAACATGAAGAAGCAAGAACCAAAACCCATCTTTTTTAATTTTATTTTATCATTTTTACATTTAAAACCCATCAATTCTCAAGTAGAATGAAAGACCCCAGACTTTCTAATCTTTGCAACACTTTGTCCACAGTGATGCCTAACCAGATTATTTCCTTGAATTTTCCAGAAGTGAGACAGAGTTTTTCACAATCATTCCAAGTGAAAGTTCCAAGTCTTTACCAGTGACTACATCTGGGATGTAGACAGCACAGGATGTAATGACATTCACTCCCCACATTGATCTAACTTCTGCAGCAAGAGGATTGATGCACATTACTACAATGATTTGCTGAACTTCCTAGTCAAAGAAATCAGCTTCTATTTAGGCTGTGGAGTCAAGCACTCACCACTTCTACCTCAAAAGAAGTTTGAGGACTGGAGAGAATATTCAAGTCCCAAAGTAAGTTAACACTGAAATTAGGTTGAAAAATTCTTTAAAAGTAGGGCAATCAAGTTATTTGAAAGGCTCAAGGCATATTCTTTCTGCACTGGCAGACCCCTAAGTGGAAGTGATGGTCTCTGATAGAACAGCATCAAGTTTAACGTTGGCTCTCAAATGGGAGCTGCTAGTCTCCAAAACTACCACCTAGTGAGAATGTGATATTAGCATCACCTTATTTCCACTTTCACTTCCAGACTTCAGTCTTTCTCTCATGCAAAAATCCCTCAACTCATCTCACTCTTCCCCTCAGAAACATCATCATCTGAGGCCTAAACGTTTGGGTCCCCCAAAAATCCATACATCGACCTTAATCCCCAATGTGATGATATTAAGAAATGTGGCCTTTATCAAAGTAAAGAATACTCACAATGGGGATACATCAAAAACCTTTAGAATTGACTTAGAAATTAATGACAAAAGACAGGACTGTAAAATTGGCACAGTGTTGTAGTGGGGGGTACTTGTGGGGGGGAGGGTGAAGGAAGAAGATTAAGGTGAAGGTATATAGTTGTCATATACTTATATTAAATAGAACAATGAAACCTCTTGCAATTGCTTGAAGTGGGATGGGGAGGGGATGGAGGGGGAGAGATGGTAGGGGTGATCTAACCAATGTAAAATATAAGACTATTTGGAATTGTCATAATGAATATATCCTAATAAAAAGAAATTTTAAAACAGAAATGTGGCCTTTGAGAGTTAATTAGATAGTGAACACTCTTGATGTTAGTGCCCAAAATGACCTAACTTACTTCCACTAGGTCCCACTTCCTAAAGGTTCCACCACCTCCATAGCACCACCAGCTGGAGGCCAAGCCTTCCACACACATGCACCGTGAGAGAAATTTAAGATCCAAAATATAACACCAACTTCTAGATTCAGAGTTTACTCAGGCTAGACTCCCTCAGGTATGCTCAGTCTGAAAACCACAGTTAACACTCTCTTTGGTCTTCATACTCTAGATCAGTAAGCTCATCTGCTTTTACTCTCAAATATTCAAGAGGCTGACTCCACATTGAAAACTTAGCTCTCGGTTGCAGCTACCAAAACTTATTATTAAGTAAATAAAAGTTTAAGATGGATTGGTTTTAGAAATAATCTAGCTCAAGTCCCCATCAATTTTCAGATAAGGAGACAGAAACGCAAGAGGTGAAATAACTTGTGAAGGTCACAGAGCTCAATAAGCAGCAAGGTCAGGACCAGCCCCCAAGGCTCTTGGCTTCCTGACACCAAGTTTAATACTCTTTCCTTGATGTCACATCACCTGTACTGGCCAGTCAGTCATGATTGTCACACACAGGAGATTAAAGAGAAAGCTTTTTAATTCTCTAAGTTAGGATATTTTACAATATAAAATATCCCTTAAACATTAGAATATATGATTTGTGGTTTTGTTTTTGTTTTGGCTGTACTGGGGTTTTGAGTCAGGGCCTTATGCTTGCTCGGCAGGCTTTCTACCACTTGAGCCACACCCCTGCCCTTTTTGCTTTATTTTTCAATTAGGATCTCACACTTTTTGCCCAGGGACCAACCTGGTTTGTAATCCTCCTACCTATACCTCTCACATAGCTGGGATTGCAGGCATGTACCACTTTGTTGTTTGTTCTTTCATTTTTTATCAAGCACTTCCTTGTCCAGCTGGAAGAAATAATCCTTAAGTACCAATAATGGAGAGATCATAGAGAATCTATAATAATTGATGAACCTGTAATTGGATACTGGATCCTGAGACTAATTCCCCATGTCAGAAGGGGAATTTTGTTGAAGAGAGGACATAAGCAATAATAAGACAAAGCATTTTTGCTAGTTGAGATAAGGATAGCTATACTTAGTGATTCCTAGCATTGTTTCCATGCACGAGTGTGTTACATCCCAAATTGATTCTTCTCTACTTGACCTTTTCACTACTTCCCAGTCACCTTCCCATATTGACTTGTCGCTTTAAGGTTTCTGTATTAGCTCCTCTGCAGTGGGGACATCAAACACTTTCATGTTTTGGGTTTCCTACCTATCCCCCATACCTCCCATATGTGCTCCCCTTTTAGCATGGGACCCAAGTCTAACAACATTTCTATATTTGCCCCAGATCTAAAGTCCTCATATGAGGGAGAACACATGATTTTTGGTCTTCTGAGCCTGACTAACCTCGCTCAGAATGATGTTCTCCAGTTCCATCCATTTGCTTGAGAATGGTAAGATTTCATTCTTCATGACTGAATAAAACTTCGTTGTGTGTAAATACCACATTTTCTTAATCCACTCGTCAGTAGTAGGGCATCTTGGCTGTTTCCATAACTTGGCTATTGTGAATAGTGCTGCAATAAACATGGGTGTGCAGGTGCCTCTGGAGTAACCTGAGTCGCATTCCTTTGGGTATATCCCCAGGAGTGGGATTACTGGATCATATGGTAGATTTCTGTTTAGATTTTTAAGAAGCCTCCATATTGTTTTCCAGAGTGGTTGCACTAGCTTGCATTCCCACCAGCAGTGTACCAGGGTTCCTTTTTCCCCGCATCCTTGCCAACACCTGTTGGTGGTGTTGTTTTTGATGATGGCTATTCTAATAGGGCTGAGGTGGAATCTTAGTGTGGTTTTGATTTGCCAACTTTATAGCTAGAGATGCTGAGCATTTTTTCATGTGTTTTTTTTTGCCATTTAAATTTCTTCTTTTGAGAAAGTTCTGTTTAGTTCAGTTGCTCATTTCTTTATTGGTTCATTGATTTATAGGGGGTTTACTTTTTTGAGCTCCCTGTATATTCTAGTTATCAGTACTTTGTCTGATGTATACCTGGCAAATATTTTCTCCCACTCTGTGGGTGGTCTCTTCAGTTTACAGACCATTTCTTTTGTTGTGCAGAAGCTTTTTAATTTTATGAAGTCTCATTTGAGCATCCTTTCTCTTAGTTGCTGGGCTTCTAGGGTTCTATTGAGGAAGTCCTTGCCTGTACCTATTGCTTCCAGAGTATTCCCTGATGTTTCCTGTACTAACTTCAGAGTTTCTAATCTGATATTAAGGTCCTTGATCCATTCTGAGTTGATACTAGTATAGGGTGATAAAATGGATCTAGTTTCAGTTTTTTTGCGGGCAGATAACCACTTTTCCCAGCAACATTTGTGGAAGAGACTGTCTTTTCTTCATCATATGTTTTTGTCACCTTTCTCAAAAAATAAGGTAGGCATAGCTGTGTGGATTCATATCCGGGTCCTCTATTCTGTTCAACTGGTCTTCATGTCTGTTTTTGTGCCAGTACCATGCTGCTTTTATTGCTATTGCTGTGTAATATAGTTTGAAGTTAGGTATTGTGATATCTCCAGCATTGCTCTTTTTGCTGAGTATTGCCTTGGCTATTCACTGTCTCTTGTGTTTCCAAATGAACTTTAGGGTAGATTTTTCAATCTCTGTGATGAATGTCATTGGGATTTTGATGGGAATTGCATTAAACATGTAGATTACTTTTGGTAGTATAGACATTTTTACTATGTCGATTCTACCAATCCATGAGCACGGGAGATCTCTCCACCTTCTGTAGTCTTCCTCAATCTCTTTCTCATGGGTTTATAGTTCTCCTTGTAGAGGTCATTCACATCCTTTGTTAAGTTTACTCCTAGGTATTTGATTTTTTTTACGCTATTTAAATGGAATTGTTTCCATATATTCTTTCTCAGTTTTTTCGTTATTGGTGTAGAGAAAAGCTAATAATTTTCATAAGTGGATTTTGTATTCTGCCACCTTATTGTAGCTGTTCATAGTGTCTAGAAGTTTTTGGTAGAGTTTTTTGGGTCTTTAAGTTATAGGATCATATCATCTGCAAATAGGGATATTTTGACAGTTTCTTTACATTTTTGTATTTCTTTTATTTCTTCTTCTTGCATTATTGCTCTGACTAGGAATTCCAGTACTATGTTGAATAGCAGTGGGGCTAGTGGGCACCCTTGTCTCATTCCTGATTTTAGGAGAAATGGTTTCAGTTTTTCTCCATTAAGTATGATGTTGGCTGTAGATTTGTCATATGTAGCCTTCACAATGTCGAGGCACATTCCTTCTATTCCTAGTTTTCTTACAGCTTTTATCATGAAGTGGTGACAAATCTTACCAAGGCTTTTTCAGCATCTATTGAGATGAAGTGGTTTTTGTCTTTGCTTCTGTTAATGTGCTGTATTACATCTATAGATTTGTGTATGTTGAACCACCCCTGCATCCCTGGGATGAAGCCAACTTGGTCATAGTGAATGATCTTTCTGATGTGTTTTGGATTTGGTTTGCCATTATTTTATTGAGGATTTTTGCATCAATGTTTATTTAAAAGATTGGCCTATAGTTCTCCTTTTTGGAGGTGTCTTTGTCTGGTGTTGAGATGAATGTAATACTGGCTTCATAAAATGAGTTAGAAAGTGTTCCTTCCCTTCCTATTTCATGGAACAGTTTAACAAGGGTTGGTATTAGTTCTTCTTTAAAGGTCTGATAGAATTCATCAGAGAATCCATCAGGTCCTGGACTTTTCTTTTTTGGGAAACTCTTTATTGCTGGTTCAATTTCATTTTGTGTTATAGATCTATTCAGGTGATTAATGTCCTCTTGGTTCAATTTGGAAGGTCAGAAGTATCTAGAAATTTGTCCATTTATTCAATATTTTCAATTTATTAAAATACAGTTTCTCAAAGTAGTCTCTGATGATTCCCTAGATTTCCGTGGTGTTTGTTGTTATCTCCCCTTTTGCATTTCTGATTTTACTGATTTGGGTTTTTTTCTCTCCTCATTTTAGTCAGGTTTGCCAGGGGTCTGTCAATCTTATTTATTTTTTCAAAGAACCAGCTTTTTGTTTCATTGATTCTTTATATGGTTTTTTTGGTTTGTTTGTTTCTACTTCATTAATTTTGGCCCTTATTTTTATTATTTCTCTCCTTCTGCTTGTTTTGGGTTTTGTTTGTTCTTGTTTTTCTAGGAGTTTGAGATGTATCATTAGGTTATTGATTTGAGATCTTTCTGTCCTTTTAATATATGCACTCATGGCTATAAACTTTCTTCTTAGGACTGCCTTTACTGTGCCCCATAGATTCCGGTAGGTTGTGTTTTCATTTTCATTAACTTCCAGGAACCTTTTAATTTCCTCTTTTATTTCATCAATGACCCATTGATCATTGAGCAATGTTTGTTCAGCTTCCAATTGTTTGCATGTTTTCTACTGCCGTATTTGTTGTTGAGTTCTAGTTTTAATGCACTATGATCAGATAGAATGCATGGGATTATTTCTATTTTCTTATATTAGCTAAGGTTTGCTTTGTGCCCTAAGATATGATCAATTTTGGAGAAGGTTCCATGGGCTGCTGAGAAGAATGTATATTGTGCAGATGTTGGATGAAATATTCTGTAGACATCAAGTAGGTCCATTTGATCTATGGTGTGATTTAGTTCTAGGATTTCTTTATTGATGTTTTGTTTGGATGACCATTCTATCAGTGATGGGGGGTATTAAGGTCTCCCACTACCACTGTGTTGGAGTCTATATGTGCTTTTAAGTCCTTTAAACTATGTTTGATGAAATTGGGTGCACTGAGATTGGGTGTGTATAGATTTATAATTGTTATTTCCTTTTGGTTTATTTCCCCTTTTATTAGTATGGAGTGTCCTTCTTTATCTTGTTTGATCAATGTAAGTTTGAAGTTTACTTTGTTCGAAATAAATATTGCTACTCCTGCCTGGTTTTGGGGGCCATTGGCTTGGTAAATCTTCTTCCAGCCTTTTACCCTAAGCCAATGCTTGTTTCTGACAATGAGGTAGGTCTCCTATAGGCAACAAATTGTTGGATCTTCCTTTTTAATCCAGTTTGCCAGTGTCTTTGATGGGGGAGTTCGGTCTGTTAACATTCAGTGTTAGTATTGATAGGTATGTGGTGATTCCTGTCATTTAGTGTCTTTGTTGTTTAGGAGTTTGATTGTGTGCAGCTGACTCAATGTTACTCTCTACTTTCTTGTCTTTTCTTCTTCTGTGGTTTAGTACTGCCTGTCCTTTCATGGTTTTGTTGCTTTCATTTTCTGTGTGCAGAATTCCTTGAAGAATCCTTTGTAGTGGTGGTTTGGTGGTCATATATTGTTTTAGTTTCTGCTTATCATGGAAGACTTTTATTGCTCCATCTATTTTGAGTGATAGTTTTGCTGGGTAGAGTATCCTAGGGTTGGAGTTATTTTCATTCAGTGCCTGGAAGACCTCACTCCATGCTCTTCTTTGCTTTTAAGGTTTCCATTGAGAACTCTGCTGTGATTTTGATAGGTTTACCATTGTATGTTATTTGTTTTTTCACTCTTACAGCCCTCAATATTCTTTCTTTAGTCTCTGCACTTGTTTTTTTAATAATAATATGTCATTTTGGTCAAGTCTGTTTGGTGTCCTGGAGATTTGGTGTCCTGTACCTGAATGGGTACAGTTTTCTCTAGATTTGGGGAATTTTCTGTTACTATTTTGTTGAATATATTACAAATTCCTTTTGCTTGCACCTTTTCTCCTTCTTTAATGCCCACCATCTCACGTTTGGGCTTTTGATGATTTGGTGAGTTCTTGCATATTCCTTTCACAGGTCTTGAGTTGTTTGACTAATAGCTCTTCAGTATTTCCTTTAATTTCCATTTCATCTTCAAGTTCTGAGATGCTGTCTTCTGCTTGTTCTAGTAATCTGGAGTGGCTTCCATTGTGATTTGTGTTTCTGTCTCATTCTTTTTCTGAGGTTTTCCATATCATGGGTCACTTCCTCTTTAATATTGTCAATTTTCATCTTTAATTAATTTATCGCTCTATTTATAGTGTTCTCTGTTTCACTTTGGTGTTTATTTAGGGCTTTTATGAGTTCATTTATTTATTTTTGTGTCTTCTCATATTCTTTATTTTTGGTGTCTTAGAATTTCTTGAGTGCCTCTTGTACATTTTGGTTGACCATGTCTAGCAACATCTCCATGAAATTTTCAGTGACTACTTGCAGGATTTCTTCTTTCAGATTGTTCTTGTGGGCTTTGCTACATTCCTTGGCATAGTTTATCTTTGTTTTGTTGGAGTCTTGAACTGGGTATCCATTTTCTCCATTTTCCTCTGAATCCTGTATTAGTTTATTTTGGGTGGAGAATGGTTTCCATCCCTTTTTCATCTTCCCATTGCTCCACTTGGTACTATGTACTATGTTCTTGCTAGGCTATTGGAGGTTTCAGTCACCTGTTTTCTTTCCCTTGGTTTAATTTTGTTTTGTGGGTGTGTTGTGTTTTAGGTTAGTGTATATATGCTCTTTCTGTAGATAACTAACAAAACAAAGAAAGAAAGAAAAAGAAAACCAAATCAATAGGGAGAGGTGGTGGGCAAACAAACAGGAAACAAGACAAACAAATACATAAAAAAAAAATTCCAAGTTCAGGAACAATAGAATTTCAGTGTTAGTAGTTCTGGTGTTACTGCTTCAGTATCCAGTCCTGGTGTTGGTATTTAAGCAGAAGCTCTGTCTTAGTGTTGCCAGGTGGTTGGGGAGACTCACCAGTTTTTTTTCCTATCTTTCAGCACAGCTGCTTAGTCAGCTCCTCCTTCAGTGGGGTATGGCTTGTCCTCATGTTCCAGAGATCAGCTCAGTAGCCCACCAGCTATCTTGCTTTGGAGTTGGGTTTCACTGTGTTGGTTTTGGGGGCTTGCTTCTTTGCCTCACCTCCTTTCTCTGGGGCAAGGTCAGAGATCCATTAGCTGGCCCCCTGCTGTCAGTGTGTTATGATTGTTTGCTGATTGTTTTTCAATTTTGCAATGTTGTTTGACTTTGGATGTTGCTCACTGACTCAGGAGATAAGCTTTGTGGACTGCTCCCTGCCCTATTTCAAGCAGAGGCTTATCACCCACTCACTGTCAGCCCTTCTGCCTTTCCAGTCTTTGTTTACTGAAAGTTCAAGTGGAGATCAGCTCCTTGCCTCTCCCCCCTTCTCCAGTGTGCTTAAAGCATCCCACCCCCTCTGGTGCATGTTCCTTTTTAGTTCCTTGTTTATTATTCAGTTTTGCTTTTTGATTTTTTTTTTTTTTTGCAGGGTGAGGTGTCAGTCTGTCCAGCGGGCTATGCTGGTTTATCCCAGGGGTGGCTGTGGGAATACTGCATGATGCTTATTTGCTCATCTGTTAGTCTGCCGGATGTCTCCCAAGCAGGTTTGGAGCCAGCATCTGGCAGCATGGGAGCCCTCCTGTTTTCTCAGTGTAATGTGACATTGAGAAGCTTTGTACAGGCTGGGGGTTCAGGGTGTCAAAGTTTTGATTCTTCTTGATGTTTTTCTGCCAAGTGTTGCTCCAGCATCTCAGGAAGATTTTTTATTTACAGAGCTCACACTGTCTGCTTCTGCACTCTAGTTGCCATCTTGGATCTTCATGGAGATATTTTTAATAGAATTAAAAATTCTCATATCCACATAGATGTGAGATAGAGAAATATATATGTGCAAATTCCAATCTTGAAAACATCTTTCTGTAGATTAACAAAAGTTTTTTTGTGTTTATTTTTAGCAGCACAGTGTTTCTGTGGAAAGCTGATTGCTATTCAGAAAATGTAATATAGAAGGATTTGAATTCCAATCCTGAAATTTTATAAAATTGTTTAAAATCATAATTTTTATTTGACCTATATGTTCTACAGGTATAATTTTAATGATGTGGAGGCTTTTTAAGAACTTGTGAGACAAAACATCTGATGCTGAGAACTCCATCCCCTCTCTAGACCAAGGATTAGACACTCTAGTAGTAAAGACAGATTGCCTAGATTTTTTAAACTTGCCAAGGCAATTCTGATGCCCATGTAAAATCAATAATCTTTATTTCTTACAGAAATAAAGCCCCAGAGCATAAGGTAGGTAGCCTCTTGTGTTATAACTCTTCTAAAACAACAACAAAGTCCAAAAACTTTTGGCAACTGTCTTGAGCTAAAGATGCTCAAACGTGGCATGGATAGGAACCAGCCCAGATCCACAACAAAACCCACTGTTACTCATATGTGTAATTCAATCACATGGATGAACTTCTTAAAGACATTCTGGTGTCATTAGACATGACATGAGTGTCCTCATTCATGCTTTTCTATTTTACTTTTGTGATAATTTTGTGTGACATTTAGTGTGTCAAAACTACTTGGGGTCCTTCTTTCCTCATCTGTAAAAATTTTTAAAACTTGAATTATTCTTAGGCTGAAATTATGTAATCCCTCCCCAGCTCTTTTTTCCTCATGTGTTCACCAATGATTTACCTCCTGGCCCAAGTTGTGGGGTAAGACCAAATTGAAATAGAAATATTATTGTCACATTTAATCCTTTCAAAAAACCTATGGGGGCAGTTACTATTATGGAAAGTTTGTTTTAACAGCAGTAGTGTTTGAACTCAGAGCCTCATGCTTGCCATACAGGTGCTCTACCATTGGAGCCATGCCTCCAGCCCAGTACTACTATTAATATCATTTACAGATGAGGAATCAGACTCAAAGAGATGAAATAATTTTCCCAAGAAGGCACAGTAGGTGGCAGAACCTAGACTGAACCCAAATATGGCTGATTGCCGATCCCTGTATTCAATTTTATTCCCCTCATGTTTAGAGACTCATATGAAGAGCGGTCTTGCTGAGGACTGCTTCATGCTCACATTATTGGAAATTCAAATAGCTGAGTCTTGAATCAATAAGCTATGACTATTTTGCTTGCACAGAATTGTAACCCTTGGACCCTTACAGAGACTATATTCTCAATGTCCTGTATAGCTATCCTTATCTCAACCAGCAAAAACCCTTGTTCCTTCCTATTGTTGCTTATACTCTCTCTCTACAACAAAATTAGAAATAAGGGCAAAATAGTTTCTGCTGGGTATTGAGGTGGGGGAGAAGGAGGGGGCGGAGTGGGTGGTAAGGGAGAGGGTAGGGGCAGGGGGGAGAAATGAACCAAGCCTTGTATGCATATATGAATAATAAAAGAAAAATGAAAAAAAAAAACAGAGACTATATTCTTCTGTTCCAAACACACACACACACACACACACACACACACACACAATTAGTCAATGCTCAGTCATCAAATGTTTCTGCTGATAGGGGTTCTTAGAAAATCTACTCCACAACCTTTATGACACATAAATGGTGAAACTGAGGCTCAGAGTCTTGCTAACCATCACAAATCTAGCTGGAGGCAGGACTGGAGCCCAATTTTCACCCTGACTCACAGAGTCAGGCATTACCAAGTAGTTTATAGCTGCAAATGATTTTTGAACATGTTCATCAATATTTTAAAGACACTGGTAAAATCCCACTACAAGATTATCATGCAACAAAGCTGTTTCTATATAGCAGAGAATACTTCAAAATCTTAACACTGTGTCCTCCAAAGTCACCTATAACCTTAAGAGGACATGAAAGTCTAAAGATGATTATTTTATTCTGATGTCTCCCACATATTAATAACTTTGCATTTTTGTATTTGTGTGTGTGTGTGTGTTATTCAACATACACAAAAGAATGTGACCAGACTAAACTATATGCAGCTCTTGGTTCTTTGACATAAAAAGCACTCATATTTTACTATCTCTGTTTCTTATAAAACACTCAGATCACTTATAACATAAGGATGAAGAACACTGAGTGTTATGCCTATATGTTATGCCTATCCACAGAATAAATCCTCATACTTGGCTACTTTGGAGTGTCCATGCATATTTCCTACTCAAGAGCAGATTTGTACAATTAACTCACTGAGCACCTAATATATGAGCTTAGTAGCTAGGAGAAGGGAGATGAGCAAAGCAGAGGCCCTTTTCTCATAGAAGTCAGTCTACCAAAAAAAACTGGAATGCACAGAAAGTACACTAGAATTTGACAAATTGTGCACCAAAAACAAATTCAAGATGTGCTGAACCTCACAGGAAGAGCATTTATGTGTGTTTGTGAGTAGACAAGCTTCCAAATGGATATGAGATGTGACATGAGTCTAGAACCATGAACTAGAATTCCCCAGAAGAGAATTCCAGAAAAGTAAACAGCAAGGACCTGAAGTAGAATATGGAATGTTTAGGAACTGAAGTGAGTGAAACATGGACCTGAAAGATGGGCAGGGTCTTTATCATAAAGGGTCTTTCATCCTTGGTGCCTAGGCATCTACTGGTCCTTCTATTCATTGATTTTCCTCGCTCAAGTTCCCCTCCATGTCAAAGTCCCTCTGGCTTCTTGAATAAGTTCAGTAGCCAACCCTTGAGCCTCCACTTTAAGAATTGTTTATCCCCAATGACGTCCATGATCTTGCCTTGCCTTTGCAACAGAAGCAGTCTTCACTCCTCCTTTCTATCTCAAAAAAATCCCACCAACACTGTACCACAGCCTGAACATCCTTACCAACACTTGTTACTTTCTGTCTTTTTATTCTAGCTCTCCTCATTAGTGTGGAGTAAGATCCCATCCTCATTTTCATTGGCATTGCACCAATGCTGACAAGGCTGAGTGTATACTTTTTGCATATGAAAATACAAAAATTTCCTCACCTTGAACTGTAAAAGCACCAAAATGTGTTAAATAGTGTATCTTAAAGTGTACTGACATGTACCCATCATGGAAGACAATATATACGTAATTATATAACAACTGCATTGCCATCGGCTAGCTACAAATGTTATATTTTACAAATAAATATATATTCATTTCAGTTCTGTGATTTTTTTTCCTGTTCTGAAATCAATAGAAATATCTTTTCAGGTGTCTAGGTCAGATCCACAGTCATTCCTATTCAGTGGTAAAACAGGCTATTGGCACTTCAGATAAGATAATAAGAAAAGAAAAAGTATCATCATACTGCTCAAAAGGGAATCTGAGAGCAAAGAGAAAGAACAACCCAGAACCAATACCTTGGCCTCATTCTTTCTGGTTTATTTCTAGTTCCTTAGTGAGGGGAGATTGAAAAGGAATGTTACAATTCAGTATTTCTTATTTTAATGTATTGAATGTCTCCCTACATTATATGCTTCATTGTTTTTGTTTAAAGGAAGGGGGCAAGACAGCAGATTGCTGGCATTCCTATAGTGTAGAGGCCACCAACTACTCCAAAAAAAGGAAGATCAGAGGACACCAAAAGGCACCCATGGGATCCTACAACCAGTGGAAAGAAAAACCCTCTCTGAATCCACAAATAGAGAAACAACTAACCATGGGAAGAATGGGAATAACAACCCACAGCTCAACACTCCCAATCCCCCACCCCTGAAGTTCCCATGCAGCTCCAGGCTCCATTACTCATCAGTAAGTCCCACTGCCTGGCACACACAGGAACTTGGAGCTCCAGACTCCCTCCTAATACACAACCTGCTACCTTCACCCTGAAAGGCCAGGAAAACCAACACCCCTGTATAAGCAGGTCGCATGGCTCCTGTTGCTCCATGGGTAACAGAAGGCATAAGCCAGCAGGTTCTGTTCACCCAGCAACAGTGCCACAGAACTGAGCTCCCTGAAGCCAATGTGGGAGATCGGGCCTGGAACTCCAGCTGCACGCAGGCTATGTTCTCCTAAGCCAGCAGCATCACCACAGGACTAAGCTTCCAGAAGCTCACACAAACCATCAAGACTAAACGAGAAACACCCTCAGACACATCATAATCAAAATACTCAGCACACAGAACAAAGAAAGAATTCTGAAAGCTGCAAAAGAGAAAAGACAAGTCACATATAAAGGCAGACCCATTAGAATAACAGCAGATTTCTCAACTCAAACTGTAAACTCAAGAAGGTCATGGAAAGACATAATCCAGGCCCCAAAAGAAAACAACTGCCAACCCAGACTAAAACTATTCTTCCTAAGTGAAGGAGAAACTAAAAACTTCCACAATAAGGAAAAACTAAAGGAATTTGTGACCACCAAGCCAGCACTTAGAACTTTAGAAGACACTGAAAGAACTTTTACATATAGAAGAAGAAACTAGAGTGAGCTGGGTAGACACAAGAGAGAATAAACCCTTTTGAGCAAGAAGATCCATAAACAAGAAATAGGTAAAACTAAATAACAGGTGAACAAGAATGACTGGAAACAACAGTCACCTCTCAATACTAACACTTAATGTAAATGACCTCAATGCCCCAATCAAGAGATAGAATAGCAAATTAGGTTAAAAAAAAACAAGACCCAACCATATGATGCTTACAAGAGATTCATCTAACTGAAAAAATTAAACACTGGCTTAGCGTCAAAGGATAGAAAAAAGTTTTTCAAGCAAATATACTCCATAAACAAGCAGGAGTAGCTATACTCGTCTCTGACAAAATAGACTTCAAACTAAAATCAATCAGAAGAGACAATGAAGGCCACTTTATATTAATTAAAGGAAAAATTCCTCAAGAGGAAATATCAATTCTTGACATATATGCACCAAATGCAGGGGTACCCATCTACATTTAAAAAGACTCTAATGGACCTAAGAGCAAAGACAAACCCTAACACAGCAAGAATGGGAGACCTGCAACCCCACTGTCACCAATAGATAGGTCATCCAGGCAAAAGATCAACAAAGAAACCTCAGAGCTACTCCACACATTAGATCGAATTGACATAGTCAACATCTACAGAGTATTTCTCCCCACAAACAGGCAATATACATTCTTTTCACACCTCATGGAACTTTCTCCAAAATGGATCATATTTTAGGACACAAAGCAAGTCTCAACAAATTCAAGAAAACTGAAATAATCCCCTGCATATCAGATCACAATGGAATAAAACTACACTTCAACAACAAAAGAAACCCCAGAAAATACTCCATCACATGGAAACTGAACAACACACTGCTAAAAAACCAATAGGTGACCAAAGTCACAAGGGAAGAATTCAGAAAATTCCTAGAATCCAATGAAAATACAACATGCCAGAATCTGTGGGACAGTAAAGTCCATGCTAAGGGGAAAGTTTATAGCTATAAGTGCCTACATTAAAAAACCAGAGAGCTCTCAGATAAACAATCTAGTGATGCACCTTAAGCTTCTAGGAAAATAAGAACAAACCAAACCCAAAACCAGCAGATGGAGAGAAACAGCAAAGATTAGGGCCAAGATAAATGAAATCAAAACCAAATAAAGTATGCAAAGAATCAATGAAACAAAGAGTTGGTTCTTTGAAAAGATTAACAAGATCAACAAACCCTTAGCCAACCTAACAAAACAGAAGAAGGAGAAGACCCAAATTAATAAAATCAAGATGAAAAAGGGGACATAATCACAAATACCAACAAAATCCAGAGAATCATTAGAGAGTACTTTGAAATTTTGTATTCAAGTAAATTGGAAAATCTAGGTGAAATGGACAAATTCCTAGATGCATGCAACCACCCAAAATTGAACTAAGAAGATATTAGCCACTTAAATAGTCCTATTACATGCAATGAAATTGAAACAATAATAGAGTCTCCCTACAAAGAAGAGCCCAGGACCTGATGGATTCACAACCGAATTTTGCTAAACCTTTAAAGAAGAAATAACACCAATACTCCTCAAACTTTTCCAGGAAATAGAAAGGGAAAAAACACTACCAAACTCATTCTATGAAGCCAGCATTATACTCATTCCAAAACCCAAACCAGGAAAGAGAATTATATACCAATATCTTTAATGAATATAGATGCGAAGATTCTCAACAAAATACTGGCAAACAGAATTCAATAACACATCAAAAAGATCATACACCATGACCAAGATCCAGGGATGTAAGAATGGTTCAACATACATAAATCCATAAACATAATGCAGTACATAAACAGATGCAAGGACAAAAACCACATAATCCTCTCAATAGACATAGAAAAAGCCTTTGACAAAATCCAACACTCTTTCATGATAAAAGCTCTAAAGAAACTAGGAATAGAAGGAACATTCCTTAACATAATGAAGGTTATATACGACAAACCTAGAGCCAACATCATATTAAATAGAGAACAACTGAAACCATTCCCCTTAAAATCAGGAAGGAGACAGGATGTCCACTTTCCAAACTCCTGTTCAATATAGTTTTTTAATTCCTAGCCAGAGCAATAAGAAAAGAGCAAGAAACAAAAGAGATTCAAATAGGGAAGGAAAAAGTCAAACTATCCCTATTTACAGATGACATGATCCTATACCTAAGGGACCCCAAAAACTCTACCAAAAAGCTATTAGAAATCATAAACTCTTTCAGCATAGTAGCAGGATACAAAATTAACATACAGAAATCAGTAGCTTTTCTATACACCAACAACACACAGACTGAGAAAGAAATCAGGGAGACAATCCCATTTACAATAGCCTCAAAAACAATAAAGCACCTAGGTATAAATTTAACGAAAGAAACCAGACCTTTTTAATGAAAACTATAAACCACTGAAGAGAGACATGGAAGAAGACTTCAGAAGATGGAAAGACCTTCCATGCTCCTGGACTGGTAGAATCAACATTGTGAAAATGGTCATACTACCAAAAGTAATCCACATGTTCAATGCAATACCTATCAAAATTCCAGTGACATTCTGCACAGAAATAGAAAAGGCAGTCATGAAGTACATATGGAAACACAAAAGACCTCAAATAGCCAAAGCAATTCTGAGCAAAAAGTACAACACTTGAGGCATCACAATACCCTACCTCAAGCTATACTACAAAGCCGTAACAATAAAAACAGCATGGTATTGGGCACAGAAACAGACAAGAAGATCAATGGATCAGAATAGAAGATCCAGATGTAAGTCCACCCATCTATAACCGGCTGATCTTCAACAAAGGAGCCCAAAACACACAAGGGATAAAAGATAGCCTCTTCAACAAATGCTGCTGGGAAAACTGGATATCCACATATAGAAGACTGAAACTAGATCCCTGTCTTTCACCCTACACCAAAATCAATTCAAAGTGGATCAAAGACCTTAATATAAGGTCTGAAACTTTGAAACAACTCCAAGAAGCAGTAGGAAATACGTTTTAACAGATAGGTATAGGGAAAAATTTCCTAAACAGAACTCAAACAGCTCAGCATCTAAGAGAAACAATGAACAAATGAGACTGTATCAAACTAAGAGCCTCTGCACAGCAAAGGAAACAGTCATCAGACTCAAGAGACAGCCTACTGAATGGGAGAAAATCTTTGCCATCCAACAAGGGACTGATATCCAGAATCTACAGGAAACTCAAAAAACTCAGCCCCCAAAGAATCAACACCCCAATGAAGAAATGGGCAAATGAATTAAATAGGAAGAGGTACAAATAGCCAGTAAATACATGAAGAAGTGTTCAACTTCCTTGGTTATAACAGAGACACAAATCAAAACAATACTTAGATTTCATCTCACCCCAGTTAGAATGGCCAGAATCAAGCGTAATAACAGCCACAAATGCTGGCAAAGATATGGTGAAACAGGAACCCTCATACATTGCTGGTGGGAATGAAAATTAGTTCAACCACTATGGAAAACAGTATGGAGAGTCCTCAAAAAAAACTAGAGATAGAACTGCCATACAATCCAGTGAAACTGTTCCTGGGCATCTACCCAAAAGAATGTACAACAGGATACAGTATAGATACATCTACACCAATGTTCATCACAGCACTATTCACAATACCCAAGCTTGGTAACAACCCAGGTGCCCTACAGCTGATGAATGGATCATGAAATTATGGTATATATATACACACACACACACATATATATGTAGTATATGGTAGATGGACTTCATATACCTATATGAAACAAAACTAGAAAACACTTTGCAGTTGCTTTAAGTGGGGTTGAGGGGGAGAGATGATGGGGCAATGTAACTAAAGTACAATATAAGTTTAATCAGAATTGTCACTATGAACCCCCCCACACGTATCGTGAATATATCCTAACAAAAATTTATTTTTAAAAAGTTTTCTTTCAAAAAATCAATTTATTGTTTCCTTAGAAATTCTTTAGTCTTCCTGATGGCCCCATTTTAAAAGCCCCATCCAAAAACTTAGGATTTACTCAACTTCTATGTGCTGTGTTACACATCTGACTGTCATCTCATTTAATCACACAGTTGCCTATACTTGATAGATCTTCAAATAAGACGATTAAGAGTGATTTCAAAAGTTTCATCCATTCAGACTTACCTATTTAGGTGTCTAACATATGATAGATTGATAGATAAACAAATGCATGAGTTATACCCAGAATATCAGGAAGGTTGTTTTCCTATTTCAAAGGTCCCTAGGTAGACTTCCTAGAGGATTAAACTTTCAGCTGAATGTTCTATTCTTCTCAACAGAGTGGTTGGTTGAGTACCAGGAAAACCGACAAAGAATCAAGTCAATTAATTAAAGGCAAAAGCAATTTGAGTCATGGGTGTTCATGATTCTATCAAACTAAAGGACTTAGTGAAGCAGATGAATGGCCTCAGAGGAACATTAGCTCCCCAGGTCAGCCAGCTCTGGTAGCTCAGTGTGAAGGGTGTAAAACTGGCTACTTCTACATTAGCCATTGCATTTTGCAATAACTGCTTCATATCACTAACAAACCAATTTGTTTTCAGTGTCACCTCTTGCACATATGATTTGTGCGAACATACACAAATCATTCGATTTCTCTAGGGCCCAGTTTCCTTATCTGCAAAATGAAGGTGATAATTTTTGTCTCAAAGAATTCTCGTGGATCAAAGGAACTACTAGATATACAAATAAAATGTTTTACATACAGCAAAACCACCACAAAGTCATGGGGTAGTGGTACACAAAGATGGGTATTCCAAAGGCATGGTTGCTCACATCTGTAATCCCAGCTTCTCAAGAAGCAGCAATCAGGAGGATTGAGGTTCAAGGCTAGCCTGGGCAGAATGTGGGTGAGACCCTGTCTCAACACAGTATCCAGGTATGGTGGTTTATGCCTGTTATCCCAGCTATATGGCTACATGGGAAGCCATAGATAAGAGGATTGTGGTCAAGGCTGGCTCTGGGCAAAAACACGAGAGCCTATCTGAAAAAGAACTAAAGCAAAAATGTGCTGGTGTTATGGGAGAGTGGCTGCCTAGCAAGAAGAAGGCCCAAATTTAGACCCCAGCACTGCCACAAAAAAGGGGGGTATTCCTCCAGGGAATCCTTTCATATTCCTTCTCAAAATATAATACCATAGTTAGCTTAGATGTTGAAAATTATCCCATCTCAGGCCGGCAATGTAGCTCAGTGGTAAAGCACTTGCCCAGCATGTGTAAGCCCAAAGTCCCATCCCCCATACAGACAAAAGAAAGAAATAGAAAGAAACAAGCAAACTATACCATCTTAAACCTTTGTTTGACTTTAGCCCATCATCTCATCTTTAGAGTATTGCAGGACTCAAGAAGTCAGCCACCTCACTAACTTCCTTCTGAACCCATTCTTGATGTTTTTCTGGGCCCAGGGAGCTGCACTCAGTTAAGATGTCTGTGAAATTGAGACTTACCCATGGCATTCATTTCTGAAACTTAGTTGTTGCCTGAGCATTTCAGACACCTTGTAGGATCCCAGCCAGCTAACCACTCTTGAGGAATAGAGGAGAAGGTGACAGGGTATTCAAATTCTGCTCTAAGTTTTATGCTGACTGGAATAAAATTAAATTATGCTGTTTTGAAAGACACTGGCTTATTAATACAGCTAACCATGCTTGAGATACTCAGAAGCACCAATCCTGCCATTATTAAAAAGGCTTATGACAATGTAGGCTAATTTTATTTCTGCTTTGATTCAGTGTTGGCCTTTCAGATACAGCCTGAGTCACTTTCATTTGAAATGTTTGTTTACTTGATATTACTTTGCACTATTAATGGAGCATCCACCAGAAGAAAAAGCTCAAGTTCACTTCAGACCTTCAAAGCAATTCCTCATGCTGGAAAGCTCACCATCTCATAGGGATCAAACCTACAAATAACTATAAAAAATAATAAGGGCTAATATAAAGATACTTGTTATGATATTAAGGAAGTAACTAACTCTACCAGAGGAGATAGGACTAGGCTTCAAGTTAACAGACATAAAGCAAGTCTTGAAGAATGAGATAGAAGTTTCTAGACTAACAACACGAAAGGGGCACCATGTTTCAGACTGAGCAAGTGATTCCAAGGCATGCAACTGGATAGGGATGTCAGGGCCAGCTGTGAGTCTGAGCGTTTGAGAATTTATCTAGCTGGCAACGGGAAGTATTTGGTCATTTTTAAACAAGGGAGTGCTAGATTAGATTCAAATGTGTATAATAGCTCTAGTGGCAGGAAAGAGAATAGACAGGACAAGGAAGATACAGAGCCAGTTGAGAGATGAGAATTCAATATTTTTTGAGAATCTGCTGTGTGCCATGATGAAATATGAAATAGACCCTTTCACACTTGCTATCTCAATATTCTCACAGTATTGCATTACTAAAGAATTACAATTTCTCCCCAAGTCACTTTTGAATTCATTCTTAGCTTTTCTTTGGTTCCCCACAGGTAAGTCCCAGGAGGTAGTACTTTGTATATATTCCTTGGTTTGATCTGATTTCTAAGTAGAATCTGTTTCTTTGACTTAGCTGTTGTCTGAGTATTTCATCTGCCTGTAACTAATTGGTCAGCAATACTTTTCTGTTTTTCTTCTGATAGAATCTCAAAATTGCCTCTGTGTTATGTAATCGCTCTACTTAAGACCACACTTGTCACTTGCCTAGACTATTGAAATATCCTAATTTGAGGACAGCATTTGTCTCTACCCTGCTATATTATAATGTGATAGTGGTAAATTTTATTTAACCTCTCCTGCACTTTAGGATACTCCCATACAAAAAGAACTTATTTTCTGATCTCTCTTGAAACTTGTGATGGCCGTGTGACACAACTTTGACATATGAGATATGAACAGACATCTGTAAGATGTGAGGAGATGCAAAGATGGATTTCTGGAAGCTTGTATATTTTGGGGGGGATATACTGGCAGTTGAACTCAAGGCCTCACACTTCTTAGGCACTCTACCACTTGAACCACACCTCCAGTCCAAATATATTTTTATTTTTGCAATTTTATTAATTTTGTTTAACAATAAAAATTGTGTGCATTTATAGGGTGCAATGTGACATTCAACACATGTATACAATAAGGATGATCGGATCAGGATAAATGGCATATCCATTACCTCAGACAGATACTCTTTTATTGGTATCAAGTGATAGCTGTGATATAGTTGATCTGACTGACCCAAGTCCAGCAAGAAGCACCCCAGATTTCTTCTGATATGGAAAATAACACTTCTTTTCTTTTTTTAAAGCAACATTATGGCTCTATTAAAGTTTTCTGTTATTTCTAGCCAAAATCTTATAAAAATGATTCTGCTTATTCATAGCAAGGTCATCAATGACTTCCATGTTCTCAATCCAGTGGTCAATTATTAATTCTCATGTTAAATGACCCAACAGCAGCATATGGCAGGGTTAAATACTTCCCGTTTTTGTAGGTGTGCAGTACTGGTGGGACCAAGTCAGGGCCTCATGCTCTCTATCACTAGAGTGAAGCCTCAGTCCTCTTCCTCCTCTCTGAAATACTCTCTTCACTTGACTTCCACTTTCCAGGCTGCCCACCAGCTCACTGGCTGCTCATTCTCAGTCTTCCTTGATGGTTCCCCCTTATCCCTTAAATGGATCAGTACTGAAATGTCCCAGAGCTCAGTTCTCTTCCCTGTGAAGATTCATTCGCATGCTGGCATTTTATCTCCCATATCTCTCTCTAACCTGTCCCACAATGAATTCTAGACTAACACACACAATCATCCACTTTAGGTCTCTGCTTAGATGTCTAAAATTTCAAATATAATATCCAAAAATGACTCCTGAGCTTCCCCCACCCTCCAAAAAATCTAGACTTCCTAAAACCTACCCAAATTCAGTTGAAGACATTGTTATGCTTCTGGTTGCTCAGTCCAAAAGCATTGGCATCACCTTTCATTCTTCTCTTTCATACTGACACCCAATCCGTCAGCCAATGCTACTGGTTTTACCACAGGGAATTTCCTGAGTCAAGTAATTTCTCACAATCTCTACTTCTACTTCTTTGTTCTGAACACTATGACCTCTTGCCTGGATTTAGTCACCTCCTAACTGAACTTGCTACATCCACCTCTGGCCACCTAAGGCCAAGCCTCAACACAGCAACCAGACTGAAATTTCAAAGCCTACAGTCAAGAAGCACCTCACTCAACATCCCACTGGCTCCTCAGTGTGAGGGGAAGGAAATTTATCTAACTTCTGTGCCATTTAAATCATAAGCTGTTACATCCCTATGTTTGTTTCTTTTTCCTCTGCTTTTATTTTAAACATAAAAGTCATAAAAACATATTAAGTATTCCTTAATCTAGATTCACCCATTCTTAATATTTTCCACATTTCCTTCCCTGTCTCTTGAAATATATGTGGATATACATACATTTTTGTTGATTCATTTGAGTAGATTACAAACCTTATTTTTTACCCATTAAATAATTCAGCATGTATCTCCTATGATAAGGCATTCTCCACATAACTAAAATACAACTGTCTCACTCAGGAAATTTTACCTAAGCACAGTATGACTATTTCATGGACAACCCGTACAAATTTACCCAATTGTCCCACTAAGGTCACTAAAAATATTTTCCAATCCAAGATTTAATCAAGTATTACATACCACATTTAGTTGGCTTTGTTTTTATTTTATTCTATTTTATTTTGATAGTACTGAAGTTTGAACTCAAGGCCTTGCATTCAAATGCTCTAAGCTAGCCCTTAGTTGCCTTTAACACTTTTATTAATATTTTAGTTATTTTTTGTTTTTAATTTTGTTTCTTTTTCCTTTCATGATGACAATACTTTTTAAAAGGCCAAGTTAGTTGTTTTGAAGACCATCCTTAAATTTAGATTTTTTTAATGTGCTCTCATGACTGAATTTTTTAATTTTTTATTATATTATTGCTGTACTGGGGGTACATTGTGACATTTACAAAAGTGCTTACAATATATCTTAGTGAAATTCACTCTCTCCATCATTGTTCTTTAGCCTCCTTCCCCTCCTTCTTAGAATAGTTTCAACAGGTCTCATTTTTCCATTTACATACATGAGTACATAATATTTCTAATACATTCACCCTCCTACACCCTTCCTTATATTGCCCCCTCCCACTGGTACGAACCCCCAGACAGGATCTGTTTTACCTTCCTGTCCTCCATTTTTGAAAAAAAAAAAGACATTTTTGTTTGTTTAATATATCAATATAGAGAGTTTCATTATAACATTTTCATGTATGTATGTATTGAATCCCAAATTGGTTCATTCCCCCAGTTTTCTCCTTTCTGCCTTAGTCCTCTTCTTATGGTGATTCCAACAGGTTTAAAATTTGTATACTCATTCTTATATGAGGTTCATCACCCATATTCACCTTCTTTACTTACTTCTTTTACCCTCCCATTATTGCCCTTCCCTTTGCGTGACCTATTTTTCAGTTTTGTATTGCGTTGTTTAGGTGTCTGTTCATTGGCCAGTGGGATTTTTGCCTTGGTGTTATACCTGTACGTGCATTGTGCTTAAGTCAATGTAACCCCACTCTGATGTACTGCCTCACTTTTTTCTCCCTGACCTGTGTTTAAAAGTTTTCAGCATGTCTCCTTGTGTCATTACACTTACTTCTCTATGACATATTTAGTTAAATAAAATGAATCAAACAAGTACCACAATTCTATCTCTTCCATCTTGGAACCATGCCCTAGCTTTACATCCTAGTCCTTATCCCATTTGGGCCATGGTTGAGCATGGGGTAGACATTTGTGAACTCTCCCAAGTTCACTGTGGGCTCCAGAAAAAAAGAATTAGAAATATTGATAAAACTTGAGATGCCTAAATTGAGACATTTTTTCTACTTCAGGACTATAAAGAAACTTCTGATATAGCATTGCACAGTGATTACCAGGTCACTGAGTTCCTGTATCTACTGTCTAGTTTTGTTTTTGATTAGAAAATTTAGGAGAGATCCAAGATGGCATCTGGGACACAGCCGCAGACCTCCTGAGCTCCCTGAACCAGGGACTTTGCTGAGAGTCTAGAGACATACTTGACTGAGGTAAAGCACCAGGGAGAGCTGAAACATCAGCACTCTGAACCCCTAGTTCATAGAGATGGTTACCATCTCTAGCCATAAAGGAAATGCAAATCAAAACTTTACTAAGATTCCACCTCACTCCTGTTAGAATAGCCATCATCAAAAACACCAACAACAACAGGTGTTGGTGAGGATGTGGAGAAAAAGGAACCCTAGTCCACTGTTGATGGGAATGCAAGCTGGTGCAACCACTCTGGAAAAAAATTTGGAGACTTCTTAAAAATGTAAACATAGACCTGCCATCTGATCCAGCAATCCCACTCTTGGGGATATACCCAAAGGAATGCAACACAGGTTACTCCAGAGGCACCTGCACACCCATGTTTATTGCAGCGCTATTCACAATAGCCAAGTTATGGAAACAACCAAGATGCCCCACTATTGATGAATGGATCAGAAAATGTGGTATTTATACACAATGGAGTTTTACTCAGCCATGAAGAAGAATGAAATCTTATCACTTGCAGGTAAATGGATGGAACTGGAGAACATTATTCTGAGCAAGGTCTGCCAGGCTCAGAAGACCAAAAATCATATGTTCTCCCTCATATGCAGTATTTAGATCTAGGGCAAATGCAGCAATGTGGTTGGACTGGGATCACATGACAAGGGGAGAGCACATACGGGAGATATAGGAATAGGCAGAAAACCCAAAACATGAATGCGTTTGATGTCCTCACTCTAGAGGAACTAATACAGAAACCTTAAAGCAACAGTGGTTACCATGAGCAGGGGATCAGGAACCAATGTAAAGATCATTGAGTTAGAGTTGAAGCAACATAAGTTGTAACACATGGGTACATGGAAGCAATGCTAGGAATCTCTCTGTATAGCTATCCTCAACTCACCTAGCAAAAACGCTTTGTCTTCCTTATTATGCTTGTGTTTTTTCTTCAACAAAATTAGTGATAAGGGCAGAAGGGGACCTGCCTGGAACTGAGGCGGGGAGGGGGGAGAAGATGGGAGGGGGATGGGGGGAGGAATGACCCAAACAATGTATGCACATGTGAATAAATGAATAAAAAAAGAAAATTTAACACATGTACTTCATGAAACAATCCAATGTATACATTAAAAATTAAATCTCTTTCTTTCTCCAAATTGTCCCAATTCAATACTCTGGAAAATCACATTATCAGATTCCTGTGTAGATGTTAAAACTTTCTATTTACAAGTGTAACAAACACCACTCTTGATTTTTAATAATAGAGATCTTCCTGTGTTCACACAAATGTACTTATATCTTTAATAATAACACAGTATTCCATAGAATGAACTGTACTTAATTCAACCACAGGATTTAAATTATGAATCAGGTGCAACTTACAAAATTGATTTCCAATTGAGATAAGTTTTATAATTGGTATTATAAGCAAAGATACAGAACTACCTTTGTATATATCACTGCTGTAAATACTTAGGATAAACTTATGAGTATGAAATTATAAGGTCAAAAAATACATGTGCATCTTTAGCTTTGTCAACTAACATCCATCAGTTTCCAAGAGTTATACCCATTCTTCGCTCATAATGTTTAATGGTTTCTTTGCCTTCCAACACTTAACATTATTAAACATCTAAATGATGTAAATCTGGTAGGTACCACCTTGTTTTGGTTTTCAAGTCTTTAACTGTAATTAATGCTAAATATATTTTAATATTTATATAATCCATTTACATTTATTTCCCTGTGAACTGCCTTCCTACTTTTTGCCTGTGTTTCTAGTGAGTTATTATTTCTACCCTATTAAAACATCTTAGTGCTGCTTTGGCTTGAAATGACTATTAGAGAAAATAGTATCTTTTCTTTCTCAAGAAATATAGGAACTGCTTGAGAATTTAAGCTTTTCCCAATGGATTTATAAAGCCTATATTTTTTAAAGTCACATATTCTATTTTTATCACCACAAGAAAGGCCACAAAGATATATCATACTTTTACATTTTATGAGGTTACCATTTCAAATTTGATAAATCTGACCAGAGTATGGAAAAACTTTCAGCCCATAAATTTAATTCTAAAGTAGACTCCCCTGAATTTTCACTACTCTTCAATTTCCCTGTTCTTTTGGAAAAAATAAATCTTCTTCAAGTCTCTTGTAATTGTTCTTTTTTATTTGATCCTTCAGTCATCAATTCTTGACCATGAAGGAGTTCTTGATTTATGAAGATACTCTATAAAATCTAGGGTGTGGTAGAATCTTTGAGGGTTGTTGAGCTAATGTGTGGATAATGCCACACCTCCTTCACAATGCCTTTTCATCATTCATCTAGATAAGAATTTACAATGATATGAAGTTATGCTCCTCCACTTCCTAGTGATAAAAACATGGGTGCGCCACCATTTTACCCTTATCGTCCACCAGGTAGATGCTTTAATAGCATCTGCTACAGTTTGAATTTATCCCCTCCAAAATTTAGGTGTTACTAATGTGATACTATTAGAAGGTATTGCCTATAGGAGGTGATAAGGTCATAAGGATTCCTCCCATGAGTGGGATTAAGATCCTTATAGAGGCTTTGTGAGCCAGGTATAGTGGTGCACAGCTATATTCCCAGCACTTAGGAGGCTGAGGCAGAAGGATGGAGAGTGTGAGGCCAGCTTGGCTACACAGGAAAACCCTGTCTCAAGAGGAAAAGATAGAAAGAAATGGGAGGGGGATCCACAACTTTCAGGTCTCTTGCCATTCTGCCTTCTGCCATGTGAGACCACAGCAAGAGGCTCTCATCAGACACTAGCTCCATAATCTTGGACTTCTCAGCCTCCAGAATAGTGGGGAAATAAATTTTCTTTATCAATTACCCAGTGTCTGGTATTCTGTTATAGTAGCACAAACAGATTAGACAACATCCAAGACATTTTTTTGCACTTGTGTACTTTGTGTACATGACATTTGCCTGTCTGTCCACCCTAGGAGACTGGAAACCAAGCTGTATTTAATTCATACCTTTATTGAGAGTTCAGTACAGGCTCTGGCACATGATAAATCCTCAGTAAATATATTAAATAAACAAAGAAATGAATAAAGTTGCATCAGTGTCCGCTTATTACCAGTTAACACCAGGCCTGAGGAAACCTTCCCTGCTCTCACCTTATTTAAACTTTTCTCCCACAGACCTTTTTTCTGCAGAAGCGAATGATCTGATCTTTCTGAAAATAATCTAGGAATGCTTTTCAAAACTAATCTACCATTGTTGGATCTCCCTCAGTGATTACTATAAACTAAATTACAGAAAATCTATGCTGAAAGCAACTTCAAAGATGGAATACACTTCTGAACACTTCTCAAAGGGAAGCTGCCCTGTTTTCCCTGGCTAGATAGCTGTGATTTTTCTTTAGCCCAAATGAGGTAACTAATTATATGAAAAATAAATACATAAGTATACAATTGAACATGAAAACTATTAGGAGCTTGGAATTCTCAGAAACCAGGATTCTGGGTTTCCTATCACCTTCTTCCATCCTGCATTGCTGCATTAGTACAGGACAACCTCTATAGCCAGAAAGGCATCAATATGCAGTCCAGCACTAAGAGAGGTGCCACCAAGGGATGCAGAAGCAGCCTTCACTCCCAGCTTAAATTGTTTCTCAATGAAACTATATTTTTTTAAGTTTTTGCTGAATTCTGAACTTAAAATTGTCACAACAGTGATTAGACTGACAGTGAGGCTTGACACCCTTTGAGGAATATAGTTGATTAGAAGCTAAGAGATGAGGAAATCAGTCCACTCACAATGCTGCAAGACTGAGAAGTACCACGGACTCATGGGATTTAAAGTTTGGAGAAAAACATCTCAAAAATAAGGAACCTGGACCAAGAGAGAAAACTGAATCCCAGAGAGGTGCCAGCTTTTCCTAGGTAGGAGTATGGATGGGAGTTAAGGAAATAGAGATGGCTAGTGTTGATTACTCTTTCTAAAAGTTGAGTGTTGAAAGGAAAGAAATCAATTAGGACTAATAAGGACTGGTGTCATAAGGTTCTCACCAATGGAGAAACTATAAACCATCAAGGATTTAGAGTTACAGCTTATAATACCGACACATGAAAGGGTGGTGACAGAATGAATTGCAGAACAACTAATAAAAGTAGTAATAAATAAGCAGTTGGGGTTGCAGTCGTTATATACACAAATTCATTCAGCCTCTATTTTTTGAGATCCTGTAGAATCTTGAGGGAAGAGAACAATAAATCCTAAAGCTATTTATGACCTAATTTTCAAAACCTATGAATATATTACCTTACAGGGCAAAAGAGACTTTGAAGCTGCAATTAAAGATTTTGCAATGGATAGATTATCCCAGATGATCAATGTATACCCAATGTATCTATAAGTGCCTTTACAGAAGTCAGACCAGCAGAGTGAAAGAAGGAGATACAATGATGGAAGTAGCCTTTAGACAAGGGAAAGAAGGGGCCACTAGCCAAAGAATGCAGGCAGCCTAAAAGATGGAAAAAAAGGCAAAGAGAGGGTTTCTACCCTAGAGCCTGCAGAGGAATGTAGCCCTGTTGATTCCTTGATTTTAGAACTTCTGACCTCCAAAACTGCAGTATAAATTTGTTATTTTAAACCACTAAATTTGTGTGATTGGTTACAGCACAATAGGAAAGTAATAAAGAATCTAAAATAGATTATAAAGACTAATTTTCATATTTAATAGACTTTAGCCTAGACCCACAGGAATATGGACAGTGTTAATGTAGAGGTGTTATCTGACCACCACCCTTGATCTTTCACAACTCTGTGGCTTGTGCTCGTTCTTTTCTCTCTCCCACCTACTAGTCTCATTTGCCCTTTTTCCTCCTGTCATATTACTACTCATCCTTCAGAGCCATTCAGATGTTACCACATTGACTATGATTGGCTCTCAGATGGCATCCAGGAACCCTTAAGTCTTTCTCCTTGGTTCCAATTGGACTTACTTGTACTTATGCTACACCATTTTTTTATGGTCTATTATTAATTCTACCTCCCGGCCTCAGTCTACCTACTCCTGCCTCAGTCTTCATAGGAGTGAATGTTAATCCAGTCCCCAATTGTGGACTATTAGCCAGTGTGTTGGCAAAGGGCCTTCTTTTTTTTTTTTAACTGTAGTAAAATGCACACAGCATAAAACTACCATTTAACTTGTTTAGGTATATGTTCAGTAGTATTAGCTATAGTCACATTATTATGCAATCAATTTCTAGAACTTTTTTACCTTGCAAAACTGAAACTCTATACTCATTAAAATTTCTTCATTTTCCCCTCACTATCCCCGCTGGCAACCATCATCCTACCAGCTATTTCTATAAATTTGACTCCTTAAGATACCTCAAATAAGTAAGTCATAAAGTATTTGTCTTCCTGTGACTGACTTATTTCACTCCAGGTTTATCTATGTTGTACAATGTGTCAGAATTTCCTTCCTTTATAAGGCTGAATAATATTCTGTTGTATGTGTAGCCTATGTTTTGTTTATTCATTTACCTGTTGATGGGCACTTGGCTTGCTTCCACTTTCTGGCTATTGTGAATAATGTTTCTAGGAACATGTGTGTGTATAAATATCTCTTTGAATCTCTGCTTTCAATTCTTTTTTGGTATATACCCAGAAATGGAATTGCTGTATCACATAGTTAATTCTGTTTTTTGAAAGAACTCTGTACTGTTGTATATTATGGTTGCACTATTTTTACATTCCCACCAACAGTGCATAAGTGTACCAACTTCTCCACATCTTTTCCAACATTTGCAATTTTTCTTTTTTTCTTTTGTTAGTATTCATCCTAAAGGGTGTGAGGAGATAGCTCTTTGTGGAATCTGGGGGAGGAAGACAGTACTAGGGTTTGAACTCAGGGACTCACACTGGCCAAGCATGTGCTCTACCATTTGAGCCATCCACCAGCTCCTTGTTGTTTTGATTTACAAGGCTCTAATGATAAGTGATGTTAGATATCTTTTCATGTGTTTCTTGACTATTTTATATCACCTTTGGAGAAATGTCTGCTGAAATCCTTTTTACTGAGCTGTTTGGTTTTTCATTGTTGTTATTGGTTATAGGAGTTCTTTGTATATTCTGGATGTTAAACCTATATAATATATATTAAATATATTATTTGCAAAATATTTGCTTCCATTTTACATTTGCCTTTTATTTGGTTGATTGTGTCCTTCGATACACAGACTTTTTTGTTTTGATATAGTTCAAAATATTTATTTTTACTTTTATTTCCTATGCTTTTTTTTTCCCAAGAAACCATTGCCAAATCCAATCTTTCCCCATTATTTCTTCTAAGTATTTGATCACTTTAGGTGTTAGATATATGCCTTTGATTCATTTTGACTTATTTTTATGCAAAGTATACACTAAGGGTCAAACTTGATTCTTTTGCTTGGATATCCAGTTTTCCCAACACAATTTGTTAAACATTCTAAAATTTCTTATTGGCATTTTTTGCCTATGTAACCTACTAGGCATTAAAATATAAGAAGCGCCTTTTTATATATATGCTAAAATCCATAACCAATAAAAAATCAAAATGAGACAGTTAAAAGAAAAATTAGTTCCTTCTGGGAAGAAAAGGCTACAGACAGCTATGAGGCAAAAGCACTAAGAGGGGAAATGTAGCCACAAAATGAAATGTCAGTCTTTACATAAACACAGCCTTGCTAGTGACACAACAACCTCTCATTATCCCCCACTTCATCTCTTTACATTAAAGGGATTATATATTTAATTGGAGGAAAAGTCAACCTGCTAACCAAATAAAGGCAAGAAAAGATTTATCTTAATGTCTAATTACCATTCAGGACCACAATGATTTTGGAACCCATGGAAACATGTCAGATTGATGTTGTTATAATTTGGTGTTGGTTAGACACTATATACCTATTTCTCAGTCATTATAATCTGTTGGTTAAAAGGCTACCTACTTATAACTTGTTTAAAAATTGCAGTGAACTTACTATATTCTAGGATGACCTATAGGATTCATTCATTCTAATTTGGTCTCATTTGTTTCCACTACAACATCATCTGCCTGTGTCCCATATCCGATGTCTCTCACAGGAAAAGTTAAATAATATTTATGATACCATTTGATAAAATTAAATAGATGTATGTGACGTTTTTAGAAAGGTTTGTTTTTACATTTTACAACAAAACTTCTGCCATGCAATTAAACTTCAATTCTGCTGACATTTTATCAGTCCTGAAAACATGCAGGATAAAGAAGGTTTAGAATGGATCAGGGCAGGGTACAAACTGATAATCATTCAGAACACAAATGAGTAGAAACATATGAGTCTGGTAAGCAAACTAGGTAGTTACTAGCTGATAAAATACATTAAAGAAATTAAAATTAATACCCTCTGCAGCCACCATAAAGTTCCGGTACTTCCTTTAAGTTCTAACATAGCACAGACAAATTTCAATCAAGTAAGAAGAGCTTAAGTGCAGAAAATACATGATCAACCCAGTTTTCTCCTTCCTACACCACAGGGCATAACTTTGTGCCATCTGGTGATTATTAGGGGAGAAATCTGCCATCTGCCACTTTTGCTAATACATTGGAGGAGCATAGCTCTGCCCACCCCAGAAGCCCATGGCTCCAACTCATGACTCAGAAGTGTGTGTATGCGTGTGTGTGTGTGTGTGTGTGTGTGTGTGTGTGTCCCACACTTTCAACACCAATGCATGAGATACCTTTCTTACAATGTCTTAAGTGACACAGGAGTTTGTGTTTGGCCAGGTCAGATCAACTCATCCCACAGCAAGACTCTTCCTATCCTGCCTGACCCAAAGCCAAGATACTATTATATACAACCTAAATTTGAGAGACAAAAATTGTAGGGCAGCCATAAAAATAGATTATAAAATGGACACAAATAGATTCAAGATGTATAAAGGATCTGTTTTTCCTCTGTTTTATATCCCCTTCAGGAAGGACAGGACCTAAATCATCCTCAAAAATGTTTCACAGGCTCTTAGAGAAGAATTTTCAAGGTGTCATATTTTTCCTTATGCATGTCAGAAATGCATTTCCTTACAACATTAAAAAGAGCAAGAATAGGGCAGAAAATCATTTCCAAAAGGCTTTGGCTGAGATCCAAACATGAACTATTTGTAGAGTTGAATGGGGTGGGACTTAAGAGGAAAAAACAGGAAATACAACAGACAGAAGTCTTACCCCAACTTAGGTCAGGTCTGCCAGTTTCTCCAATAGCTACATATAATACTGTTTTGTATATATTTATTGAATGAATTATTCTTCTCCATAGAGCTGAATCAGTTGACCAAACATGATGACTCACTCCTACCCACAGAAGTTATGTATAAAAAGAAACTAAAGATTTTTTGAGGGGGTGACATTGGGGTTTGAACTCAGGGCTTTGTGCTTGCTGGGTAAGCACTATACCTCTTGAGCCACACCCCCAGCCCTTTTCCTCTGATTATTTTGAAGATAGGGTCTCACTTTTTGCCCAGGCTAGCTAGCCTGGATGGCAATCCTCCTCTTTTAGGCTTCCTGCAGTCACTGGGATGACAGGCATGTACCATCACACCCAGCTATTGACTGAGATGGGATTTTCACTTTTTGTTCAGGTAAAATGGGATTTCTCTGCATCTCAGCCTCCTAAGTAGGTAGGAATACAGGCATGAGCCACTGGCCCATCAAGAATATTTTTTAATCTCTAAATGACCTACAGCATGACTTTTTTTTTTTACACATCTATCAATCATTTTGTGCCTCTTTTTTTCTTTTATTTTATCATTTATACATTTATTTACATGTGTATACATTGTATACACATGCCTGTTTCAGAGCAGAACCTGTTCTGCCCTCTTGTTCTCTGATTTTGTTGAAGAGAAAACATAAGAGATAATAAGACATAGCACTTTTGCTAGTTTAAGGTAAAGATAGCTACACAGAGAGATTCCTAGCATTGCTTCCATGAACTTGTGTATTACAACCCACATTGATTCATCTCTGCCAGACCTCTTCACTACTTTCTGGTCCCCTTCCCATAGTGGCCTCTGTCAGTTTAAGATTACTGTATTCACTCCTCTACAGGGAGCACATCAACCACATTCAAGTTTTAGGTTTCCTTCCCTTTCCCTAATCCTCTTATACACATTCTCCCCTTAGTGTATAACCCATGTCCAATAATACTACTACATTTCTTTTAGGTGTATAATCCGCATATGAGGGAGGACATGCAATTTTTGGCCTTCTGACTCTAGCTAACTTCACTTAAGATGATGTTCTCCAATTCCATCCATTTACTTGCAAATGATAAAAGTTCATTCTTCTTTGTGGCTAAGAAAATTCCACTGTGTATAAGTACCACATTTTCTTAATTCATTCATCAGTAGTGGGGCATTTTGGCTGTTTCCATAGCTTGGCTACTGTAAATAGTGCTGCAATAAACATGGGTATGCAGGTGCCTTTGGAATAACCTGAGTCATATTCCTTTGGGTATATCCTCAGGAGTAGTATTGCTGGATAATATGGAAGATCTAGGTTTAGTTTTTTGAGAAGCTTCCATATTGCTTTCCAAAGTGGTTGTACAAGCTTACATTCCCACCAGCAGTGTATGAGGGTTCCTTTTTCCCCGCATCCTTGCTATCAGGTGAAGACAGGGGGAGAGAGTGAATGAGAGGGGCAAAAAGAGTAGTTGGGAGGGAGAACAATGGATTGTAACACAGGAGGGAAAGTGGAGGGTAAAAATAGGGATAAAAGAATAGTGATGGTGAAGTTAATAGTACAAGGGGAAAAAACACAATAAAAAATGTCAGGTTCAGGAACCACAAAAAGTTCAGTCTTTCAGTAAAAGTTCTGGAGTTATTCCTTATGTGTCCAATCCTGGTACTGGCATACAAGCAGACACTCTGATGTGGTCTTACCAGGTGACTGGCTTGTGAGTAGTATTTGGTCTTTCTTTTGACAAGATTAGTTGAAATTGTGAGGTCAGGTAAGACTGCCAGCTTGTGCAGGATGGTCAGAGCTGCTGTTTTTGCCAGGCATCAGCCATGTTGCCCTTCATCTTCAGCTCTGTTTGATCAGCTCCTCCCCCAGAAAGGTGGGGCAATTAAGTTTTGAATGCTGCCCTTTGTCCCAGAGATCAGCTCTGGGATCTACCACCTGCCCTGCTTTGGGAGGTTGGCCTGTCTCCCCCAACCCCACTCTAGGCCTTTGTACTTCTCACAACCTCTTCTGGATGCTAGTGGCTCCTCTGGGAGGTTGGCTTGTCACCCCACCCCCACTCTCAGCATTTGCTGCTTTTCCTGAGTTTCACTGAGAGTCAGGCTCCTTGCCCCACTGCCACTCTCCAAAGGCAGGTTCAGCATTCCTCTCCCACCTCCACTGTCAGTGTTAGATTACAGTTTGCTGTTTATGTTTTTCAGTTTTGCTGGGGGGATTCAGTCTGCCCAGGGGCTGTGCTGGATTATTTTCCTGGAGGTGGGTAAGGGAGTCAGGTGTGCTGCATGATACTCACCTGTTTGTTCTGCAGTTTCATGCTGGCAGCTTTGGAGCCAGTTGGCAGGGAGAAATGACATTGCCTTTTTCAGTGCCACACAATGTAGGAGGCTTTCCCCAGCCTAGGGGTCCAGGATGTCACAGACTTTGATTCTGATTGATGCTCTGACTTCTGTTTGTTGGGAGAAAAAAAAAATAAAGAGAAAAGAAAAAAGAGAGAGAGAAATGGCTGGGTTTTTTTTTTTTCCCCAGGGCTGGATATACCTTGCTGGCTGTGCTCCATGGGATTTTCATGGCTATTAGGCACAATTATAAGCTGACTTAAGGTCAGTCTTTGAATTTTATCTGCTCCTAATCTGATGGTGGTTATTATTTTGGCTAGAAGCAATCAGTGTACCCAAGTATAGCTCTGACATCTCAAGGAGGTTTCTGGTGTCACAGAGCTTAGGATTTCTGATTCCCTACCCTAGCCACCATCTTGGATTCCCCATGACTCTATTCTTAAAACATCATTACAGAAGCCTGATCTAGTACAAAGTTCACAGGACTCTGATTGTGAATTTTCAGGCCCTAAACACAATTCTTAATGTAATTGTAAATTTTTGAGCAAGTCACTTAGCTTCTCTGTGCCTCAGTTTCCTCATCTATCAAAGAATCTCTCATACTTGCCCCAATTAGTCTCACATGGTTTTCAGGGAAATTTGTAAAACATTGGTTGTGAATGGAGTGTGTGCATGAACAAAAGCATTAAGTGCTTATCAGTAAGTAATGCAGTATATAATGTCAAACAAGATAAACATTTACCAGGCAAGATTTATAAAACTCTTCTGTAAAATAAAACAGAAGAGCTTCTAGTTCCAATCAAGATGGAATAACAAGGACTGAATTTACCCTATTGCTGGACAACTAAAAAAACTACACAACATATATGAAGCAATTCTCAAGACACTGGATATCAGAAAGCAAGAAACTGTGTTCCCACAGAGACAGGAAAGAAATGGGGTGAGACCTACTATTGCCCCATCTTTACTGCCTAGAGAATTTTTCCAGATATGACATGAGAAGGGGAGCTTAAACAAAACCCACAGGTTCCCCAGAATTGAGGAGAAGAAAGCTGAAAGTCCGGGGAATTCAGAGAAACTGGAATTCATAGGAGAGAGTAGCAGAAATCAGAATTTCACAGAGAAAGGATACTAGAGACACGCAGAGGGTGTCCTCCAATATCCCACCTGAGTATTAATAAACGCACACTTGAGGAAGCTATTTGGCTATTCACCTAAAGTGAGTAGAGGCAACAGTGCTTGTAGCTCACAGAGGGGTGGAAAGATGTCAGTTCTCAAAAGCCACAATGAGAACATTTCAAAAACCCAAGGAATTAAGTCATAGTACAAAGAAAGGTCTCACCTCACTAGAGGGAACATTAATCCTAACTAAATGCAGCTTTAGTCTCACCCAACAAATTTTTTGAAAAGTCTCAAAATATCAAACTATTTCCAAACAGCTGAACTACATCTCAGGAAAAAGTACAAGAATAGAAGCATACAAAAATATCCAGCATATTATGAATTAAAATTCATAATGACTAACATTCAATCAAAAATTACCAATCATAGAAAGAAATAGGAAAATGCATCTTATAATAAGAAAAAGAGCACATTAATCAAAACCAAGAACAGTATCAGTGGAAACCAAACAGGAAGTCTGGATGTCCACACCTTCTCTGCAGTAAGGAGACACATAGCTCCTCCCTCTCCAGCAGGTGTCAAAAGAGGCCTAGTGCACAATAAGGCCTTCACCATTATCTGGCAGCAATGAGGCCACCCTCGCCTTGGTGTCAGAACAGACCACATGGAGAGGTGGAGCTGCTACTTCTGCACAGCATGACAAAGATTCCCCCATCTCTGTGTCATTAGAGGACAAATGGAGAAACTGGAATTCTACCCCCTCTTGACGGTGATAAGTTGGTGCCCTACCCTTCCCCTGTTGGAGAATGTCAGAGGGAGCCAGTTAAAAACAGGTTTAAACAAGGCCCAGAATCTTAATATATGAGTTATATATAGCTCATATATTAAGCTATAAGGGCTTTCTCAAAAATTAAGAATTTCATTGAAATGACTATTCAATGGTATGTCTCTTCAACAAATGGTTTAGAGAAAACTGACTATCTCTAAGCAAAAGAATAAAGGAGGACCGTTCCTTACCTTATACTACATGCCAAAGTTAACTCAAAATAGATCAAAGATCTAATTTAGTTTATTAAGAGCAAAAACTATAAAACTCTTAAAAGAAAACATAATTGAAAACTTCATGACTTTGGAATGTTTTCTTGGATATGACACCAAAAACACAGGAAATAAAAGTAACAACAATTTAAGGTGGTTAATAGTATATGGTTGATGGACATCATATACCTACATGAAATAGAACTAAGAAACCTCTTGCAATTGCTTTAAGTTGGGAAGGCGTTGAGGGGGAGAGACAATGGAGATAATGTAACCAATGTACAATGTAAGTCTAATCAGAATTGTCTCTATGAATCCCCCCTCATATAACGAATATATCCTAATAAAAAGATTTATTTTTTTAATCGCAATAAATTGGAGCACACCAAAATTCAAAACCTATACATCAATCAATAGAGGGAAAAAATGGTGACCTATTAAATGAGAAAAAAATTGCAAATATTTATCTGGATAAAGAGTTAATATCCAGTGATGAGAGAGAGACAGATCAAGATTTTGTTAGTGGGTTTAGTTGAGGGGACTTCAGGTGATGGGAGGGAGAAAGAAGATTTTAGAGAGTGACAAATATTGAAACATTCCATCTATGTGTAAAGATAATATATCATAGTGTATTATAAGTTGTTGAATAATAAGGGAGCATTGTGACAGAGAAAAAGTAATGGGGACACAATATATACATGTTTGAAATGCCAGGCAAAGCCCCCTTAGACTATCAATATACACTTTAAAAAAATGAAGGACAGGAAGGTAAAACAGGACTCTTCTGAGGATGGATACCAGTGGGAGGGTGAGGGCCTAAGGAAAGAGTAAATGAGAGTGAATATGATAGATGTATTTCATATTCATATATGAAAATAGAATGATGAAACTGCTGACATTGTTCTAAGAAGAGGGGAGGGAGGATGAGGGAGAACAATGAGGGGCAAATCTAATTAAGCTATATTGTAAGCATATATATATATCACACTGTAGCTCCCTGTAAAACTATTATTTATGCTAATAAAAAATTTTTAAAGAGTTAATACCCAGAATATATAAAGAACAACTCAACAATAACAAAAAACAAATAATCCAATTTAAAAACAGGCAAAGGACTCATATTTCTTTCAAGATGATATACCAATAGCCAATAAGCACATGAGAAGATGGTCAATGTCACTATTCAAAGGGAAATGACCATCAATGTCATAAACAGATGCTACCTCACACCCATTAGGGTGGCAGCTATCAAAACAACAGAGATTAACAAGTTTTTGTATGGATATGAAAAAATTAGAACCCTTGTACACTACTGGTAAAAATACAAAATGTTACAGCTACTATCAAAAACAGTATAGTGATTCCTCAAACAATTAAATATAGACTACTACATGATATAACAATTCCACTATGAGTCTCAAAGAGATATTTATGCAGCCATATTCATTACAGCATTGTTCACAATAGCCAAGCAGTGGGAAGAAGTCAAGTGTGTGTCAACAGCTAATAAACAAGACAAAACAGATGTGATTTAGCCTTTTAAAGGAAGAAAATTCTGGCACACACTACAACATGAATGAACCTTGATGATTGATTAGGCTAAGAGAATAAGCCAGTTACAAAAAAGATAAATACTGTTTGATTCCATTTATCTAAGTCAAATTTATAGAAACAAAGTAGAATCATAGCACCAGCAGTAGGAGGGTAGGGTGAAATGAGGAGCTATTGTTTAATAGGTAGAGTTTCAGTTTTGCAAAGTGAAAACATTCTGGAGATTGGTTACACCACAATGGAATATACTTTACTACTCTAGTGCACTCTTAAAAATGGCTAAGATGTAGATTTTATGTTGTGTGTATTTTACCACACATAAAAATATTAAAACCATGTTAACTATTGCTATAAACATTCAGGACAGATTTTTGTAACACTTGATATTCCCATCAGCAATGAATGATCCAGTTTCCCCACATCATCTCCAGCATTTTATTGTTGTCACTAGTTTTTCTTTTAATCATCCTAATAAGTAAGTAATGGTCTCTCACCGTGGCTTTATTCAGCTGATGACATGGAACAGCTTCTCATGAGTTCCCCTTGCCATGTTCATATCCTCTCTGGTGAAGTGTGTCTTTGCATCTTTCACCTATTTTCTAATTAGATTGTTTTTCTTGCTACCTATCTTACAAGTGTAACTTCTGGAGAATTCTCAGAAATAAAAGTGTTTATCTATGAACAAGGCAAACATGTAAGTACAAATTAAATTTTAATAGGCAATGTATGATTAAACAAAGAAAAGGATAAAAAGCAAAACTCTACAACAGTTTCTCAATAATGACATATAACTAATACCTGTAGAGATAAATGTATAAATAGTGCCCTGCCCTGCTGAGTCACTTTAAAATGGATCCAGCAGCTTGGCTGTCATCCCTGGTGTGACAGCTCCTGCTCCAGAGGCTCTGCAGGAATCACTTGAGGGGCTAAGCTCAGGGTCAGACTCTAACCCAGGAGCCAACCACATTCTCTATTCAGACATGAGGCTGAGACAAGTTATCAACTGAATTTAAAGAGAACTTTTGTTTCTTTAGACTCCTACTGCCTGCCCCGAGTTCACCAGCAGAACACCACATGTAATTACAATCACAGCTACTAGCATTGCCATAGTTCTTAGTTGATTAAGGGTTTTCTAAAGGAACTTCATCCTCTACAGTCTTATCTAATTGGGTAAAATTAAACTACAATAAAATTAAATTAAATAAATGGATGTTCTATCATTCCAAGGAATGCTACAAATCTAGAAAATAACCATTAAACCTATACCTCATCCTGTTGAATCAATGGAATTCTTGGAAAACAACCTCAATGCCACCAGAGTATCCTACCAGTGCTTAATAGATAGATAGATACATAGATAGACAGATAGATAGATAGATAGATAGATAGATAGATAGATACAGAGATATAGATAGAGATAGAGATAGAGATAGAGATAGATAGATAGATAGATAGATAGATAGATAGATGGATAGATGATAGATAGATAGATAGATAGATATAGATAGATAAATAGATAGATAGATAGATAGATAGATAGATAGATAGATAGATAGATGGATAGATGATAGATAGATAGATAGATAGATATTATATGTTTCAAACCAGGTGTGGTGGTACATACCTGTAAACTCAGCACTTGAAAGCTGAGGCAGGAGGACTGAGAGTTTGAGGACAGCCTGGAATATATAGCAAAACTTTGTCTCAGAAAAAATCAGTTTATTTTTTCCAAAGAAATGCTGAACTTTGTTTGTTTAGTTGACCTCCCAGCCAAGCTAAAGAATTAAGAATAGACTGAAAACTAAAAATATCTTCCATCTCTGTCAGTAGTACTCCTCTGATGTTTTACCAAAGCATGTTCAATTCTTCTTGAGTTCCATCTTGAATGGACAGCTCACACTGTGTCTCAAGAACTGAACTTATCTTTCGTCCTATGTTACCAAGCTTAGGGTACCGAGGACACAACCCCAACACTCGCAGTGGATTTTTATCACTGAAGTTTTTTGTGACCTATTCAAATTCAGCCTATAGTGTTTGACAGCTAGTATCTGAGGCCTTTGTGCTAGAACTCTCTCTTCTTGGTTCAACAAAAAGCTACAGTTTAACCCCACTTTCTTGGCTTTCTAAAGATTTTCTTTCTCTGGTTTGTCATTTTTCATAATCCTCGTCTTCACTACCTCTGTAACCTTAAAGACTACCTTTCATACTCTTTAACCAATCAATAGTCAATAAAGTTTGTCTTTCAAACTTTTAGAAACATGAAGCTTCATCAGGTTCATTTCCTATAATTTTATTTTAAAAAACTGTAACATTTCTACAGTGCTTTCCTTCATCTGCTGAGCACCAACACTGATTGGTACTCAATGAATCAATCATTCAATGATTGGTCAGATGAGATCTCTGCCCTTAGAGGCTCACATCTAAAGGACAGATGTGTCAACTAGGGATTTCAGTTCAATGTAGTCCTTGCTAGGACTCAGCTGTGGGAAAAATGTTTTGAAATTCTAGGCAGGAAACTAGAGAATCTGAAATCCAATAAGGGGATGATTTTAGAAAAGAACAAAGGTAAATAACCAGCTAGGGCAATTCATAAACACATGCAGAGAACTTTTATTGAGCTCCCATGGAATGCAAGATGTTACTGTAAGCACAAAACACCATCAGAATATAGAAGGTCCATTTACACAAGTACGTTTATTTACTCCCTTTACTGAAGGAGACAGACAATTACTAAATATATTTTTAAATGTTAGTAGTCATAAGTACTATGATGAAAATAAAGTGATGTGGTAAAGAGTAATTTGGGGCATTTTATGCTGTGTGGTCAGTAAGAATCTATTTAATTCCAAAGAACTGGCTTTGAGTATCCTGATTTTGTCTCTCATTTCAATACTGTTTGCTAGAGGGCATCTTACAAAGACTGAAGAACATTCAGCAAAAGATTTGATGACATGATTAAAGGCATTTGCTATTAAAAACTCAAAGGAGAGTGTCACAGTCCAGCTGCAGTGGGGACTCCAACTCTGGTCTTGAGTGCTCGAGCAGTGAATAACCACACAGACTCGGGGTTATGCCAGGCAGCAATGGCATAGTTTATTTTCTGAAGAGTGTATTTAAGCAGTGCAGACAAGCAGGAAGGAGTACATGGCAGTCCCCAGGTTTCCCTTGACCTCTGTACTGGGATTGGCTGTCACATTGCTATGGCTACAAGCCCAAGTGCAGAACATTATGTTCTCAGGACCAGGTTTTCCCAGTCCCATGCAGAGAGAGAACTGGGGAGTTCAGCAACTGTCCTCTTGGACTGTTGCAATCTCTCTTAGGGCTGTTGCACAAAAGCTACAGTGACTCCGCTCCTTTCCAAGAGGCTTTGGGGGTCCTGAGGGTTTCCCACAGGAGAGTTAGAAAAACATCTAGACAGTAATGTAAAGCTATATAAACTTAATGGCTGAATCACAGAATTTAAAAAAAACATAATTAAGAATATACTTAGTAATTCTCAAGAGAAAACTAGGAACAGTTTCAGAAGAAATGAGCACTTAATCCTTAGCAAGTGAACAGGAAATCACTGATGCAAGCATCTGTGGATGGTTCCAGAAGTATCCTATGCAGAAACAAGAAGCTTGTGAATATCATTGTTGGGGGGAGGTTCCTAACTTGATATGCAAACAAGCTGAGTATAGTGTTACATGCCTGCATTCCCAGGTATGTGAGAGGCATAGGTAGAAGGATTGCAGACTGAGGCAAGCCCACACAAAAACTCAAGACCCTATCTGAAAAATAACCTAAAGCACAAAGGGATGGGGTATGGCTTAAATGTTAGAGCACTTGCATAACAAACCCCAATACCACAAAAAAGGAGGGAGGTGGAGATGTCAAAATCCTAAAGAAACAGCCAGATGCACTGGCTGAAGTTTTCAGACAACTTTTGCTCTAGAATTGAATGACACCATTGATCAAATGGACCTGGCAGATGCCTACAGAGAATTCCATTCTGCAACAGTACAATACACATTCTTCTCAGCAGCCCATGGAACTTTCTCCAAACAGACCATATTTTAGGTCACAGAGCAAGCTTTAACAAATATAGGAAAACTGAAATAGCATACTGTCTGACCATAACACAACAAAATTAGAACTCAACAACAAAAGAAACAGCAGAAAATACTCAAAAACCTGGAGTCTGAACAACATATTTCTCCATGATCAGTTGGTCATGAAAGAAATAAGGGAGGAAATCAAAAAGTTCCTGGAATTTAATGAAAATTAAAGCACAACCTACCAGAAACTATGGGACACAGCAAAGGCAGAGCTAAGGGGAAAGGTTATAGCCATGAGTGCATATATTAAAAACACAGAAAGGTCTCAAGTAAATAACCTAATGAGCCATCTCAAACTCCTAGAAAAACATGAAAGAGCTAAACCCAAAACTAGCAAAAGGAGAGAAGTAATTAAAACAAAGGCCAAAATCAACAACAGAGACCAAAAAAGCCATACAAAAAATCAATGAAACAAAAACCTGGATCTTTGAAAAAATAAATAAGATTGACAAACCCCTAGCAAATCTGACTAAAATGAGGAGGAAAAAGACCCAAATTAAGGAAATTAGAAACAAGAGCACACAAGGGAGGAGTGAGGATAGGTAAAACACCTAAAAACCTAGATAGTATTTGTTGCCCTCAACACAGAGAAACTAAAGCAGATACTTTAAAGCAACTGAGGCCAATAGGAGAAGGGACCAGGAACTAGAGAAAAGGTTAGATCAAGAAGAATTAACCTAGAAGGTAACACACATGCACAGGAAATTAATGTGAGTCAACTCCCTGTATAGCTATCCTTATCTCAACCAGCAAAAACACTTGTTCCCTCCTATTACTGCTTATACTCTCTCTTCAACAAAATTAGAGATAAGGGCAGAATAGTTTTTGCCGGGTAGCAAGGGGTAAGGGGGGGTAAGGGGTGGTAAGGGAGGGAGAGGGAGGAAGGGGAGAGAAATGACCCAAACATTGTATGCACATAGGAATAAAATAAAAATTTTTAAAAAAAAGAAACAAAAAAAGGAGAGATCACAACAAATACCAAAGAAACCCAGGGAATCATTAGGGACTATTTTGAAAACTGGTACTCAAATTAATTGGAAAATCTAGAAGAAATGGACAGATTTCTAGACATTTTTGACCATCCAATATTGAAGATGTAAAGAAGATATAAATTATCTAAATAGATCTATAATCGTCAATGAAATTGAAGCAGCAATAAATAATCTCCCAAAAAAAGAAAAGTCCAGGACCTGACAGATTCACTGCTGAATTCTACCAGAACTTTAAAGAATTAATACCAGCTCTCCTCAAACTTTTCCATGAAATAAAAAGAGAAGGAACACTGCCAAACTCATTCAATGAGGCTAGTATTACACTCATCCCAAAACCCAACAAGAATACAACAAAAAAAAGAGAATTATAGGCAATCTCTTTAGTGAACTTAGATGCAAAAATCCTCAATAAAAAATGGCAAACCGAATTCAACAATATATCAAAAAGATCATACAGCATGATCAAATTGGTTTCATCCCAGGGATGCAAAGATGATTCAACATACACAAATCATTAAATGTAATACAGCATATTAACAGAAACAAAGACAAAGACCTCATGATCATCTCAACAGATGTATAAAAAGCCTTTGACAAAATTCAACATCCTTTCAGGATAAAAACTGATGAAACTAGAATAGAAGGAATGTACCTCAACATAATAAAACTATATATGACAAGCCCGTAGCCATCATAATACTAAATGTGGAAAAACTGAAACCATTTCCTCTAAAACCAAGAATGAGACAAAGGTGTCCACTCTCTTTACTCTCATTCAAAGTAGTCTTGGAATTCCTAACCAGAACAATAAGTCAAGAAGAAGAAATAAAAGGAATTCAAATAGGAAAGGAAGAACTCAAACAATCCCTATTTGCACATGACATGATCTTATACCTAAAAGACCCAAAAAATTCCTTCAAAAAACTCTTATACATCAGAAACACCTTCAGCAATTTACAAAAATCAATAGCCTTTCTATATAATGAACAAATTCGGAAGGAATATAGGAAAACAATTTGACTTACAATAGCCACAAAAAAAACAAAATACCTAGAAATAAACTTAAAGGAAGTGAATGACCTTTACAATGAAAACTACAAACCACTGAACAAAGACATCAAAGAAGACTGGAGGAGATGGAAAGATCTCCATGCTTATGGACTGGTAGACACAATATTGTGAAAATAGCTAAACTACCAAAAGCAATCTACATGTTCAATGCAATTCCCATCAAAATCTCAATGACATTCATCTCAGAGATTGAAAAAACTACCCTGAAGTTCATTTGGAAGCACAAAAGACTACAAAGAACCAAGGCAATACCAAACAAAAAGAGCAATGCTGGAGGTATCACAAGACCTGACTTCCAACTATACTATAGAGCCATAGCAATAAAAACAGTATGGTACTGGCACAAGTACAGACATGAAGACCAGTGGAACAGAATAGAAGACCTGTATATGAATCCACAAAACTATGCCCACCCAATGTTTTGACAAAGGCACCCAAAACATGATGAAGAAAAGACAGCCTCATCAACAAATGTTGCTGGGAAAAATGGATAGCTACATGCAGAAAACTGAAATTAGATCCATGTTTATCACCCTGTACAAGTGTCAACTCAAATTGGATTAAAGATCTTAATATAAGACCTAAAACCTTGAAGCTAGTGCAGGAAAGAGAAGGAATACACTGAAGGCAATACGTATAGGCAATGACTTCCTAAGTAGAACACAAATGACGTGACAACTAAGAGAAAGGATTGACAAATCGACTACATGAAATTGAAAAGCTTCTGCACAAAAGAAGTAGTCATCAGATTGAAGAGGCTCCCCACAGAATGGGAGAAAATCTTTGCCAACTATACATCTGACAAGGGATTAATAACCAGAATATACAGGGAGCTCAAAAAATTAAACTCCCAAAAAAGTCAATGGCCCAATGAAGAAATGGGCTTTTTCAAAGGAAAAAGTCCAAATGGCTAAAAAACACATGAAAAAATGTTCAACATCCCTGACCATAAAGGAAATGCAAATCAAAACCACATTGAGATTCCACCTCACTCCTGTTAGAATGGTTATCATCAAAAACACAAACAACAAATGTTAGCAAGGATGGGATGAAGGGAAGGAGCCCTCATAAGCTGTTGGTGGGAATGTAAATTAGTACAACCACTATGGAAAACAGTATGGAGGCTCCTCAAAAAACTAAAAATAGAATTTCCATATGATCAGCAATACCTCTCCTAGGGATATACCTGAAGGAATGTAAGTCAGGTTACAATAAAACAACTGCACGCCCATGTTTGTTGCAGCACTATTCACAATAGCTAAGCTATGGAAACAGCAGAGATGCCACACTACTGATGAATGGATTAAGAAAATGTAGTATTTATATACAATGGAATTTTATTCAGCCATAAAGAAAAATGAAATTTTGTTGTTTACAGGTAAATGGATGGAACTGGATAACATCATCTTTTTTTTTTTTTTTTGGTGAAACATCTTCAATTTTTTTGAGAAGAGTTACCACTATTTTGACAAATGGTTCAATCTGCTAGCATAGAGGTCAACCAGCTGCAGCCCATAGCACCAATCTGGCCACAGCCTGTTTTTGAGATAAAGTTTGGAGACAGGGACTTGTTACATAGTCTAGGCTGAACTTCAACTCTCCATCTTCCTGCCTTCACCTCCCAAGTATGTAAATAAATAAATCTTTTTTTTAATGGGTCGTAACACATGGGTACATGAGAGCAATAGTAAGAATCTTTCTGTATAGCTATCCATAACTCAACTAGCAAAAATTCTTTGTCTTTCTTATTATGCTTATGTCTTTACTTCAACAAAATCGGTCACAAGGGCAGAACAGGACCTGCCTGAATCTGAGGTAGGGGGAAGGTAAGGGAGGGGGCAAGGTAGAGAAATGACCCAAACAATGTATGTACATGTGAATAAATGAACAAAAAAATTAAAATAAAATAAAAAGAGAACATCATCTTAAGTGAAGTTAGCCAGGCTCGGAAAGCCAAAGGCTTCATGTTTTCTCTCATATGTGGGATATAGACCAAAAACAATTACAAACAATATTATGAAAAGCAGGTCACACTAAGGGGAGGTCGCATGTGAGAGAAGGAGGGTAAAAGGAGGAAGTTAAGAAGGTGAATATGGTTGATGTACTTCCTATATGAGAATGAATATAGAACTTTTAGACCTGTTGAAATCACCATAAGAAGGGAACTAAGATAGAAAGGAGAAAAATAGAGAAGATGAATCAATTCAGGTTATAATACATATATACATGGAAATGTCACAATGAAACATCCTGTATACCTATCTAAAACAAAAAAAAATTTTTTTTCAAAAACGGAGAACAGGAAAGCAAAACAGGTCCTGTCTGGGGGTAAGTACCAGTGGGAGGGAGGAAGATATAAGGAAAGAATATAGGAGGTAAATATGGTAGAAATATGATGCATACATGTATGTAAGTAGGAAAATGTGATCTATTGGATCTTTTCCAGGAATGCAGGCAGGGAGATAAAGGAGAATGATGGAGGGATGAATTCAACTATGATACATTGTAAGAACTTTTGTAAACATCACAATGTATCCCCAGTACAATAATCATAAAAACAAATTTTTAACAAAATTTTTTAAATGTTTAATTAGCTGGGCATCAGGGGCTCACACCTGCAATCCTAACTACTCAAGAAGCAGAGATTGGGCTGGACTGTGGTTCCAGGCCAGCCCAGGCAAAAGTTTGCAAAACCCTTTCTCAATCAATAGCTCAGCATTGTGGTGTGTGCCTGTCATCCCAACAATGGCAAGCAGCATGAAATAGGAGGATCATGGTCCAGACTGGCCTGGGCAAAAATGAGACTCTATCTCCCTAATAACCGGAGCAAAAATGGCTGATGGAATGCCTCCAGAGGTAGAGCACTTGCCTAGCAAATGCAAAGCCTACTACTGTCCCCCCAATAAAAATTTTATTAAATATACAGTTATCATTTAGAGTTGATTAAATTCAGTGTTTGTGGCCAATTTTATAAAAACATTTGTTAGAAAGTAAGCCCATTTGAAACCACAGTCACAAGACTGGAGATGCAGTCCTGGCAGTCAGCTCCCGGGCTAGCATGGCCGTTGAGGTGCGGCATCGCGGGATCTCCAAGCGGCTGTCCTCGCGCACCTTGCCGGTGTGAGCTGGCGCAGGGCCCTGACCTTGGTGGCCTCCGGCACGGTGTGCATGACGCTGGGCCAGCCCTGCAACTGCAACCTGTTCAAGATGTGTCGCTTCAAAGCCTCCAGAAAGTCGCCATGCATCCGGCCCAGTTCCTCCGGACGCCACACACATACAGGTGTCCTGTGAGTCAGGGGCATCATGGGGAGTCCCAGGCCTCGGGCCCCAGCCAGTGGGCCGCCAGGGGCAGAAGGCAGGCGGCCCCCAACGCCCGACTGGGCAGCCCGTCCATGGTGCGCAGCTGGCGACAAGGGCCCGATCATTCTGAATCGTGCCTTCTGAGCACACATAAAAGCAGAGAGAGAGAGAGCCACTGAGAGGAAAAGCAGGGTGGGGAGCATAGGCAGGCAGAGGGCTGGATGCCCCCTGGATTGTACCAGGCCTGTCGCTCTGCAGCAGCTAATGTCACAGTCTGTGCACTGGCTCCCCACCTGACATTCTCCGTGTTCCAAGGCAGGGAGCTGTGCTTCTGGATCCCTGGAGAGGGAGAGCCATCCAGGAGGGCCTAGACCTGTCAGACTGTGGAGTTGAGGCAATGACCGTTTGACTGTCACTTGGGTCCCTGACACGACTCTGTGGGGCGGGGGGCAGAAGGGAAGGGAGAGGAGAGGGGTCTTAATTTGATGCTTTAACTGATCTCCAACCGTTGACAGGTCATTTGTGCCAGGCGTAGAACTGAAAAAGAGACTTTTCTATCAGGTATGACCTTTTAAGTGGAAACCTGAATTGTTAAATGAGAAGAAAAATGTTGGAATTGGTGCCCTTTGCTGAGGACATTCCTCTAGGGCTGGTTGAAGGGGTGGGATGACCACCACTAGGCAAAAGGATGAGTCTGGAGGAAGAAATGGAGGGGTTCTGGGAATGCTGAGGTAGGTCCTCAGTGGAGTGTGAGGGAGGGGAGTCACTTAGCTGGTCTTGGAGAGATGGGGAAGCCCTTCAGCTGCTTTACAGAAGTTACCACCAGGCCACCAGGGCCAGCCATGGACATGGCCCCTGCCCACTCACTACCTGCCTGCTTGCCCACCCCACATAGCACTTGCAGAAGTGCCTGAACGCACATAATATAGCTCTTGCTGATCTGCGTGGGTCCAGAAGTGGCCCTGGGAAGAGCAATGAATTAGCTCTCCCTCCAGAAGTCAATGTGCCATGAACTATGCAGTGTAAAAGGTTGATCCTCACTAGACGAAACAGGAGTCGTATGACTCTTTTTATATTTTTTATACTTGAAATGAAATACTTTGCTTCTTTTTTAAGTGAATGATTGCTTTTAATGTTTGCACTGATATTCTTGCATGATTAGTCAGTAACTGCCATTTGAAAACAGAAGTTATTCAAAAATATGAATGAATACAGCAAAAAAATGAATACAGTTAAATGTATTATACATAATTTTGGAACCAAAAAGGCCAGTAGATCAGTCTTAATTTTTACTGGATGGTGAAGCTATCTTCTATAAGGTGAATGTTCTGAACAATCCTGTGAGTGGCCTGCCAATATTTCAGAGTATAAATGGATTTTGTTTATTCTTTTTGATGTCTTTTCTATCCTTAAATCCTTAAATCCTCATCTTTATGCTTATTTAATAAAACTTCCCTTACGCTCTGTTTCATAATAATTTAAAGCCAAACAATTTCCCCATAGACTGGCTGTTAAAGTATTTTGCATTTGTGTACAATTTAAGAAAATAAAAGATTGAGCACCACGGGCAAAAAAAAATAAGAGAAAAAAGGAAAGAAGAGAAAGAGAAGAAAGAGAAAGAAAATATATAGATATGTATATCTGTATGTATATATGTACATATAGTACATATGTTATAACATTAATTCATATATATTTTTTATTTTACAAAAAGAAACTATTTTTAAATGAGGGGGAAATTGGAAGAGACAGGAAAAAGAGCTATGTTTCTTACTATATCTTATTCAGTTTTACTTTTAACATATACAAATGTCGTATATATTCAAAAATAAAATTAAACTAAAAAGAAAAAAGCACATCCTAAAATGAACACAAATGGAAAAAATAATCCAAATTGTATTTCAAGTTGATAAATATGCTGAGAAAACAGTTATTTCAAGTAACTTGTAAATTTAGTCACTAGTAACTTTGAAACTATTTTATGTGTATTTAGGTATAGGAAATGATTAATGTTATTAGGAATGAGAGTTTTTAATGTGAGACAAAACATGATAAAAGAAATAAAGAAAAATGCAAATCAAAATGACATTGAGAATCCAGCTCACCCGTCAGAATGGCTATCATCAAGAAAACAATAACAAATGCTGGAGGCAGCAACCTTATACACTGCTGTTGGGAATGTGAATTAGTGTAGCCATGGTGAAAATCAATACAAAGTTTCCTCAAAAAACTAAAAATAAAACTACCATATGATCCAGCTGTACCAACGCAGGGCATATACCCAAAGCAGTGAAGTCCTAACTGACAGTACAGAAAGTTGCACACCCATGTTTATGCAGCACTATTCACAATAGCCAAATTATGGAATCAGCCTAGGTGCCCATCGATAGATGAGTGCATAAAGAAAATGTAGTACATATCCACAATAGAGCATTATTCAGCCATAAAGAAGAATGAAATTATATCATTTTTAGCAAAATAGGTAGAACTGGAGGTTAACATGTTAAATGAAATAAACCAGACTCAGACGTTTTCTCTTGTATGTGTTATCTAGACCAAAAGAAAAAGGACATAAATATAAAAGGGAGACTATTGGAAGGGGACCTCTGGAAGGTGGGAGGGGGAAAACAGAGGGTGTGGGGGGAATAACAAAGTATATTACAAGCAGATATTAAAAGGTCATAATGAACCCATTTTAAAAATTTGCAAGAAAGCTAAAAAAGAGGGTTGGGGGAGGTGGGATAGGAGAGAGTAACAGGAGTAATTTACTCAAAGCACATTTCATGCATGTATGGAAATATCACAATGAAACCCCTTTGTACAACTAATATATGCTAATAAAAATAATTTTTAAAAAATAATGACTATAATCATTGTAATGTACTGAATAAACAAACATCCATGCACCTATAGTGAAGTACAAAAAACAAAATAGGACTGAGAGTGTGGCTCGAGCCTAGCAAGTGTACACCCTTGGTCCAAACCCCAGTACAACAACAAAAAAAAAAGACCTGGGAACAAAAACAATATCACAGGGTTCCATGATGGTCTTGCATCCTCACCAAAGAGTACTATTAACAATTCCCAGTTGATTATTTCTATTATTCTATAGTTGTAATAGATCCATAATACACCAATGATGACTAAAATAAATTACATTTATAAGGATGGATGGTGTATGAAGACTGTAGAAAAATATTTTCTCAAGTAGCCCCAAAGCTATATTATTCAAGAAACTAGGCCAGGCATGGCGTGACACACCTGTAATAGTAGCAGTTGGGAATCTGAAGCAAGAGGATAGAATTCAAGGCCTGCCTGGGCTGCAAAGCAAGGACCCTGTCTCCAAAAAAAGAAGAAAGACAGACACGTATGGCTTTCTTTAAACTTGATCAGATATTTGTTTGTTCGTTGAACTGGCTGAAAAGCACGATTTGGCTTTTGCCAGTATCAAATGAGCTATTGAATTGTGTCTCAGCAATTTGCAGCTTCTATAAATACTTAATAAGATTTACTTTCTCTGTTTAAAATGGAAAATCATTTGGACTCTGCTAGAAGTGAAAATATTCCTTCTATTCAAGTAAGAAACAAGCATCTTCTCTGTTTATTCAGTTTTCTAGACTCTGCTACATTTTTTGGTAGCACTGGGCTTTGAACTCAGGAACTCATGCTTTCTAGATGGGTGCTTTACCACTTGAGCACTCCACCAGACCCTAGACTCTACTACTGTTAATATTAAATAGACTTGCATCATTCAAAGGACCTGAAGATTCCAACTTTACATTTTACAAATAAAGGTATAGACTGGCACAGCTTAATGACATATACAAGGTCACATAACTAGTGGTAAATTAAGACTGGATCCATGTTCTTTGACTTCCAGTAATAAGACAAAGGGTTTGGGGTGGGTTTTTTTTTTTTTTTTTTTTTGTAGTACTGGGGTTTGAACTCAGGGCCTTACAATTACTAGGCAGGTGCTCTATCACTTGAACCACACCCCCAGTCATTTGTGCTTTTAGTTATTTTTGGAATAGGGACTTGATGACTTTTTACTTTTTACTCAGAGGCCTGGACCTCAATCCTCCTGTTTAGGCTTTCTGTGTAGCTGGGATGACAGGCATGTGCCACCATACCCAGCTCTACTGGTTAAGATGGGGTCTTGCTGACTTTTTGCCCAGTCTAGCCTCAAATTGTGATCTTCATGATCTCCACCTCCTGAGTAGCTGAGATTACAGGTTTGATCCATTGTGCCTGGTCTAAAAATACAAAGACTTCTATGTAGCATTCTCCACTAGTTATTTACTATGTGATCTTAGGCAAATTGCTTAGTCTCTCTAAGACTTGGAGGTAACAGTACTGTAGCAACTGCATCACAGTTCTTCAGCCCACATCTGATTTCATTCAGATGCAGCTGTGATGTACACTTCTGTGAGAATTCAAGGTCATCTTATGCTGACAGCTTTCTACCTCGTGCATGCACTAACTTAAGGTCCTTTTCACTCAACAATTTCACCTTGAGTATAATGTTAAGCTGTGGGTTTATCCTACATGGAAACTATTGGGCTGAAGTTCTTCCGTTCTATACCTAAATCTTTTATATTTCATAAAACTTCTTTCTCATCTTCTATGCACCAGGCACAGGGATGATCAATGAGAAGTAATAATAAGACAAACCCATATTCTCACACAAATTACATTTTAGCAAAGAAGTAACAATTATAAATGATGAGTTCTATGAAACAGAAAATGTAGGGTATAACAAATGGCCTCACTAGTTTAGGAGTCAGGAAGACACTATTTTTTTCTAAAAGCAATAAGAATATTTTTATTAAATTTAGAGAAATTACAACCACAAATACATGACTTCTTCTGAAAGGCCACTTTGTGATAAAACACAGAAGCATAGTGTTCATGGTTCCTTTAAAGTGCTAAATAGTCTCTGACTTCAGAATCACCTATTGCTTTAGCAGGTCTTTCAGCACAATGCAAGCACTGTTGTCAGGTGACACTGGCAAAGGTGTAAAAGTGGGCAGAACATCTGAGATGGGCTTCAAAAGAAGATATTTGGGCCCACCAGGTCCATGTCCAACTGGGTTAATAAGAGATATAGCTGCAGAGCAGGGAGCCAAGAATGGATTCACGTCTGCTCTTCTATCAGCCCTGGGTTCTGCTGAATCTTTAAAACTTTGTTGGTGCATTTGTAACCAGTTTCTCCCTCCAGGTTTTATGTCATAAGCAGAAAGCTTTGGTGGGGGGGTAGATGGGTGAGATTCCATTTCTAGAAATTTAACAAAAACCTCTGAAAAAGAACTATTAAGCATAGATTGCTGATTTGGTGTCAGAAGTTGTTGGGGATAATTTTTGATCTTCCTCCAAGTCACACAGTCATCCACCTGGCAACACCTCCTCATCTTCATTAAACAACTGCTCCATCTCCATAATACTTCCCAAGCTTTCTGGGAGCTGGCTTCTGGTGGCGTGGGACCCTTCCTGGTTTCTCCGTTTATCATGGAGTGGGGATGCTCTGTGCAGGCTGGAGGTGTGGACATAATACTTCATGTCGCTTGTTTTTTGGTGTATGGAAATGACCAATGAGAAGGTTTCTCATAAGGACTTTGTCCACTTTTCCTTCTGTTTACTAAATTCATCAATTTACTAAATTCACCAATTTATCATCCAACATTTCTTGTCAGAGCTCACATTGTTTCTTAAGTTCTTCAATCTGTTCTTCCTTTAGATCTAACTGTATTGAAAGCCTTGATGCTGAATCCAAGCATTATTTGCTTTATCCAAACGTTCCTGCAGTGATAATACTTTTCCTTCTAGATTTTCTGCCTTTTTCTTCCATTCAGCTGTAACCTGTTTTTGTTTTTCTAATTCAGAACTCATAGCTTTTCCTTCCTGTTGGAAGTGTTGTAGGACCATCTGTATGTGAGTTAAGGACCAAGCATACTGCTTTACTTGGTCCTGAGAGACAGTAAGCTGTGCTATAGTTTCATCCCTTTGCTCAGAGATGATGTTCAATTGTTCTTGCAATGAGTCTACCTCACACTGGCTTGATGACTGGCATTTTCCATTGCATGAGAGGATGAGACTAGCTTTCATCCAATGACATGACTTTCTTTCTCAGTTTAGCCTCTCTGTCTTCTATGGTCAACAATTCCCAAGTATGAGACTCTTTTGATTCTAAAAGATGATTGTACAATCTATCCAGCTCCTGGTTTTACTGTGACTCTTTGTTATGTAAGTGGTGAACTTCATTCTGCAAGGTACTGTTTTCCACTTGTTTCTGTTTGAGAGCCAACATGACTTGGTCTCGCTCCTGTTGAAATGCAATTGTCTTCTCCTGCATTGACTTAACTGTATTTAAATGCTGATTTAACTCCCCAGCCACACCTTGCTCCTTTTCTTTCAATAGCTGCACAAAAGCAAGATCCTTCTCCTTCATTGAATGGTACTCCAACTCTTTTCCTCAAAGCATTACAAAAACTTCATGTTCTGTTTGATATTCTATTTCCTTTCCCCTGGATGTTTCTACTATTTTGTCATTTTCCACTTTTAGTTTAGAAATGTCTGTTTCTAAAATTAACATTCTTTCCTTCAGGTTTCTTACTGCCTGCTTCAAAAGGTCACTTTCATTCACTTTGTTAGTGAAATTTTCATTTGAAGAAAGTAACTGATCACTTTTGACTTTGATTAAGAGGTCTTTTTCTTTAAGTAAGTTTTATAATACATCTTATTTCTCTTTCAGCTGCTTAATTTCTGAATCAGTTTGTTCATTTTCTTTTCTTTCTAGCTCTGAAAAGGCAGCAATTGAATCAGACAACCTATTAGGAGGATTCCAAGATGGTGACTAGAGGGAGGAAGCAGAAAGCGTGCTTCCTAAAGTAAAATCTTGGAGAGATGCTGGAGATACACCTGGCAGGAAAAACCAACAAGAAGAGACAAAAATCCAACTCCTCCACACCTCCAGCCTGCACAGAGCATCCCCACTCCATGATAAACAGAGAAACCAGCCCACACCACCAGAAGCCAGCTCCCAGAAAGCTTGGGAAGATGCAGACCACCAGGTGAGCTAAGCGGTACATGGTAAATCAGCATAGCCCCTGGAAAGACTGACCCCCCACCCAGGGAAAAAAGAAGAAAAAAACAATCTGAATAATAAACAAGTAGCTGAAAAGAAAAAGACATTTAGCAAAAAGGGCAGGGCACACTGAGCTCTGGAGAGTGGGGGAGGAGCAATCCCCACTCAAGCTGTGAATAAACAAGCTGGCAGGAGAAGGTAGGAGTGGCAGGACCTCCCCCCTCCCCAGTGTGCTTGAAGAGGGGAAGGCTTGTAAAATGGCTAAAGCATAGCACACTCCACTGGAGAGTGGGGGAGGAGCACTTCCCCATGAAAACTCTAAATAATAAAAAAAAGACTGCAATTGTAACTGGCGGGTAGAGCTGCATACTGGAGAAAACAAAAGGGGCATGTGACCAGGAGAACTCTAAACAAACAAAGCCTGTGGGGCTGGGTGAGTGTAAAGCTCATTCCTGAGATCTGCACAAATAAGGCCTGCAATAGCAGAAGGCTGACAGTAGGTGGCAGGTGAGCCGCAGCCCCAGATAGACATTCACAAAGCTGTCTCCAGAATCTTTTTATTGTTGTTGTTCATTTTGTCCTTTGAAGAGACAACAACAGAACTAGAACTGGATACTGAAGGACTAACGGAAACTGTACTGCACTTAAATCTGGGATTTATTTGTTTTGATGTGTTCTGGTTTTTGGGTTACTTTGTTGTTTGTTTGTTTTGTTTTTTCCCCTTTGATGAGACAACAGAAGAACTGTTTCCCAGACATCAATACCAGGACTGGAGGATGAAGGAATAACACCAAAATTATTAGGACTGAAACTTTAGTGCATTTGAACTTGGGGATTTTTTTTTTTTCTGTTTTACTATCCTCTCTCTGTCCCTCTAATGCCTGTATAGCTCAACGTTGATTAGTATACTATCTCTCCCTATTTATTTCATTGCCTCTATTTTTTGTGTGTGTATGTGTATGTGTGTTTGTTGGTTTTGTTTTGTTTTACCCTTTTTCTTTACCTTCTTACCTTTCCCTCTTCTCTCACCCTTCCACTGTAGAAATCACCATTGTTATTATTACAAGCTAGACAATACGGAATTACACACAGTACAGGGACAGTAATAATAGCAAGGGCAATGATGGGAAGACAGAAAAAAGAGGGAAAACACTATCCCCCAAATAATAAATCAGTACAGGAACCAGAGGGAAATGAAGAAAACAGATACCCAGATCCAGGCTCCAACAAAGGCAAGATAAACTATGCCAAAGAACCCAGTGAAGCCCACAAGAACACTCTGGAAGAAGAAATCCTGTAAGTAATCAATGAGAGTTTTATAGAGATGATACTGGATATGGTCAACCAAAATGTACAGGACAAACTCAAGAAATTCCAAGACAACAAAAATAGAGAATTTGAGAAAGCACAAGAACAAATAAAAGAAACCATAGAAGCACTGTATAAACACCAAAGTGAAACAAAGAACACGATTAATAAAGAGATAAATGAACTCAGGACAAAAATAGACAATATCAAAGAGGAACTGACTCAGAATATAGAAAACCTCACAAAAAAAGAATGAAACAGAAATACAAAACAAAATGGAAAGCAAATCCAGTAGAATAGAACAAGCAGAAGACAAAATCTCAGAACTCAAAGATGAAATGGTAATTAAAGGAAAAACAGAAGACCTATTAGTGAAACAACTCAAGACCTGTGAAAAGAAAATGCAAGAACTTGCTGACTCCATCAAAAGACCAAACCTGAGAATCATGGGCATTGAAGAAGGAGAAGAGGTGCAAGCAAAAGGAATGCATAATATATTCAACAAAATAATAACAGAAAATTTCCCAAATCTGAAGAAATCTATGCCCATACAGGTACAGGAAGCCTCCAGAACACCAAACAGACCTGACCAAAATAGAACTACCCCATGGCATATTATCATTAAAACAACAAGTACAGAGACTACAGAAAGAATATTGAAGGCTGTAAGAGAGAAAAAACAAATACCATACAAAGGTAAACCCATCAAAATCACAGCAGACTTCTCCACAGAAACATTAAAAGCAGGAAGAGCTTGGGGTGAGGTCTTCTGGGCACAGAACGAAAATAACTTCAACCATAGGATACTCTACCCAGCAAAACTATCATTCAAAATACATGTAGCAATAAAAGTATTCCATGATAAACACACAAAAACAATATATTACCACAAAGCCACCACTACAAAAGATTCTTGAAGGGATTCTTCACACAGAAAGTGAAACCCAACACAACCATGAAAGGGCAGGCAGCACCAAACTACAGGAAAAGAAAAAGCAAGAAAGTAGAGAATAACATTGATATAGCTACACAAAATCAAACCCTCAACTAAGACAACTAAATGACAGGAATCACCACATACCTATCAATACTAACTCTTAATGTTAACAGACTTAATTCCCCCATCAAAAGGCACCGTTTGACAAACTGGATTACAAAGGAAGATCCAACAATTTGTAACTTACAGGAGACCCATCTCATCAATAGAAATAAGCATAGGTTTAGGATGACAGTCTGGAAGAAGATTTACGAAGCCAATGGACCCCAAAAATAGGCAGGAGTAGCAATACTTATCTCTGCCAAAGTAGACTTCAAACATACATTGATCAAATGAGATAAAGAAGGACATTCCATACTAATAAAAGGGGAAATTGACCAAAAAGAAATTACAATTATCAACCCATATGCACCCAATGTCAATGCACTCAATTTCATCAAACATACCCTGAAGGACTAAAAGCATATAGTAACTCCAACAGAGTGGTTATGGGAGACTTTAACACCCAACTATCAAAAATAGATAGGTCATCAAAACAAAAAATCAATAAAGAAATCCAAGATCTAAAACATACCATAGATCAAATGGACCTAGTTGATGTCTACAGAACATTTTATCCAACTTCTACACAATACACATTCTTCTCAGCAGCTCATGGAACCCTCTCCAAAATAGATCAAATCTTAGGGCACAAAGCAAGCCTCAGCAAATATAAGAAAATAGAAATTATACCATGCATTCTATCTGATCACAATGCAATAAAACTAGAGCTCAACAACAAAAGTAAAGACAAAAAACATGCAAAAACCTGGAAACTGAATAACTCATCGCTTAATGAACAATGAGTAATTGAAGAAATAAAAGAGGAAATTAAAAGGTTCCTGGAAGTCAATGAAAATGAAAACACAACCTACCAGAACCCATGGGACACAGCGAAGCCAGTCCTGAGAGGAAAGTTTATAGCCATGAGTGCATATATAAAAATGAATGAAAGATCCCAAATCAAAGACCTAATGCTACATCTCAAGCTCCTAGAAAAACAAGAACAAGGAAATCCCAAAACAAATAGAAGGAGAGAAATAATAAAAATAAGAGCTGAAATCAACGAAACAGAAACCAAAAAAACCATACAGAGTTAATGAAACAAAAGCTGGTTCTTTGAAAAAATAAACAAGATCGATAGACCCCTGGCAAACCTGACTAGAATGACAAGAGATAAAAACCCAAATTAGTAGAATCAGGAATGCAAAAGGGGAGATAACAACAAACACCATGGAAGTCCAGGAAATCATCAGAGACTACTTTGAGAACCTATATTCAAATAAATTTGAAAATCTTAAAGAAATAGAAAGATTTCTAGATGTATATGATCATCCAAAACTGAACCAAGAGGAAATTAATAAACTGAACAGATCTACATCACAAAATGAAATTGAAACAGCAATGAAGAGTCTCCCTAAAAAGAAAAGTCCAGGACCTGATGGATTCTCTGCTGAATTCTATTAGACCTTTAAAGAAGAACTGATACCAACCCTCCTTAAACTGTTCCATGAAATAGAAAGGGAAGGAAAACTGCCTAACACATTTTATGAAGCCAGTATTATACTTATCCCAAAACCAAGCAAAGACACCTCCAAAAAGAAGTATAGGCCAATCTCCTTAATGAACATTGATGCAAAAATCCTTAATAAAATAATGGCAAGTCAAATTCAACAACACATCAAAAAGATCATTCACCACGACCAAGTAGACTTCATCCCAGGAATGCAGGGGTGGTTCAACATATGAAAATCAATAAACATAATAAACCACATTAACAGAAGCAAAAACAAAAACCACTTGATCATCTCAATAGACGCAGAAAAAGCCTTTGACAAGATCCAACACCATTTCATGATAAAAGCTCTAAGAAAACTAGGAATAGAAGGAAAGTTCCTCAACATTTTAAAAGCTATATATGACAAACCTACAGCCAGCATTATACTTAATGGAGAAAAATTAAAACCATTCCCTCTAAAATCAGGAACCAGACAAGGATGCCCACTATCTCCACTCCTATTCAACATAGTACTGGAATTCCTAGCCAGAGCAATTAGGCAAGAAGAAGGAATAAAAGGAATACAAATAGGTAAAGAAACTGTCAAAATATCCCTATTTGCAGATGATATGATCCAATACCTTAAAGACCCAAAAACTTCTACTCAAAAACTCCTAGACACCATCAATAGCTATAGCAAGGTAGCAGGATATAAAATCAACATAGAAAAATCATTAGCATTTCTATACACTAATAATGAACAAACTGAGAAAGAATATATGAAAACAATTCCATTTACAATAGCCTCAAAAAAAATCAAATACCTAGGTGTAAACTTAACAAAGGATGTGAATGACCTCTACAAGGAAAACTATAAAGTTCTGAAGGAAGAGATTGAGGAAGATTATAGAAAGGGAGAGATCTCCCATGCTCATGGATTGGTAGAATCAACATAGTAAAAATGTCAATACTCCCAAAAGCAACCTACATGTTCAATGCAGTTCCCATCAAAATCCCAATGACATTCATCAAAGAGATTGAAAAATCTACCATTAAATTTATATGGAAAACACAAGAGGTCACAAATAGCCAAGGCAATACTCAGTAAAAAGAACAATGCTGGTGGTATTACAATACCCAACTTCAAACTATATTACAAAGCAATAGCAATAAAAACAGCATGGTACTGGCACAAAAACAGACATGAAGACCAGTGGAACAGAATAGAGGACCCAGATATGAAACCACACAACTATAACCAACTTATCTTTGACAAAGGTGCTAAAAATATACAATGGAGAAAAGACAGCCTCTTCAACAAAACTGCTAGGAAAACTCGTTAGCAGTTTGCAAAACGATGAAACTAGATCCATGTATATCACCCTGTACTCATATCAACTCAAAATGGATCAAGGACCTTAATATCAGACCCCAAACTCTAAAGTTGGTACAGGAAAGAGTAGGAAATACCTTGGAATTAATAGGTATAGTCAAGAACTTTCTCAATGGAACCCCAGCAGCTCAGCAACTAAGAGATAGCATAGATAAGTGGGACTTCACAAAACTAAAAAGCTTCTGCTCATCAAAAGAAATGGTCTCTAAACTGAAGAGAACACGCAGAGTGGGAGAAAATATTTACCAGCTATATATCAGACAAAGGACTGATAACCAGAATATATAGGGAACTCAAAAAACTAAATTCTCCCAAAATTAATGAACCACTAAAGAAATGAGCAAAAGAACTAAACAGAACTTTCTCAAAAGAAGAAATCCAAATGGCCAAAAAATACATGAAAAAATGCTCACCATCCCTAGCAATAAAGGAAATGCAAATTAAAAACACACTAAGATTCCACCTCACCCCTGTTAGAATAGCCATCACTAGCAACACCACCAACAACAGGTCTTGGCGAGGATTGGGGAAAAAGAAACCCTCTTACACTGCTGATGGGAATGTAAACTAGTACAACCACTGTGGAAAAAAATTTGGAGGCTACTTAAAAAGCTAAACATTGATCTACCATATGATCCAGCAATACCACTCTTGGGGATATACCCAAAAGACTGTGACACAGGTTATTCCAGAGGCACCTGCACACCCATGTTTATTGCAGCACTATTCGCAATAGTCAAGTTATGGAAACAGCCAAGATGCCCCACTACTGATGAATGGATTAAGAAAATGTGGTATCTATACACAATGGAATTTTATGCAGCCATGAAGAAGAGCGAAATGTTATCATTCGCAGGTAAATGGATGGAACTGGAGAACATCATTCTGAGTGAGGTTAGCCTGGCCCAAAAGACCAAAAATCATATGTTCTCCCTCATATGTGGACATTAGATCAAGGGCAAACACAACAAGGGGATTGGACTTTGATCACATGATAAAGCGAGAGCACACAAGGGAAGGGTGAGGATAGGTAAAACACCCAAAAAACTAGATAGCAGTTGTTGCCCTCAACACAGAGAAACTAAAGCAGATATTTTAAAGCAACTGAGGCCAATAGGAGAAGGGGACCAGGAACTAGAGAAAAGGTTAGTTCAAGAAGAATTAATTTAGAAGGTAACACACATGTACAGGAAAGTCAACTCCCTGTATAGCTATCCTTATCTCAACTAGCAAAAACCCTTGGTCCTTCCTATTATTGCTTATACTCTCTCTACAACAAAATAAGAGATAAGGGCAAAATAGTTTCTGCCTGGTAGTGAGGGGGTAAGGGGGGAAAGGGAGAGGTCTGGGGGATAAGGGAAGGGGTGGGGGGAAGGGGGGAGAAATGACCCAAACATTTTATGTACATATAAATAAAAGAAAAATTATAAATTTAAAAAGAAGAAGAAGAAAAAAAGATCCTGTTAATATTTTCCTGGAGTGTTCTAATTGTTTCATCCTTTTCCTGCAGCAATTTTGTCAATGCTTCTACCTCTTCTTGAAGAAAACGAGAAAGTTCATTCAACCCACCAGACACACTTGCTCTAAGGGACTCTGCTGCCTGGGAGATAAATGATGAGCCAGAAGAGAGCGGGGGTGACATGATATCAAGTTTTCCTAGATGATCCTTGGCACTGCAAAGCTGTCCTATGCTGTGCTGAACTTGTGCTAATTCTTGTCCAAATTTTTGAGTTTGGTTTCATTCTGCTCATAACTTTGGATGAGACCAGTGTAGTCTACTTGTAATTGATAATTATTACCACTGTCTACCAAAACTTGGGCCTGAAGTTGATAAAGTTTCTGCAGAAGCTGGGCCAATTCATGTTGCATGTTTTGGACTGTGGTCATCACCTGTCATTTCCATTCTTCCATTTTCTTTACTTGCTGTTTTAATTTATCACACTCCTGTAGGAGCTCCTCAAACTGATTGCTATTAACACCTCCAACCTCATTGCCAGGGCTGGAAGTTTGTAAAACACCCAAGAAAGTTTGACTTTTCTGACTTAGTGCATCTATTTCAATGTCTTTTTCTAAAATGATACATGATAAATTCTGAAGTTTCTCTAAACACATCTTGACCACTACTTTCAAGTCTAGTGGACAATTTTTTGTTGTCATCTGGCAGTTTAATGAGCGCTGCTTCTTTGGCAGCAACTATATCCATCATTTTGTGATATTCTGTTTTCAAATGGCTGTTTTCTCTTGTCTTCTCATCCAAAACAGTGAGTATTTGTTCTCTTTCCCTAGCGTAGGCCTGCAGTTGCTGTTGAAGGTGAGCACCATCCTGGGTGTAGGAAGCAAAAGAAATTCTTGCATGAAGAGCTTGTATCTCCAAGTCTTTCTGCTGGATAATCTGAGTGAGTTTACTGACCTCATCTTTGGACAGTTTATCAATTTGTTTAGATAAAGGTATATTCTTTTCATGTAGAAGCTTATTCTCCAACTCTCATTCTCTTAGTCCTTTCACTAATCTTTCAGTTTCAGCTTCAGGTAAATAATGTCTTTCACTTAGTTTTTTATATTAAGGCTTTGAACTGTCATTTTTTGAAAAATATCAGAATTTTCTGTTTCAATGTCTTATCTTTCTTCATTCAACTGGGTTTTTATTTGTTCAATTGTTTTTTGTAAATTCTCAATTTCCTCATCTTTCTCTAAAAAGAGCTGGGTATGTGTGATGTTCATTTGTTCATGCTGGTATTTAAACTCGTCCATTTCCTTCCTCTGTTCCTGTAAAGACCAAGGCAGTTGCATCTGACTCTGATTTTGATCTTCAATTATCTTCTGATGATGTTTAATTTCCTCTTCCAGATGATCCTTGATTATATTTAGTTGAGGCACCTTGGATTCTAGCTCTGTGTTACTGTCCAGGGTTTTAGGCTCATCCCCAGGTCCAGTTTGCCTCTGCTGCTCCTGGAGTTGTTCCAGTTCTTTTTGTAGATGATTGTTTTCTTTTTTCATGGATCCAAGACTTCTGTCCTTTTCCTCTGAGGTCTGCCTTTTTTTCCTTTTATTTATATGTGCAATGTTTGGGTCATTTCCCCCCCCTTCCCCCCACCTGTTCCCTTATGAGGTCTACCTTAAAGTTTCATTTTCTAAGGCTTGAGAACATTTACCTAATTCTTCCTGCAGTTTTGAACTTTTTTTTCTTTAAGTTTTTCAAGAAAGATTTCTTTCTCATTTATAAGCTGTGTAAGTTGTTTCTGCTGTTCTAAACTAGATGACAAAATATCCTTAGTTTTTTATGATCAGTAGCCATTTGCTCAATATTCTTTTTGAGTGCTATTTCAAAATCTTTCTCTTGAATGAGTTTAATTAAGTGCTCATGTTCCAGCTGTAAAGCAAAGGTGTTCAGATTATGAGAATTTGACAGGTCCTCAATGGTTTGCTTACACTAAAAAAGCCTCTTTTCAGCCAGACACAATTCTGCTTCTATTTGTTCTTTTTCCCCTTCTAGAGTCTCTGCAATAGTGTTTTTTCTTCCCAGAGAAATCTGTTTGTTATCAGCAATAGATTCTTCCAACTGTTGTCTTACATCCTCATATGTCAAAACCAGCTTCTCCTTTTCCATTTTGAGATCAAAAACAACTTTCTTTAAAGTTTCATGGAGCTGTTCTAGTTCTGAAAAATTTTGTTTTAAATTTCTAATTTCAGCTTCCAGCTCTTCAAGTTTTTTTTGTAGACTCTACTTTTTCAGTTTGTAAAACCTGAATAGTTTTTTGCATCTCATAAATTTTACAGTGACCAGTCACTGTAAGTTCTGAGTCACCTTGCTGTAATAGATTTTTGAGTTCTTCAATTCATTCTTCAGTCATGTAAGTCCTCTGGATGCCGAGGACTTAACTCTGTCGATTTCTGTTGCTGTGCATTCTGAGATACTGACATTCCATCCAGATGGTCTTCAATTTCCTGACTTCGGTTCTGTTTAAGTTCTTTAATAATATTTTGCAGTGTGCAGATTTCACTTTGATCAGAGCTATGAGTTCCTTGTGCCTGAGCAATGTGCCTCCAATGGCCAACTCCAAATTCAAGTCTTGAAACTTCCTTTGACAACCTGTTTATTTCTTGTTGTGACAAAATTACCTCACAAAAGTCCATGTCATCGTCATGGAATGCTGAAGCATGATGACTGAGTCCATAACCAAATGAAGAGGACACAGTGGTGGCTGGCATACTGTCAGCTCCTGAATGTACCAACTGAGTGGCCGGCTGCAGTTTCAGCAACTGATCCTGGAGTGCAATCTGTCTTGCCTTAAGATGGCTGATTTCTACCTATTTCTGTTCTAGCTGAGTTTGGTAATTTGTAGATTGCTGCTTTATTTGAAGCTTTGATGCTTCATGCTTTTCTTCTAGATCAGTACAAAGTTCGTTAAGGCTTTCATTCTCTGCTCTTAAAAGAATTAACCTAGAAGGTAACACACACTCACAGGAAATCAATGTGAGTCAATGCCCTGTATAGCTATCCTTATCTCAACCAGCAAAACCCCTTGTTCCTTCCTATTATTGCTTATACTCTCTCTACAACAAAATTAGAGATAAGGGCAAAATAGTTTCTGCTGGGTATTGAGGGGGGGGAGCGGGAGGGGGTGGAGTGGGTGGTAAGGGAGGGGGTGGGAGCAGGGGGGAGAAATGAACCAAGCCTTGTATGCACATATGAATAATAAAAGAAAAATGAAAAAAAAAAAAAAAGAGTGCATGAATAGCTTCCAATTCCTTTCTGCTAGGATTAGGAAGATGTGTCTCCTGTAAACAACAGAATGTTGGATCTTCCTTTTTAATCAATTTTGCTAAATAGTGTCTTTTGATGGAGGAGTTGAGGCCATTAATAGTCAGTGTTAGTTTTGATAGGTATATGGTAATTCCTACCATTTAGTTGTTTTTGTTGTTTAAGAATTTGATTATGTGCAGCTCAATCAATGCTACTCTCTGACTCCTTGTCTGTTCTTCTCCTGTGGTTTGATACTGCCTGTCCTTTCATGGTTTTGTTTGCTTTCATCTTCTGTGTGCAGAATTCCTTGGAGAATCTTTTGTAGTAGTGGCTTTGTGGTCATATATTGTTTCCTGCTTATTGTGGAAGATTTTTATTGCTCCATCTATTTTCAATGATAGTTTTGCTGGGTAGATTATCCTAGGGTTGAAGCTATTTTCATTCAGTGCCTGAAATACCTCATACCATGCTTTTCTTGCTTTTAAGGTTTCCATTGAGAAATCTGCTGTGATTTTGATGGGTTTACCTTTTATATGTTATTTGTTTTTTCTTTCTTACAGCCTTCAGTATTCTTTCTCTGTTCTCTGTTCATTGTTGTTTTAATGATAATATGCTGTGGGGAGGTTCTATTTTGGTCAAGTCTGTTTGGTGTCCTGGAGGCTTCCTGTACCTGAATGGACAAAACTTTCTTGTGATTTGGGAAACTTTCTGTTATTATTTTATTGAATGTATTATGAATCCCTTTTGCTAGGACCTCTTCTCCTTCTTCAGAACCCATGACTCTCCAGTTTGGTCTTTTGGTGGAGTCAATGAGTTCTTGCATATTCCTTTCACAGCTCTTGAGTTGTTTGACTGACAGTTCTTCAGTTTTTTTCTTTAATTTCTATTTTATCTTGAGATTCTGTCTTCCACTTGTACTAGTCTGCTGGAGTGGCCTTCCACTGTGTTTTTTGTTTCTGTTTGATTTTTTTTTCTGAGGATTCCCATATCTTGGGTCATTTCTTCTTTAATATTTTTTATTTTCATCTTTAACTCATTTATCTGTTTTTATAGTGCCCTTTGTTTCACTTTGGTGTTTGTTTAGGTCATCTCTGAGTTCATTTATTTGTTTCTGTATCTTCTCATGTTCTTTATTCTTGGTGTATTGAAGTTTCTTGAGTGCATCGTGTACATTTTGGTTAACCACGTCTAGTATCTTCACCATGAAATTCTCAGTGATTTCTTGCAAGATTTCTTCTTTGAGGGTGTTTTTGTGGGCATTACTGGGTTTTCATAGTAACATTTATCATTATTTTGTTGGGGTCAGGAACTGAGTACCCATTTTTTTCACTTCCTTCTGAATACTGTATTGAATTATTTTTTTGAGGAAAGTGGTTTCCATCCCTTCTTCTTCCCATCACTCCACTTGGTGCTGTTCAACTATGTTCTTGATAGGCTAGTTGATGGTTTTATTTGCCTGTTTTCTTTCCCTTGGTTTAATTTTTGTGTTATGACTGTCTTGGTTGTTGGCTATGTTAGTGTACTATTTCTGTCCCTTGCCTGGAGGTGTAATTTAGCAATAACTAATTCACAGGTTCAATACCTGACCAGTTATTTATATATTATATAGAAGAGCCCTTGGTGGTTTTATCTATAAACAGTGGGAGGTGGGGGGTGCATAATGCTCAGAAAATTTAAATTCTAGCTCCTTTTTAAAATTTTTTAATTTTTATTAGCATATAATAGTTGTACAGGGGGATAAATTGTGATATTTACATATGTGCTTCGAATAAATCATAATAAGATTCACCCCCTCCATTGTTTTCCCTCATCCTGCCTCCCACCTTTTTAGAACAATTTCAACAAGTTTCATTGTTCTATTTTCATACACAAATACAAAATACATCCACCATATTCACCCTTTCCTTATGCCCTCCCACTGGTACCCACCCTCTGGAAAGGTAGAAAAGAAAGTGATAGGTAGAAGATGTCTAGCATATGTGTCCACATATTAATCACATTAAGTACCTTTCTACAATGGTTTTCTGCAAAATTCCCTCCTACCATAACAACAACAAAAATGTACATCATATTGTCTTCATGATTTTCCAGAAATGTGGGTTTTGGAATACAATTCCAGTTCATCCAATTCTAAGAAAGAGTTCTAAAGTTATGTGTCAATGTATTCCTTCCTCCCTAACATACCCACCCCCAAAAAAATAGCTCTATTGGCTAAGATCTAGGGAAGAGGGAGAACTGAGAGAGGCTAGAGATGTTGCTGAGTGATAGGGCACTTGTCAACTGTGCACACCCTGGGTTTGATCCCCTGCACTGTCAAAAAGAAAAGATCCTTTTAAAAAAATCTTATCATCAGACTTGGGACTATACAATTGAAGACTGGAGAGGGAGAAAAGAGTTTCACTATTGGGAGGTAGAGACTGAGAGGAACACAGTTAAAGGCCAGCTGGGGCAAAAAGTTAGCAAGACTCCATCTCAACCAATAAAAGCTGGGTGAGATGGCAGGTGCCTATCATCTGCAGGAATCATAAATAGGTGGATTGTGGTCCAGACTGTCCAGGGCATAAATGCAAGACCATACTAGAAAAATAACTAGAGCAAAAAAGGCTGGGAATGTGGCTCAAGTAATACAGAACCTGCCTAGCAAGTACAAGGTCCTAAGTTCAAACCCCAGTACTACCAAAAGAGTTTCAGAAGTGACAAAGAAAACAGAGAAGTTAGGATTACCTAAACCTCTTGTAGATTTAATTGAGGTGAAGAAAAATAGGGAAGGAGGAGAATGAAGGGAAATGGAGGATGGGGCAGAATAAGAGGGACAAAAATGAGAAAAACAGAGAGAGGGAGGAGGAGGCCTAACACAGGCAGTCCAGCACATCTCTCCTATTGATTCTGTGACACAACAGGCCAGGTAGGATGAAAGCAAATGGATCACTTCAATTACAAGCCCTTTCCATAACCAAATGACAGGGTAAAGGGAACATAAGAGATGATGCTGGCAATTCAGGCAGTGTCATTTTTTTTCAAAGGAAAATAGTGGGAGCCCTCTTATGTGACATAACTGGAACCAATTAATAGACGCATAAAAGTCAGTAAAAACAGGGAACCCTATAAAATTATACAATCTTTAAACTTTCATTTCAACTTAAAAGTCATATATCTATATTCATTCACCAATCTTTTGATAGAGAATGAAGGCCTTTGCTTATAGTATAGTGAGAATTTCAACTGAACCAATAGTAGAATTTATTAGTTGAGTTCCCTTTTACCAAGTCTTTCTGTAACATTCCATGGAACTCTCAGAGAAACTATAAGTCTCCTTTCACACTTACGATTCTTTAGTTTACAAGATATTTAACTAAATTATATGATTACAGTAGCAAATTCAACTTATAGAAAGAGCTTTGGGAACAAACATGATTGACTCCTGGGAAGCATACAACTCAACTGAAAGGAGCAAATGTACTGCGTATTTTTTTAACCATTAATGGAGATCAAAATTTATCAAAAGCTTTTTCTGCATTTATCAAGATAACCATGGAAAGGTTCGTGTTTAATCAATTAATATAGTGAATTACATTGATAGAATTTCTGAAACTAAACTCTCTTTACTTGGTATTTGTAATACACTTATGGATTTAGTTACATAATATGATATTTAGGCTTTTCACATTCAGCTCATAAGTAAAATGGGCTATAATTACCTTTCCTGTGCCATCTTTATCTGGCTTTAAGGTCATTCTGATTTACAGAATGAGTTGGGAAGCTTCCTCTATTTCTGTTTCTAAAACTTACATAAAACAATAATTTTCTTCCCTTAAAAATTTGTTAGCACTTTCTCATAAAGCCATCTTTGTCCAGGGCTTTTGGGAACTTAGGATACAGGTGAGTGTCTTTGATTACCATTCCAAATTTGAAAGTTCTCTTTTTTTTTCACTAATTTTATAATCTTATACATAATCTAAACATATATCCAGAAATCTAGTTCATCTAATTTTTTAAATATCTGTCAACCATTTTTTAAATCACTTTTGTGAAAGAGGAATCCAAGTTACAGCTCTTGAAAGACCTTTAGAAATCCTCTGACATTATGGTCAGTGCCCTTCTTGGCATGAATCTTCTCCAAGACCTGCTGATCTCCATTCTGGCACCCATCCTTCAACACAGACAAGATGCTGGAGAGGAAAGAAGGATTATGAACTCCCTCTACCCCAGCCAGACTTACTTCCAAGAGGATGTTATCCACCTCCCAGTATGGCTACTGTTTTTCTGCCTCAAAGTGGCAATGGGGCCGACTGTGAGCCACTCGGGTAATCTCCACAGCAAAAGATTCTCATCTAAAGTTCTCCCCTGGCCTATCCACTACCTATAGGACCCATTCATTCCACAACCAACAAATAAGACGGAGTACATATCTGTGGCAGGTGCTGCTCAAGGTACCAAGAAATCCAGCTGTGAACCACATACGAAGGAACTAAACTTTTTGCAGTGATGGTCTATTGTGATACCACTGTCCAACAGAAATAGCTGGGAGTGTGGCTCAAGTGTTAGAGTGCTTGCCTAGCAAGTGCAAAGCCCCGAGTTCAAACCTCAGTACTGGCAAAAAGCAGAGGGTGGGAAATAATGCATGCCACATGTGTAATTTTAAATTTTCTAGTAATCACATTTTTTAAAGTAAAATTAAAATGAAATTTTAATAAAGTTAAACACTGAATCATGTTCCAAAAAAAAATCATAGGTTGAAGTCCTAATCCACAATGTGACTATATAGGTGTTCCTTGGTGTCTATGGAGGACTGGATCTATGATCCTCTCAAATGCCAAAATTCACAGATGCTCAAGTCCCTTTATGAAATGGTGTCATATTTGGTGATTTTTGCATATTTACCATCACACATCATCTCATACACTTTAAATGTATCTTGCTTATAGTACCCAACACAATGTAAATGTCAAGTGAATAGCTGTCATACTATATTGCTTATGGAATCACTTCGATGGGGAAAAACCCTGTACATGTTCAATAGAGATGCAGTTTTCCTTTCAATATTTTCTGTCTTCAGCTGGTTAAATCCACAGGTGCAGAACCTATAGATAAAGAAAGCCAACTGTATTTGAAATAGAGTCTTCCTTAAAAGAATTAAGTCCAAATGAGGTCACTGGGTAGGCCTTAATCTAACACCAATGGAATCCTTACAAGAGGAAATTAGTACACAAAACCATCCCTATATCTTTGAAGACATAAGGAATACATGGGTATCAAGCCAAGCAGGATACCAGCCCTCCTGACATCCTGTTCTTAGAACTCTAACCTCTAGAATTCTGAGAAAATGAATTTTTGTTGTTTAAACTACCAGGTCTGTGATACTTTGTTATAACAGTACTAGCAAGCTAAATAAATAATGTGGTTTATTTAGTACAATGTATCTAAAATAAATTGTGCTCTCAACATATAAGCAGTATAAAAGCTTAATGAGATACTTTATCTTCCCCTTTAGACTAATTCTTCAAAATCTGGAGGCATTTTATACTTTCGACATATCTGAATTTGGACAAGCCACACCATGAGTGTGTGATAGCCACCTGAGGTAATGGCTACCATATTGGACAGAGGCCATTTGGCATCTGCCTTCTTCCAAAACAGGCTGCCATTTCCCACATCCTAAGACCCAGGGACTCAGGGATCCTAGACTCTGCTTATTTGCTTCCTTATTTGTCTTTATGGCCTAGCCCCACAGATGTCACTCAGGCCTCTTGTCATTTTAGTGTAGGGTTAGACAGTGGAAGCCAGCAAATGCAGCTCAGTTAATCACGTTATCAAAATCCAGAAGCCTCCAAATGGGAGTATGGGTGTTCTGGAACACACACTGTTCTTAGCTTTGTGGAAATCAAAGAACAAGCATTGTGAAAAGCAATCGTCTCCCTGCTCAGTCTTACACAGCTTCTCCTCTGTTATAGTTGGGGTTTTCCCCAGCTTCAGAAGCAGGGTAATTGAGGAGGACACACACATGTGGCAGATGAACCCGTGCAGATATGAAGAAGAAATAATAGCTCAAAATCTCTCCACTTCCAAGGTCTCCACAGCAAAGATCCACTTTTGTAAAAGACTCTCCTGAAATACAGACAAATAAGATTCTATTCTAAAGACAGCTTTACCTCCACTTATTAAAAGGAAGAACCACAGTGCAATGCTTCAAACCTTGCCTTCCACTTCACGTAGAACACTGGAGTTTCAGCTTTCATCCTTGCTTCCAAAGTTGACTCACTAATGTCCTAAAGAAAATTCACAATAGTTTTAAAATATATTGAGCTAGGGTGTAGCTCAAGTAGTGGAGTGCCAGCATAGCAACCATGAGGCCCTGAGTTCAATCCCTAAGAAAGAAAAAAAAAATGTAATCCAGATATGAGCTGGCATTGACCTACTCCTTAATATCTAGATAAAGATAGATTAAAATCTCCATTTCATGGATTGTAGAAAATACAATGGCCTCCTTGGGATTTCTGACCCTTAATAGCTGCCTCCTCTTCTGCCTCTATTGAGTAAATAGTTGAGACTAGGAGTCCTATCTACCCACTCCCACTTGTCTCAACCCTGCTCTGCCCTGAGTTGTTCTCATCTTTAATTTCTACTCAAAGCACCCTCCAATCCAGGTATTTGAGTGAATAGAAAATTTCTGGAGCTATTAGGAAAAAAACATCTACATTGAAGCAACATAAATAATTTGGAATTCACTCACAAACATTTGTATTGCTAAAAGTCCCTTGGTCATCTCCTGGCTTGGGCACCAGCCAACCTCCTTGTTGTTTTTCCTGTCTCCTCTTCCTCCCTTCTGTTTGGTCTCTCCCTCCACCCTCAGCCTCCTTTAAATCCGGGTTTGCTTTCCAGGAACACTACCTCCTTTCTCACAAATTTGCCTTGGCTCCTGCAACCCCTCTGCACTACTCTAGTCTCACATTTGCTTTTACTAGTTTAACTACATATTTCTGCTCTTCTGAGTAGATCTGCAGCTATGTCTCAAGAGATTGCCATTGGATCAATTTTAAGATGTGGTTGCATCAGTTCTGTGAAATAAAATATCCTAATATCCTGCATCTTTTTTTTCCATACTTTACCTACCCTTCACTCTTTCTATTCATTACCTCTCCATTTAGTTTTCTATACTCCCCTCTTTGCCACAATCCCATTTTTAAAAGAAAAGAATTATGTCATCTTTTAGGTTTTATTTTTATTGTGCTTTCCTTGCCCCATCCCTGGCTAATAGCCAGATGTGAGTTGTGGCTGTGTTGAAATATTTTCTTTTTCCTAGTGTGTTTGCATTCTTGTAGAAGAGCTAGAGCCTTGCCAAGCTAACCAAAGCAGGTAAAGTGGAGGCATGCCAATCCTAAGCATAAAACATAGTCATGTAATAACAGGAGCACTCCCTCTGCCTTCCTGCCTTTGATGGCTGACATTGGGTAAGACCATATTAGTCTTCTTCAAATGGAGAACTGAAATTTAGAGCAGACAAAAGCCCAAAGAAAAAGCAGATAAATTATGTGACTTGTTTCCCTCTCTGTTAGAAGCTCAGCCCACCTGTCTCACAATTGGACAGTTTAGTCATTCTTCAGGAGAGGATTTGGAGAAAAAGCTTTGCTATGAGGTATCAGAGTGTGTGAGTTACTCCCTAAGACCTGGAACTTGCTCTTCATGGTACCCAAGCCCTAGGAGGCAATGGAATGAAAGACTCTTCCTCTGAACTGCCCGATAGCTCTTCATCTACACCTCCCTCATGGCTCCCTGTCTACCTCATTATAGTACTTACCTGGATGTACAACTTTCTCCTTGAGAGGAACATTCTTGGTACTTGCTCTTGCCTCAGCTTGATATTCTCTATTCAAATGACATCTTACCAGAGAGGTCTTCCCTAACCAGCCTATGTAAAAATAATATTCATCCCCACACCCCCCTCCTACTTCCTGGTTTATTTTCATTCCTAGTTCTTGCTACTACTTGCATATGATATACTGGTTTATTTTGAGGGGTTGTTTATCTTCTCAGTGTACATCTCAGAATACAACTCCCCAAGAAGAAAGACTTTATTATGTCTCTCTCTTTCTAGCTTGCAAATTAGAACCTGGAATACAGTAGATACTCAATGATGTCTATTAAATGATCAAACAGAGAAATCATAGTATTTATTCATCCATCTAACTATGTGCCCTCATAGTACTTAGTATAGACCCTAGCATTTCTTGAAAACCCACCAATTGTCTATTGAAGAGAGGAAAGGAAAAGAGATGGCAGGGAATAAAAAGAGAGGGAGAAAAAGATGGATAGAAAGGAGAGGGAAGCCAAGCACTGGTGGCTCATGCCTGTAATCCTAGCTACTCAGGAGGCAGAGATCAGGAGGATCATGGTTCAAAGGCAGGTCAGGCAAATAGTTCATGAGGCCCTATCTTGAAAACACACAGCACAAAACAGGGCTAGCAGAGTGGCTCAAATGGTAGAGCAGCTGCCTAACAAATGTGAAGCCCTATGTTCATACCCCAATACCATAAAAGAAAAGAAAAGAGAGGGAAGCAGAAAGGATAGAAGGAAGGAAGATGAAAGGACTAAGTGGCTAATGAGTAATAAATGAACAGCTTCTACAGAAGCAACATGTCACCTTGGGAAATTATCAGAGAGACTGCAAGTGTCATTAAAACTAACTGGTGCAAGGAAGAAGAGACCCAGAGAGTTGCATCAGAGAGTCCAGATGCAAGGAAAATTACTGTAAAAGAACTCCATCCTACAGTCTGGCCAAGTGAAATATTAGATGAAATTAGGCATTAGCACTGCTTGGCCAAGAGCCATAGAGCTAATTGTTACTTGTTGTTTCAACCTCTTAAGATTGTACTATTAAAACCTGCATTTTTAATATAATAATAAATTTTGTGATCCCCATAATTAGAGATGGTCTAACAAATTAAGAAAATTGCTTTCTTCTAAAGAGGAAATAAAAAAGTGGAATCAATCCAAGAAATTATCCAACTGCCTTTTATAGGATGAAGGCATGTCTCCTCCCTGCCTCTTGAAATACCTTTGGCCACAAAACCACTCCTTTTCAGCCCCATTTCACTTATCAAGCAAGCCATGCTGCCCAGCCTTCATGTTCCAGCTGTTCAACCATGAGGTGCCTCTGAGGACAGGTTTATTATCCAATGAAATAGAAGGACACTGAAAGTGTCTACAAGATGTAAAGTCCCGTGGCTTAGAGTTCCGGATCTGAAATCAGATCTTGGATCTGTTTAACAGTAATACTATGTGACTTTGGCCATACTGTTTAACCCTTTAAAAAGAAAAAAATATGGATAACACCAAGTAGCTCGTAGGAATATAATAAATGTGATCTATGTAAAGCATTTAATGAAATTCCTAGAAAATTGTGTGTTTAATAAATGTTATATCTTTTATGATTCATTTGTATTTATTCTTTTTTTTTCCATTGACAAGAGAAATCCCTTCCAGGAAGAAACAATATCTTTGCTTTCCTTGATAATGATTCATTTTAGCTAATATAATGCTCTGGATAAAAGTGATTCCATCCATCTCTAATCAGCCATCTCCACTTACAATTTCCTAAAGAGAGCACCCAGTTTTGAAGCCAATAGAAAGAGCTCATGGGTTTGCAGGTGGTTAGTATACACCCTGATAGTCAAATTCAAGTAACATTCTGACTCCTAACTTTTCTTTTTCTATTTTTCTCTTTCTCTCCTCCTTGCCATCATCTTTGACTTTATTCTCTACTCCAAAAACTTACACTGGATATTTGCATCCAAACTGCTCCCACTTGTTTGTGTGTAATCATATGAAATGCAAATCACATTCTCCCACAAAGCACAAATAACAAGTTGATGAAGGATGGTGAGTTTCTAAGGTAAGAGCCCTGATCTCTCTAACCCTCCTACTTCCTTAAGAGTCAAAATTCTGCTCCCCTTATCAGGAAATGGAAACATAGCAGACACCTTGCCCTGGAATGTTGAAGCCTGAAGGTGTGACAGCAGAGCTGACCTCCTTGACCTTGTCTGCAATCCTATTCAATGACCGTGCAACAAAAGTTTCTTTCTTGTCCTTGTTGAGGTTATAAGGAACCATTCTATCAGCTCTACCAACTTCAGTTCTTCAATTTGTCCTGCACTGTGCCCCACATGCAACAAGAGAGGGTTCACAGGGCTGTAAGTAAGCAGGAATCTCCCACCTGCCATGATGCCCACTGGCACTGTGGCAGTCAAGAGAATTCCCAGAGAAGAAGTGAGAAAAGTAAAGAAAGGCTAATGGAAATCTTCACATGTCAAAAAAAATGGCTCCCATAGTTTACCAAACACAATGAATTGGGAAAATGATAAACTTGAGGATTCAGAAAAACAGAGGCACAGTTAGTTAATAAAGAAAAGCTGCAGGGATTCCAACATGGTGACTAGAGGGAGGAAGCAGAAAGCATGCTTCCTAAAGTAAAATCTTGGAGAGACGCCAGAGATATACCTTGCAGGAAAAACCACCAACAAGAGGTAAAACTCCGACAATGCCAAACCCACAGCTTACGCATAGCATCCCCAGACCACGGTAAACAGAGAAACGAGGAGGGCTCCTGCAAAATCAGACACCAACTCTTACCAGCTCGAGAGAAGCAGACCACTAGGTGAGCTAAGCAGCACACCGTACTCCCACAAACAACCCTGGGCCAGATCAGCATACCCCCTGGACAGACTGAACCCCACCCAGGGAAAAAAAGAGAAAAAAAACTTAATAATAAACAACAACAAAAAAAACATAGCAAAGAGGGTGGGGTGCCCTGAGCACTGAAGAGTGTGGGAGGGGAAATCCTTCACAGAACTGTAAATAAACAACCAACCTGAGAAGACAGGAGTGGCAGCCCCCACCCAGCCCTTGCAGTGGGAAAGCTTATAACAGTGACTGTCGTGAGGAGGGTTCCACTGGAGAGCATGGAAGGGGCATTTCCCACAAGATCTGTAAAAAAGCAAGCCAGCTGGAGAAGGGGGTTGTAGCACCACCTCCCCCAGTGTGCTTGCAGAAGGGAAGACTTCTAACAGTGGCCGTCGTGCCCTGGAGAACTCTAAATAAACAAAGGCTGTGGGGCTAGGTGAGTGTTGAGCTCATTCCTGAGATCTGCAATCAATAAAGCCTCCAGCAACAGCTAGCTGACAGCAGCTGGAAGGTGAGCCTCAGCCTCAGATATTCACAAAGCTGTCTCCAGACTCTTTTTTTTTATTTTATTTTTTCTCTTCCTTTGATGAGACAATGACAGAACTAGAATTGGAAGCTGAAGGATTCAATTTCTATTTGAACTTGGGATTTTTGTTTTGTTTTGTTTTTTGGGTTATTTTTTTTTTGATGGTTTTTTTCTGCTTGTCCACTAGTTTTGTTTTTTCTTTTTTTTCCTCTTTGATGAGACAATGACCAAACTACTTCTGAGACACTATCTCCAGGATTGGAGGCTGAGGGACTAACACCAAAATTATTAAGACTGAAACTTTATTGCACTTGAACTTGGGGATTTTTTTTTAATCCACTCTCTGTCTCTCTACTGCCTGTTTAGTTTGCCATGGATTAGTACACTATCTCTCCCCTTTTATTTCTTTGGCACTGGTTTTTTTGTTATTGTTTGTTTGTTTTTCAATTGCTTGTTTCTTTATTTGTTTTTCAATTTTGATTACCTTCTTTACTTTCCCACTCCTCTCACCCTTCCATTCTAGATATCACCATTATTATTATTACAAGCTAGACAATACTGAATTACACACAGTACAGGGACAGTGACAATAGCAAGGGCAATGATGGGAAGATGGAAAATTAGTAAAGGAACCAGAGGGAAATGAAGAAAACAGATACTTAGATCCAGACTCCAAAAAAACAAAGATAATTTATGACAAAGAACCCAATGAAGCCCACAAGAACACTCTGAAAGAAGAAATCCTGCAAGTAATCAATGAGAATTGTATAGAGATGATACTGGATATGGTCAACAAAAATGTACAGGAGACACTCAAGAAATTCCAAGACAACAAAAATAGAGAATTTGAGAAAGCACAAGAACAAATAAAAGAAACTATAGAAGCACTGTATAAACACCAAAGTGAAACAAAGAACACAATAACTAAAGAGATAAATGAACTCAGGACAAAAATAGACAATATTAAAGAGGAAGAAACTCAGGATATGGAAAATCTCAGAAAAAAGAATGAAACAGAAATGCAAAACAAAATGGAAGGCATCCAGCAGACTAGAACAAGAAGAAGACAGAATCTCAGAACTCGAAGATGAAATGGTAATTAAAGGAAAAACTGAAGACCTATTAGTGAAACAACTCAAGACCTGTGAAAAGAAAATGCAAGAAAACACCAACTCCATCAAAAGACCAAACCTGAGAATCATGGGTATTGATGAAGGAGAAGAGGTACAAGCAAAGGGAATGCATAATATATTGAACAAAATAATAACAGAAAATTTCCCAAATCTAGAGCAATCTATTCCCATACAGATGTAAGAGGCCTCCAGAACACCAAACAGACCAGATCAAAATAGAACTACCCCACAACATATCATCATTAAAACAACAAACACAGAGACCCAAGAAAGAATATTGAAGGTTGTAAGAGAGAAAAAACAAATAACATACAAAGGTAAACCCATCAAAATCACAGCAAACTTCTCAACAGAAACATTAAAAGCAAGAAGAGCTTGGGGTGAGATCTTCTGGGCACTTAATGAAAATAACTTCAACCCTAGGATACTCTACCCAGCAAAACTATCGTTCAAAATAGATGGAGCAATAAAAGTCTTCCATGATAAGCAGAAACTAAAACAATATGTGACCACAAAGCCACCACTACAAAAGATTCTGCAAGGGATTCTGCACACAGAAAGTGAAACCCAACATAACCATGAAAGGGCAGGCAGCACCAAACTACAGGAAAAGAAAAAGCAAGAAAGTAGAGAGTAACCTCAATATAGGTACACACAATCAAACCTTCAAACAACTAAGACAACTAAATGACAGGAATCACAACTTACCTGCCAGTACTAACACTTAACGTTAATGGACTTAATTCCCCCACCAAAAGACACTGTTTGACAAACTGGATTAAAAAGGAAGATCCAACAATTTCTTGCTCATAGAAGACCCATCTCACTGACAGAAATAAGCATAGGCTTAGGATGAAAGGCTAGAAGAAGATTTACCAAGCCAATGGCCCCCAAAAACAGGCAGGAGTATCAATACTTATCTCTGACAAAGTAGACTTCAAACCTACATTGATCAAATGAGATAAAGAAGGACATTCCATACTAATAAAAGGAAGAATACATCAAAAGGAAATAACAATTATCAACCTATATGCACCCAGTGTCAACACACCCAATTTCTTCAATCATACCCTGAAGGACCTAAAAACATATATAAACTCCAACACAGTGGTCATGGGAGACTTTAATACCCCTGTCATCAATAGATAGGTCATCAAAACAAAACATCAATAAAGAAATTCTAGACCTAAAATATACCAGAGAGCAAATGGACCTAGTTGATGTCTTCAGAACATTTCATCCAACTTCTACACAATATACACTTTTCTCAGCAGACCATGGAAACTTCTCCAAAACTGATCATATCATAGGGCACAAAGCAAGCCTCAGCATTCTATATGATCATAATGCATTAAAACTACAACTCAACAACAAAAATAATAACAAAAAACATGCAACCAGGTGGAAACTGAAAACACATTGCTCAATGACCAGTGGGTCATTGATGAAATAAAAGAGGAAATTAAAAGTTTCCAGGAAGTTAATGAAAATTAAAACACAACCTACCAGAACCTATGGGACATAGCAAAGGCAGTCCTGAGAGGTAACTTTACAGCCATGAATGCATATATTAAAAGGACAAAAAGATCTCATATCAATGACCCAATGCTGCATCTCATACTCCTAGAAAAACAAGAACAAGCAAATCCCAAAACAAACAGAAGGAGAGAAATAATAAAAATAAGAGCTGAAATAATGAAATGGAAACAAAAAAAAACATACAAAGAATTAATGAAACAAAAAGTTGGTTCCTTGAAAAAATAAACAAGATCAACAGATCCCTGGCAAACCTGACTAAAATGAGGAGAGAAAAAACTCAAATCAGTAAAATCAGAATGCAGAAGGGGAGATAACAACAAACACCATGGAAGCCCAGGAAGTCATCAGAGACTACTTTGAGAACCTATATTCTAATAAATATGAAAATCTTGAAGAAATAGATAGATTTCTAGATACTTACGATCATCCAAAACTGAACCAAGAGGAAATTAATCACCTGAATAGATCTATAACACAAAATGAAATTGAAGCAGCAATCAAGAGTCTCCCCAAAAGGAAAAGTCCAGCACCAACGGATTCTCTGCTGAATTCTATCAGACCTTTAAAGAAGAACTGATACCAAACCTCCTTAAACTGTTCCATGAAATGAAAGGGAAGGAAAACTGCCTAACACATTTTATGAAGCCAGTATTACACTTATCCCAAAACCAGGCAAAGACACCTCCAAAAAGGAGAACTATAGGCCAATCTCCTTAATGAACATTGATGCAAAAATCCTCAACAAAATAATGGCAAATCGAATTCAGCAACACATCAAAAAGATTATTCACCACGACCAGGTAGGCTTCATCCCAGGGATGCAGGGGTGGTTCAACATACGAAAATCAATAAACGTAATAAACCACATTAACAGAAGCAAAGACAAAAACCACTTGATCATCTCAATAGATGCAGAAAAAGCCTTTGATAAGATCCAACATCATTTCATGATAAAAGCTCTAAGAAAACTAGGAATAGAAGGAAAGTTCCTCAACATTATAAAAGCTATATATGACAAACCTACAGCCAGCATTATACTTAACGGAGAAAAATTAAAACCATTCCCTCTAAAATCAGGAACCAGACAAGGATGCCCACTATCTCCACTCCTATTCAACATAGTACTGGAATTCCTAGCCAGAGCAATTAGGCAAGAAGAAGGAATAAAAGGAATACAAATAGGTAAAGAAACTGTCAAAATATCCCTATTTGCAGACGACATGATCCTATACCTTAAAGACCCAAAAAACTCTACTCAGAAGCTTCTAGACATCATCAATAGCTATAGCAAGGTAGCAGGATATAAAATCAACATAGAAAAATCATTAGCATTTCTATACACTAACAATGAGCAAACGGAAAAAGAATGTATGAAAACAATTCCATTTACAATAGCCTCAAAATAAATCAAATACCTAGGTGTAAACCTAACAAAAGATGTGAAAGACCTCTACAAGGAAAACTATACACTTCTGAAGAAAGAGATTGAGGAAGACTATAGAAAGTGGAGAGATCTCCCATGCTCATGGATTGGTAGAATCAACATAGTAAAAATGTCGATACTCCCCAAAGTAATCTACATGTTTAATGCAATTCCCATCAAAATTCCAATGACATTCATTAAAGAGATTGAAAAATCTACTGTTAAATTTATATGGAAACACAAGAGGCCACGAAGAGCCAAGGCAATACTCAGTCAAAAGAACAATGCAGGAGGTATCACAATACCTGACTTCAAACTATATTACAAAGCAATAACAATAAAAACAGCATGGTACTGGCACAAAAACAGACATGAAGACCAGTGGAACAGAATAGAGGACCCAGATATGAAGCCACACAACTATAACCAACTTATCTTTGACAAAGGAGCTAAAAATATGCGATGGAGAAATAGCAGCCTCTTCAACAAAAACTGCTGGGAAAACTGGTTAGCAGTCTGCAAAAAACTGAAACTAGATCCATGTATATCACCCTATACCAAGATTAACTCAAAATGGATCAAGGATCTTAATATCAGACCCCAAACTCTTAAGTTGATACAAGAAAGAGTAGGAAATACTCTGGAGTTAGTAGGTATAGGTAAGAACTTTCTCAATGAAACCCCAGCAGCACAGCAACTAAGAGATAGCATAGATAAATGGGACCTCATAAAACTAAAAAGCTTCTGTTCATCAAAAGAAATGGTCTCTAAACTGAAGAGAACACCCACAGAGTGGGAGAAAATATTTGCCAATTATACATCAGACAAAGGACTGATAACCAGAATATACAGGGAACTTAAAAAACTAAATTCTCCCAAAACTAATGAACCAATAAAGAAATGGGCAAGTGAACTAAACAGAACTTTCTCAAAAGAAGAAATTCAAATGGCCAGAAAACACGTGAAAAAATGCTCACCATCTCTAGCAATAAAGGAAATGCAAATTAAAACCACGCTAAGATTCCACCTCACCCCTGTTAGAATAGCCATCATCAGCAACACCACCAACAACAGGTGTTGGCGAGGATGCAGGGAAAAAGGAACCCTCTTACACTGTTGGTGGGAATGTAGACTAGTACAACCACTCTGGAAAAAAATTTGGAGGCTACCTAAAAAGCTGGACATCGATCTACCATTTGATCCAGCAATACCACTCTTGGGGATATACCCAAAAGACTGTTACTCCAGAGGCACCTGCACATCCATGTTTATTGCAGCACTATTCACAATAGCCAAGTTATGGAAACAGCCAAGATGCCCCACCACTGACGAATGGATTAAGAAAATGTGGTATCTATACACAATGGAATTTTATGCAGCCATGAAGAAGAACGAAATGTTATCATTCGCTGGTAAATGGATGGAATTGGAGAACATCATTCTGAGTGAGGTTAGCCTGGCCCAAAAGACCAAAAATCATATGTTCTCCCTCATATGTGGACATTAGATCAAGGGCAAACACAACAAGGGGATTGGACTATGAGCACATGATAAAAGCGAGAGCACACAAGGGAGGGGTGAGGATAGGTAAGACACCTAAAAAACTAGCTAGCATTTGTTGCCCTTAATGCAGAGAAACTAAAGCAGATACCTTAAAGCAACTGAGGCCAATAGGAAAAGGGGACCAGGAACTAGAGAAAAGGTTAGATCAAAAAGAATTAACCTAGAAGGTAACACCCACGCACAGGAAATCAATGTGAGTCAATGCCCTGTATAGCTATCCTTATCTCAACCAGCAAAACCCCTTGTTCCTTCCTATTATTGCTTATACTCTCTCTACAACAAAATTAGAGATAAGGGCAAAATAGTTTCTGCTGGGTATTGAGGGGGGGGAGCGGGAGGGGGTGGAGTGGGTGGTAAGGGAGGGGGTGGGGGCAGTGGGGAGAAATGACCCAAGCCTTGTATGCACATATGAATAATAAAAGAAAAATGAAAAAAAAACTAAAAAATAAAATAAAATAAAATAAATCAAGGAATTTGAAAAAAAAATAAAATAAAATAAAAAATAAAATAACTGCAAACCGAATCTAACAACACATCAAGAAGATCATTCACCACGACCAAGTAGGCTTCAACCCAGGAATGCGGGGGTGGTTCAACATATGCAAATCAATAAATGTAATACACACATTAACAGAAGGAAAGACAAAAACCATTTGATCATCTTAATAGATGTAGAAAAAACCTTTGATAAGATCCAACACCATTTCATGATAAAAGCTCTAAGAAAACTAGGAATAGAAGGAAAGTACCTCAACATTATAAAAGCTATATATGACAAACCTACAGCCAGCATTAGACTTAATGGTGAAAAACTGAAACCATTCCCTCTAAAAATCAGGAACAAGACAAGGATGCCCACTATCCCTACTCCTATTCAACATAGTACTGGAATTCCTAGCCAGAGAAATTAGGCAAGAAGAAGGAATAAAAGGAATACAAATCAGTTAAGAAACTGTCAAAATATCCCTATTTGCAGACAATATGATCCTACACCTTAAAGACCCAAAAACCTCTACTCAAAAGCTCCTAGACACCATCAATAGCTATAGCAAGGTAGCAGGATATAAAATCAACATAGAAAAATCATTAGCATTTCTATACATTAATAATGAACAAACTGAGAAAGAATATATGAAAACAATTCCATTTACAATAGCCTCAAAAAAAGTCAAATATCTAGGAGTAAACTTAACAAAAGATGTGAACGACCTCTACAAGGAAAACTATAAACTTCTGAAGAAAAAGATTGAGGAAGACTATGGAAAGTGGAGAGATCTCCATGCTCATGGAGAATCGACATAGTAAAAATGGCTATACTCCCAAAAGCAATCTACATGTTTAATACAATTCCCATCAAAATCCCAATGACATTCATCAAAGAGATTGAAAAGTCTATGGTTAAATTTATTTGGAAACCACAAATAGCCAAGGCAATACTCAGCAAAAAGAACAATGCTGGAGGTATCACAATACCCGACTTCAAACTGTATTGCAAAGCAATAGCAATAAAAACAGCATGGTACTCGCACAAACACAGACATGAAGACAGAATAGAGGACCCAGATATGAAGCCACACAACTATAACCAACTTATCTTTGACAAGTTGGAGAAATGACAGCCTCTTCAACAAAAACTGCTGGGAAAACTGGTTAGCAGTTTGCAAAAAAATGAAACTAGATCCATGTATATCACCCTATCCCAGTATTAACTCAAAATGGATCAAGGGCCTTAATATCAGACCCCAAACTCTAATGTTGGTACAGGAAAGAGCAGAAAACACTCTGGAATTAATAGGTATAGGCAAGAAATTTCTCAATGAAACCCCAGCAGCTCAGCAACTAAGAGATAGCATAGATAAATGGGACCTCATAAAACTAAAAAGCTTCTGCTCAACAAAAAAATGGTCTTTAAACTGAAGAGAACACCCACAGAGTGGGAGAAAATATTTGCCAGCTACACATCAGACAAAGGACTGATAACCAGAATACATAGGGAACTCAAAAAACTAAATTCTCCCAAAATTAATGAACCAATAAAGAAATGGGCAAGTGAACTAAACAGAACTTTCTCAAAAGAAGAAATTCAAATGGCCAGAAAACACATGAAAAAATGCTCACCATCCCTAGCAATAAAGGAAATGCAAATTAAAACCACACTAAGATTCCACTTCACCAGTTAGAATAGCCATCATTAGAAACACCACCAAAAACAGGTGTTGGTGAGGATATGGGGAAAAAGGAACCCTGTACACTGCTCTTGGGAATGTAAACTAGTACAACCACTCTGGAAAAAAATTTAGAGGCTTTAAAAATCTAAACATAGGGAATTCCAAGATGGCGGCTAGAGGGAGGAAGCAGAAAGCGACCCTCCTACAGTGAAATCTTGGAGAGACGTTGGAGACACACTTTGCAGGCATAATCACCGAGAAAAGGCATAACTTTGACTCCTCCACATCTCCAGCCGGCGCAGAGAATCTCCACTTCACAGAACCGAGGAGGCCCCCGGGCCGCCAGTGGCCGGCGCCCATACGGCTTGGGAAGACGCGGACCAGGTGAGCTTCGCGGTACCACGGTTCCCCCACAGACAAGCCTGGGCCAGAGCAGCATAGCCCCCTGGACAGACTGACCTCCACCCGGGAAAAAAAGAGAAACTGAGTACTAAGCAATAAGAACAGTTAAGACACGCTGGAAAGAGGGTGGGGCGCCCTGAGCGCTGAAGATCGGGGGAAGGGAATCCTTCCCAGGACTGTAAATAAACGAGCCGGGCGGGCCGGAGAGGCTCTGGCGGGAGCGGGGCGCGCCAGCAACCAGGAGCGGGGACGCTTGTGAGAGGAGGGAAGACCCACTTCCCACGTGAACTGTAAATAAACACGCAGGCCTGACAACGCAGGGCAGTGTCGCCTTTCCCAGTGCTTGGAAAGGGAAAAGCCTGTGGCAGAGGCCCCCCTCCCCCGCACAGGAGAACTCTGAGCAAACAAAGCCTGTGGGACCAGGTGAGTGCTAAGCTCACCCCAGAGATCTGCATAAATAACGCCGCCAGCTACAGGCTGAGAGCAGCAGGCAGGCAAGCCACAGTTGCAGATACCACTCTCAGAACTGCCTCCAGACGCTTTTTTTTTCTTTTTCTCCCTACCTTTGATGAGAGAACAACCGAATTACACCTGCAAGCCGAAAAACTTACTGAAACTATTGCATTTGAACTGGGGACACTTGGTGGGGCTTTTTTTTTTTTCTTCTGTGTGTGTGTGAGTGTAGTTTTGTTCTACTTTATGCATCCACTTTGATGAGACAACTACAGAACAACATCTGAGGCACCAACTCCAAGACTGGAGATTGAGACGGACATCCAAATTATTAAGACTGAAATTGCATTGCATATAAACTTAGAAGTTTTTTGGTTTTTTTGTTTTTTTTGTTTTTTTTAATTTTCTATTTTCCATTTTATTTTAATTCATTTTTATAAATAGATATTACTTTCATATACTTATTTTTTATTTTTTTTATCTTTGATTTTCAATCCTCTCTCTGTCACTCTATTGTCTGTTCAGCTTACTGTCGATTAGTACACTAACACTCCCTGTTTATACCTTTGAAACTCTCTTGTCTGATACCTTGTTCTGCTTTCTCCCTCTTGTCTGTATATTTGTTTTCCCCTTTTCTTTAACTTCTGGCTTTCCATCCCAGCTCACTCTTCCATTCTCAATATTACCATTGTTATTATTACAAGCTAGAAAATACTTAATTACACACAGTACAGGGACAGTAACAACACCAAGGACAATGACTGGAAGACAGAAAAAAACAAGGAAACCAGTTTCCCCACAGCAAAAAATTAGTACAGGAACCAGAGGGGAATGAAGAGAACAGAAAAACAGAGCCAGACTCCAACAAAATGAAGATAAACTATGCCAAAGGACCCAATGAAGCCTACAAGAATAATTTAAAAGAAGACATACTACAAGTACTCAATGAGAATTTTATAGAGATGATACTGGATAGGGTCAACCAAAATGTACAGGAGACACTCAAGAAATTCCAAGACAATAAAAATAGAGAATTTGAAAAAGCAAAAGAAGAAATAAAGGAAACCATAGAAGCACTGTATAAACACCAAAATGAAAGAGAGAACACAATGAATAAATGGATAAATGAACTCAGGACAAAAATAGACAACAATAAAGAAGAAAACAGCCAGGATATGGAAAACCTCAGAAAAAAGAACGAAACAGAACTGCAAAACAAAACGGAAGGCCAATCCAGCAGAATAGAACAAACAGAAGACAGAATCTCAGAACTTGAAGATGAAATGGTAATTAAAGGAAAAACTGAAGAACTACTAATTAAACAACTCAAGACCTGTGAAAAGAAAATGCAAGAACTCACCGACTCCATCAAAAGACCAAACTTGAGAATCATGGGCATCGAAGAAGGAGAAGAGGTGCAAGCGAAGGGAATGCGTAATATATTCAACAAAATAATAACGGAAAATTTCCCAAATCTAGAGAAAGATATTCCCATACAAATGCAAGAGGCCTCTAGGACACCAAACAGACCAGATCAAAATAGAACTACTCCACGACATATCATCATTAAAACAACAAGTTCAGAAACTAAGGAAAGAATATTGAAGGCTGCAAGAGAGAAAAAACAAGTAACATACAAAGGTAAACCCATCAAAATCACAGCAGACTTCTCAACAGAAACATTAAAAGCAAGAAGAGCGTGGGGTGAGATCTTCCGGGCACTGAATGAAAATAACTTCAACCCCAGGATACTCTACCCAGCAAAGCTATCATTCAAAATAGATGGAGCAATAAAAGTCTTCCATGATAAGCAGAAACTAAAACAATATGTGACCACAAAGCCACCATTACAAAAGATTCTGCAAGGGATCCTGCACACAGAAAGTGACACCCAACTTAACCATGAAAAGGCAGGCAGCACCAAACCACAGGATAAGAAAAAGCAAGACAGTAGAGAGTAACATCAAGTTAGGTACACACAATCAAACCTTCAAACAACTAAGATAACTAAATGGCAGGAATCACCACATACCTATCAGTACTAACACTTAATGTTAATGGACTTAATTCACCCATCAAAAGACACCGTTTGACAAAATGGATTAAAAAAGAAGATCCAACAATTTGTTGCTTACAGGAGACTCATCTCACCGACAGAAATAAGCATATGCTTAGGATGAAAGGCTGGAAGAAGATTTACCAAGCCAATGGCCCCCGAAAACAAGCAGGAGTAGCAATACTTATCTCTGACAAAGTAGACTTCAAACCTACATTGATCAAACGAGATAAAGAAGGACATTCCATACTAATAAAAGGGGAAATAGACCAAAAGGAAATAATAATCATCAATCTGTACGCACCCAATGTCAACGCACCCAATTTCATCAAACATACCCTGAAAGACCTAAAAGCATATATAAACGCCAACACAGTGGTTGTGGGAGACTTTAACACTCCATTATCATCAATAGATAGGTCATCCAAACAAAAACTCAATAAAGAAATCCAAGATCTAAAATATGCAATAGATCAAGTGGACCTAGTAGATGTCTACAGAACATTTCATCCAACCTCTACACAATATACATTCTTCTCAGCAGCCCATGGAACCTTCTCCAAAATAGATCATATCCTAGGGCACAAAGCAAGCCTCAGCAAATATAAGAAAATAGAAATAATACCGTGCATACTATCTGACCACAATGCAGTAAAAGTAGAACTCAACAACAAAAGTAAAGACAAAAAACATGCAAACAGCTGGAAACTAAATAACTCATTACTTAATGAAGAATGGATCATCGATGCAATAAAAGAGGAAATTAAAAAGTTCCTAGAAGTCAATGAAAATGAAAACACAACCTACCAGAACCTATGGGACACAGCTAAGGCAGTCTTGAGAGGAAAGTTTATAGCCATGAGTGCATATATTAAAAAGATTGAAAGATCCCAACTCAATGACCTAATGATACATCTCAAACTCCTAGAAAAACAAGAACAAGCAAATCCCAAAACAAATAGAAGGAGAGAAATAATAAAAATAAGAGCTGAAATCAACGAAATAGAAACCAAAAAAACCATACAAAGAATTAATGAAACAAAAAGTTGGTTCTTTGAAAAAATAAACAAGATCGATAGACCCCTGGCAAACCTGACTAAAATGAGGAGAGAAAAAACCCAAATTAGTAGAATCAGGAATGCAAAAGGGGAGATAACAACAAACACCATGGAAGTCCAGGAAATCATCAGAGACTACTTTGAGAACCTATATTCAAATAAATTTGAAAATCTAAAAGAAATGGACAGATTTCTAGATACATATGATCATCCAAAACTGAACCAAGAGGAAATTAATCACCTGAATAGACCTATAACACAAAATGAAATTGAAGCAGCAATCAAGAGTCTCCCCAAAAAGAAAAGTCCAGGACCTGATGGATTCTCTGCTGAATTCTATCAGACCTTTAAAGAAGAACTGATACCAACCCTCCTTAAACTGTTCCATGAAATAGAAAGGGAAGGAAAACTGCCAAACACATTTTATGAAGCCAGTATTACACTTATCCCAAAACCAGGCAAAGACACCTCCAAAAAGGAGAACTATAGGCCAATCTCCTTAATGAACATTGATGCAAAAATCCTCAACAAAATAATGGCAAATCGAATTCAGCAACACATCAAAAAGATTATTCACCACGACCAGGTAGGCTTCATCCCAGGGATGCAGGGGTGGTTCAACATACGAAAATCAATAAACGTAATAAACCACATTAACAGAAGCAAAGACAAAAACCACTTGATCATCTCAATAGATGCAGAAAAAGCCTTTGATAAGATCCAACATCATTTCATGATAAAAGCTCTAAGAAAACTAGGAATAGAAGGAAAGTTCCTCAACATTATAAAAGCTATATATGACAAACCTACAGCCAGCATTATACTTAACGGAGAAAAATTAAAACCGTTCCCTCTAAAATCAGGAACCAGACAAGGATGCCCACTATCTCCACTCCTATTCAACATAGTACTGGAATTCCTAGCCAGAGCAATTAGGCAAGAAGAAGGAATAAAAGGAATACAAATAGGTAAAGAAACTGTCAAAATATCCCTATTTGCAGACAACATGATCCTATACCTTAAAGACCCAAAAAACTCTACTCAGAAGCTTCTAGACATCATCAATAGCTATAGCAAGGTAGCAGGATATAAAATCAACATAGAAAAATCGTTAGCATTTCTATACACTAACAATGAGCAAACAGAAAAAAAATGTATGAAAACAATTCCATTTACAATAGCCTCAAAAAAAATCAAATACCTAGGTGTAAACCTAACAAAAGATGTGAAAGACCTCTACAAGGAAAACTATACACTTCTGAAGAAAGAGATTGAGGAAGACTATAGAAAGTGGAGAGATCTCCCATGCTCATGGATTGGTAGAATCAACATAGTAAAAATGTCTATACTCCCAAAAGTAATCTACATGTTTAATGCAATTCCCATCAAAATTCCAATGACATTCATCAAAGAGATTGAAAAATCTACTGTTAAATTTATATGGAAACACAAGAGGCCACGAATAGCCAAGGCAATACTCAGTCAAAAGAACAATGCAGGAGGTATCACAATACCTGACTTCAAGCTATATTACAAAGCAATAATAATAAAAACAGCATGGTACTGGCACAAAAACAGACATGAAGACCAGTGGAACAGAATAGAGGATCCAGATATGAAGCCACACAACTATAAGCAACTTATCTTTGACAAAGGAGCTAAAAATATACGATGGAGAAATAGCAGCCTCTTCAACAAAAACTGCTGGGAAAACTGGTTAGCAGTCTGCAAAAAACTGAAACTAGATCCATGTATATCACCCTATACCAAGATTAACTCAAAATGGATCAAGGATCTGAATATCAGACCCCAAACTCTTAAGTTGATACAAGAAAGAGTAGGAAATACTCTGGAGTTAGGTATAGGTAAGAACTTTCTCAATGAAACCCCAGCAGCACAGCAACTAAGAGATAGCATAGATAAATGGGACCTCATAAAACTAAAAAGCTTCTGTTCATCAAAAGAAATGGTCTCTAAACTGAAGAGAACACCCACAGAGTGGGAGAAAATATTTGCCAACTATACATCAGACAAAGGACTGATAACCAGAATATACAGGGAACTTAAAAAACTAAATTCTCCCAAAACTAATGAACCAATAAAGAAATGGGCAGGTGAACTAAACAGAACTTTCTCAAAAGAAGAAATTAAAATGGCCAGAAAACACATGAAAAAATGCTCACCATCTCTAGCAATAAAGGAAATGCAAATTAAAACCACACTAAGATTCCACCTCACCCCTGTTAGAATAGCCATCATCAGCAACACCACCAACAACAGGTGTTGGCGAGGATGCGGGGAAAAAGGAACCCTCTTACACTGTTGGTGGGAATGTAGACTAGTACAACCACTCTGGAAAAAAATTTGGAGGCTACTTAAAAAGCTGGACATCGATCTACCATTTGATCCAGCAATACCACTCTTGGGGATATACCCAAAAGACTGTTACTCCAGAGGCACCTGCACATCCATGTTTATTGCGGCACTATTCACAATAGCCAAGTTATGGAAACAGCCAAGATGCCCCAGCACTGACGAATGGATTAAGAAAATGTGGTACCTATACACAATGGAATTTTATGCAGCCATGAAGAAGAACGAAATGTTATCATTCGCTGGTAAATGGATGGAATTGGAGAACATCATTCTGAGTGAGGTTAGCCTGGCTCAAAAGACCAAAAATCGTATGTTCTCCCTCATATGTGGACATTAGATCAAGGGCAAACACAACAAGGGGATTGGACTATGAGCACATGATAAAGGCGAGAGCACACAAGGGAGGGGTGAGGATAGGTAAGACACCTAAAAAACTAGCTAGCATTTGTTGCCCTTAATGCAGAGAAACTAAAGCAGATACCTTAAAGCAACTGAGGCCAATAGGAAAAGGAGACCAGGAACTAGAGAAAAGGTTAGATTAAAAAGAATTAACCTAGAAGGTAACACCCACGCACAGGAAATCAATGTGAGTCAATGCCCTGTATAGCTATCCTTATTTCAACCAGCAAAACCCCTTGTTCCTTCCTATTATTGCTTATACTCTCTCTACAAGAAAATCAGAGATAAGGGCAAAATAGTTTCTGCTGGGTATTGAGGGGGGGAGCGGGAGGGGGTGGAGTGGGTGGTAAGGGAGGGGGTGGGGTCAGGGGGGAGAAATAAACCAAGCCTTGTATGCACATACGAATAATAAAAGAAAAATGAAAAAAAAAAAAAAAACCTAAACATAGATCTGCCATATGATCCAGCAATACCACTCTTGGGGATACACCCAAAAGACCGTGACACAGGTTACTCCAGAGGCACCTGCACACCCATGTTTATTGGGGCACTATTCACAATAGCCAAGTTATGGAAACAGCCAAGATGCCCCACCACCGACGAATGGATTAAGAAAATGTGGTATTTATACACAATGGAATACTACTTGGCCTTGAAGACGAATGAAATCTTATCATTTTCAGGTAAATGGATGGAATTGGAGAACATCATTCTGAGTGAGGTTAGCCAGGCCCAGAAGACCAAAAATCGTATGTTCTCCCTCATATGCGGACTTTAGATCAGGGGCAAACACAACAAGGGGATTAGACTTTGATCACATGATGAGGCAAGAGCATACAAGGGAGGTATAAGGATAGGCAAGAAACCCAAAAAAATAAATATAAACAAGATAGCATTTGATGTCCTCAATGCAAAGGAACTAATGCAGATAATTTAAAGCAACTGAGGCCAATAGGAGAAGGGGACCAGGAACTTCAGAAAGGTTAGATCAAGGAGAATTAACCTAGAAGGTAACACACATGCACAGGAAATTAATGTGAGTCAACTCCCTGTATAGCTATCCTTATCTCAACTAGCAAAAACCCTTGGTCCTTCCTATTATTGCTTATACTCTCTCTACAACAAAATTAGAGATAAGGGCAAAATAGTTTCTGCCTGATAGCAAGGGGGTGGCAGGGAGAGAGAGGGGGCTTGGGGCAAGGGAGGAGTGAGAGAAGGGGGAGAAATGACCCAAACATTGTATCCACATATGAATAAAAGAAATGTTAAAAAAAGAAAAGCTGCAATTGGAATTTGTTAGATAATTCCAGTTTCAGTGTATGGTCTATGGAAGGAAAGTATAGGTTCTTCAAACACAAATGCTCCCTACATCTTGTGAAACTTGAACTTTTAGGCTAACCATCTGCCAAAAATTTAAGCCTGTTTCTTATGCTATCAAAACCTTCATACAGCTAGTATTAATAATATATCTGTATTACCCATAATTACGTCAAGCTTGATTTTGGTATGATTAAGGATAATCATAATCCTTTGAAAAGTCCATAGTTTATTCTGTTTAAAGGTACTGTTAGAGCATTTTTTACCTTCCATTCAATTAATTGGAAATTAAATATTCATTTATTTTGATTGTGTCAAATTTTCTTTCATTACGTATGCTAATGTAGTAAGTTTGAGTATCTAACAATAGAAATACATTTATGTATTTTGGTTACCACATCACCTTAAAAATCCTTAACATATACACAAGAGTATCACACTTGGGCAAAGGTCATATGTAAAGTAGCTTCAACCATCTGGATTGAAGCTTAGAGTCCACAAGTAGTAGAAGATCAGAGTCTCTGACATAAAAAGAAGTTGTTTCTTGCTACCATAGCTGCCCAAGGGGGTTTCTATTGCTTCTTCACTGCGAACCTGTCATAGCTACAACTAGCCAAAGTCAGACACACTTTCAATAGTAGGGGTCATCACTACCATTGAGCCCCCAAGACATTCAATATTCTATTTTCAGGCATCTTGTGGTCTCATGTGTTTCACTATTATGATGGTTAATTTTGGTTGTCAACTTCACTAGATTAAGGGATGTCTAGAAAATTGGTAAAACATACTTCTGGGTGTATCTATGAGGGTATTTCCAGAAAAAAAAAAAAAAACTAGTGTATGGGTCAGCCAGCTGAGTAGGGAAGACCTTGTCCTGAATGTGGACAGCACTGTCCACTAGGTGGGGGACCAGGTGGAACAAGAGTAGAAGAGGGAAGCTGGCTCTCATGCCAGCTCTCATTACCCTTTTTGGGCAGGCTTGTTTTTCTGCTCCTGTTTACCCATAAGACAGTAGACTGTAGGGTTTTTTTTATGAATGCAGACTTCCTCTAGTGACTCTCCCGGGTTTTTTAAGACTTTGGCCTTGGACTGGGGCTGCATCACAGCCTCTCTCTTATTCTGAGTTTCTGGCAACCTGGACTGAGGAGCTACAGTTCCCTAGGCTCTCTAGTTTTACAGATGGCCATTGTGGAACTATTCAGCCTCTGATCATGTGACAACCTCTCATTGCATATATTCTATTGGTTCTGTTTCTCTAGAGAAATCTTATTAATCATTCTGCCACTCATGACTTCCCTGGAAATGATAAGAACTCCTCACCAACACTTCCTTCACCTTTAGCAGAGGAACTCTTGGCTCAACTTTGAGGAGAAAGAAAGGACTAAAGAATGAAGTTATTAGTGTTAATGCACTTTCTTTCCCGGCACACTCCTTCAAAAACTCCAGTTAGGCCAGGCACTGTGGCTCAAGCCTGTAATCCTAGCCACTTAGAAGGCAGAGATGGAAAGGTTCGTGGTTGTAGGCCAGCCTGGGCAAAAAGTTTGCAAAACCCCATCTTAACCAATGACTGGCATGGTGATGTGCACCTGTCACTCCCAGCTACACCTGGAAGCACAAATAGGACGATTGTGCTCCAGGCCTGCCTAGGCATAAAGCAAGACCCTATCACAGGATTAACTAAAGCAAGGAAAAAATAGGGGCGTGGTTCAAGCGATGAAGTGCCTGCTTAGCAAGCGCAAGACCCTGAGTTCAACCTTCAGCACTGCCCAAAAACAGCCAACTAAATGGCCCAGCCAGCTTGTTTAATAGAAGGACTGTAATCACCTCCATCTCCATTTAGACTGAATGCCTTATTTCCTAAAACAAAGCATCAATCCTATCCTCTTATCATTCAAGTTTCTATTAGAAAGGAAGTCCTTCTCTCTGACTCCCATGACTAGCATTCTTCTACCTCTTAACAACTTCTTTCAGAATCCCAACCTTTTGAAGAAAATATGTGGCTTACCTGGGGCCACTTAACAGTGGCTACCACAGGCTTCGACTAGGCCGACTCTCCCTCCTGCATGTCTAAACAAAGCACCTGGCTCAAGGGCTGTAGCATATAGCGTTCCCTTGCCTGTCACTAAACCACATACATCCTAGGACACAGCTTTTGTCGTGGGCTACTATGTGTACAGCAACACTCCTTCCATGCCATCTATGAAATATTAACATCTGCAACAACCATGCCTGAGACAGGACTCAGGACCTACTCTTAATCCTAAGGAACCTCTGCCTCACAACCCAAAACTCAAATCCCAACAAAACTTTCTATGGGTGTCCTTCTACTGTGTAGACCAGATCACACACCAAACTCAGACACAATCAGCACCTAGTGGTGAACAGTAAAAAGTGCCTAAATGGAATTCTGTTAAGGATGAGAATTTATATTTTAAGAATTAACACCAACCTCAATCATATGTAATTCATAAGTAGAGGCTCAACCTTAACCAATATTGATTTAATTACCTATAAAATTCGGCACGCTGAAGGATGTCTTTGTAAATTCCTTATAAAATAACCCTTATTGAGGCATTTATAGCTAGAGAGTTGAAACACATTAGGTATTCAAAACAAAGTATACGCGTATGCTTTAGGAATGGAGGAAGTTTACCAAGAGACCTAAGTTTAATACTACTTATTCCTTTTATCCATTTTTTAATCACTGTGAGAGAAGGGAACAATTGCCATCTTGCTTGACCTTTTATACTCATTTGCATGTCCCATTAATTATCTTTCTTTTTATGATTTCAAAAGTGTGCTCTAGGATAAATCATTTAAAACAAGCAAACCTTACCTTCATCTTTTTTGCTTTCCCCATTTTCATTCCTTCCTAGAGCCTCTAGGGGAGGGGGTCTCCCTTACCTTCTTTTAACCCTCTCCGTTACAGAAATCCTTTGCTCTGTGTCAGAGCAAAGTGAAACTAGCCAACTAGTTTCATATAGATAAATTATGTTACAACCTCCCTGCATTAAGTCACATGGATCTTTTCAAAATTACAGATAAGTTGTTATCCCTAACAAATTCAAGTCCAAGAATCTACTGGAGTAATAATTTAAGAGTTTAAAATGCTTTTGGATGTTTCAAAGCAGGTGAGTTGTTTGGTTTTTTATTTGTTTGTTTGTTTAACTGCAGATTAATTCAGAGGCGAGAGTTTGAGCACTCCTGTTTAAAACCACTTTTATATTGCTGCACAAATTTGAGAGTTCTGAGGTAATTGCTAATTCTTTCTGTTCTTAAATAATACACATGTGGGTTGTTTTATGAGACAGTTTTTTGTATCAGTGGCCCTGAAAATCACCTACTTACAGCCAGCTGTAACAGCAACGCACTACTTGCAGAGATAAATCCGAAACTATTGCAGGACACAGCAAATACCAAAAGACAGAAAATTGTGGGAGCTGAGAATGGTGATGGTTGCTGATTAATCCCAGCATTCAAGAGGCTGGGGCAGGAGGATCATGAGTTTGAGACCAACCTTGGCAAGACCTTGTCTCAAAACAAGAAAAATATTGGGGAGAGTTGTTGGCAGTAAATAGAGCTGGAAAACAGGGAGTAAAGAATGGAGGAAGGGAAGGAGGAAATCAAAAATCCAGAGAAAAAGTGTTCACTAGATTTCATATAATTAGCATTTCTTTTATTTTGAAGTTTTCTACAAAGCTAAAAGAGTCAGATTACCTTCAAAACTTGATCTTTGGATAACTTAAGTACTTTTATATCACCTCCAGGGCAAGCTGAAATATCAGGAAAATCAAGTCCCTGCACATTAGGTTGGGTGAGCCCTTTGAAACTGATAAACAGCCAGTGTTGAAAATTTTCTTTGCATAGAATTTAGACCTAAAGAGAAAGCTGATGGATTTTTTCCCATTTTCATTCTTTAAAATTTTATTTTGCCTCTCACAGAATTAGTGAGAAAAAAATGCTGTGCCCTGTTGCAGGTTTGTTTTTGCTGATTTTTTTTTCCCCCCTCTAAAGGCTGGTAAATGGGCTTCTCCATCCCTTCCCAAGTCATCCCAGGTAGCCCAGCGCCCTCTGTTGGCCTTCCTGCCACACTGCCTCCCATAGCATCCAAAGCTACCTCTGTAATATCAAATGTCCTGCAGCCATAGCTCTGCCAAAGTGACAAATTAGTGACTAAAGAAGAGTGCTGTTTGCACTGAACACAAATCATTTGATAAACAAGAGGAGAAACAGGTATAAATGGGCCCTAAAATCAAACAGCAACATTACTACTTGACTGAGCCAATGAATATGTCATTTTCCTCTCTTGAACAGATTTAATTTTGATTTTTCTTAAAAACTGCTTTGTCATATGACTGAATTACCAATGATTGCAGCTTTACCTGACTTTCTTCAGAGACAGGCAATGAACCAACTCAACTCTAACCAAAGCGACCCAGCAAACAGGGTGATAGGAGACTGTCGTACTCACCTTCTCCAGGCTTGCATGGCCTAAAGGCTGAGATGGGGATGTACCTAAGAGTTACCATGTGAGGGGAAGAAACTTCTGGAGGAGGACAAGAGGCATTTCAGAGATCAACCCATTCAAACTCCTTCAGATTCATTTCTTAGCAAGAATTTTATCCCTTGAGTCCTTGAACCTTTGGTTATTTTGTATATGACAAGATAAGAAGGTGCTTGGTATTTTGGGTTTTTTTAATAGAAGATGCTGTCCTCTGTACAAAGGTTTGTTTTACCCCCAACTGCAATGTTATGGTTTGGATCTTGAAAGTTACCTCAAAGTCCAAGTACCAAAGGCTTGATCATCAACCTGTGCCACTACTGGGAGGTGGTGGAACCTTTAAAAGGTAGACCCCAGTGGAAGGAAGTTAGCCCATTGGGGGTGTGCCCTTGAAGGAGATATTAGGACCCTGGCACACTCTTCTCCCTCTCTTTACTTCCCAGCTGTGCCATGAGGTGAGCAACCTCTTCTGCCATGTGCTCTCCACCATAATGTTCTGCCTTATAAACAGGCCCACAGCAATGGGGCCAAGCAACTGTGGACTCAAATTTCTGAAAACACAAACCAAAGCATACTTTTCCTCCTTTTAAGTTGCTTATCTCAGATATTTTGTCATAGTAACAAAACACTAACACGTGAAAAATCAGAACTTACAAAATTTTTGCCAAAAATAAATAATCCAAGAATAACTTCAAAGTGGGACCATTCCAGACTCCATGTAAAAGAGACAAAGGCACTGGGTGCCGGTGGCTCACACCTGTAATCCTAGCTACTTGGGAGACAGAGATCAGGAGGATCACAGTTCAAAGCCAGCCTGGGAAAATAGTTCTCGAAAAACCCTTCACAAAAATAGGGCTAGAGGAGGGCTCAAAATGAAGGCCCTGAGTTCAAGCCCCAGTATGAAAAAAAAAATAGAAAAGAGGCATGACTTCAGCCTCCCTGCACCCTTTTCTGATTGATCCACTCCTGGAACTAGAGGCCTTAGAAGTGAGTTTCCCTCAGGCACTGGTGGCTCACACTTGTAATCCTAGCTACTCAGGAAGCAGAGATCAGGAGCAATAAGGTTTGAAGCCAGCCCAAGCAAATCGTTCACGTGACCCTATCTGGAAAAATACCCAACCAAAAAGGGCTGGTAAAGTGGCTCAAGTGGTAGAGCACCTGCCTAGCAAGCATGAGGCCCTAAGTTCAAACTCCAGTACCACCAAAAAGAAAAGAAAGAAGAAGTGAGATTCTCTCATAGCACAGGACAGATATCAGGAAATGGATGATCTCAAAACTAAAATAGTGAGTCTTCCCTGGCTGCCTGAGGATCAGCCACCATCATGAATGACACCGCAACTATCTGGACCAGGAAGTTTATGACCAACCAAGTACTTCAGAGGAAAGAAACAGTCATCGATGTCCTTACCTTGGGAAGATAATAGTACCTAAGACAGAAATTCATGAAAACTGGCTAAAATGTACAAGACCATACCAGATATCATTTCTGTGTTTGGATTCAGAACCCTTTTTGGCGGTGGAAAGACAGCTAGCTTTGGCATGATTTATAATTCCTTGAATTACACAAACAAAAATGAACCCAAACACAGACTTGCAAGACATGGCCTATATAAGAAGAAAAAGTCCTCAAGGAAACAGTGAAAGGAACACAAAAATAGGATGAAGAAAGCCGAAAGAATAAGTCTATAATGACTTTATCTGCAGTGATTGTGCAAATTTTTCATAAGGATTAATAAACTGTAAAAACTTTTTTAAAAAACTAATTAGTAAATTGTGGTCTTGGCCTCAGGAGTGTTGAATCATTTATGTGCCAGCCATTGGACAGGAGTTAGAGGAACAAAAATAAATAAAACACAGCACCTTTCCACAAGCCTCTCAGTCAAGTAGGATACAAAGACAAATGAACATAATTAGAATATAACACTGTAAACTCAATGATAAAAATATATACAGAGTGGGAGTAGAGAAGATTCTAGCAAGATCCATGATTTCAAAGCAGTAATTTTATCGCACTCCCAAATACCCCACATTCATTCAATGGGGATTTAGGTTGCGCCAAGATTCCTCTACAATACACTTCTGATATATCAAGGTCAACTATTTATCAGATATCAAGGGTGACAAATACATTCACTGAACCATGATTTGCTCAAAATCAGAGCAGCATCAAATATAAAAAGCAGGCTACCGAAAACACAGAAGCTTCAGAGATGAAGTCAAGGAAAATTCAGACTGTAAGGATCCTTCATGTGGCAATAGAAAAGGTCATGTTGAGTTCAAGGCAGCCACTTCAGTAGAGTGAGGAGTACAAAAAGCCAGGCTCAATGAGAAGAGCACAAAAGGGAAATAAACATAGCAGACACGGATACTATTGTAGGTCATTTCTACAGGTGCATTCAGCACAATTGGCACCAGGGGCGTAGCACTGAGCCTTCCTATGAAGGACAGCCTGAGCCACAGTTCCTAGGTGGGCTCTCCAGTCATAGAGACCTGGGTTCAAGTTCCAGCTGTGCCACTCAAGGTAACTGAGCCACTCCAAACCTCATAGCAGAAGTACCTAGCATAGAGTAAATACACAGTGTAGAAACTGGAAAGAAGTCAGAGAAACCACCATGTATCTTCTTGCTAAAACTCCTATTTTAACATTTCTGAAATTGGGATGCATCAGAGTTTGTCAGCATTTTCCCCTCTTAGCAAAGCACATAAAATAACAACTTGTCTGATAATCAACAACACCTTTGCCTTAATGAGTTAGTCCCTAACTCTGGAGAAGTAACAGGCTTGGCGTTATGCAAATGAAGATGTTAAAGTGAATGCTTTCCTTAAAATCATAAGGGCTTTAAAAGGAAAGCCTCTTGTTTCTTGTTACTCATCATATGAGTAGCATCAGCTGGGAGTGGGTCACAAATGCAGAGTCTCAGGCCCCCACCAGATCTAGCCAATCAGAGTCCTCACTTAAACAACATCCCTACATAATTTTTTTTGCACAACCAGCTTTAGAAGAACTTCTGATCCTTTTGTTTGTTTAGTGTCAAAGATACTGATAGACATTTAAATTCATTTCCTTAACTAGTCCCAAACATTCTTTGTTTCATTCAAAATCTACTGGAGCTCTGTTTCCCAGCTAGCACGAGGTGAACATTTCTGCTTATCATGACTGTCCGCCATGATGTTCTACCTCACCTCAGGCTCAAAGTGAAGGCGCCAACTGACCATGCATTGAAACCTCTGAAACCAAATTCCCCTCATTAAGTGTCTGGGGTTCACACCATTCTGCAAGAATTCCATACTAACAAGTCTCAATAGAACATTCAGATGTTTCTGAATGGAGAAAGGTGACTAAACAAGAAATAGCTTTGTATGTTTAAGAGGAAGTAAAAATGTATCTACTTCCCTTAAACCAGAAATGGGACTGAGAAACTCGTTTTTCTTTTTCTTTTTGTTGGGAGACAGGATTTCACTATGTAGCCCAAGCTGGCCTCAAACTTAACAATCCTTCTGCCTCCACAACCCAAGTGCTGGAATTTATAGGCATGAGCTACCACTCCCAGTTAATCAAACTTCAGACAGTCTGTTTCGAGCCTTCATTTTTCACTAAGCTTTCTCCTCTGTCTTACATCTGCACAGGCCAGTTTCGGCAAGAATCCTGTTCATCTATTTTAGCAATAATCCCCTTACCCTTGAAATCTTTCATGTCAAAGATTGGCCTGCCTTTAGCAAGAATCCTATTAGGCCAGTTTAGAAGTAAACCCTGACCTTGAGGGTCACCTCAGTAATTTTCCATTTACTGACCCCTCCCCCCATTCTGTTTGATATAGATGTCCATCTGTATCTTTTTGGATAAATAATTGTGCTCATTTATATACTGTAGACTCTTCCATCTTTGCAATAGTACTGAGTAAAGTTCGTCTTTATTGCCTTATATATGTATATATACACACACGTATACCATATAAAATGGAAAATTGGGGTCACACAGATGTTTTTAAGTGTTCTAAATTGTATGATTTATTTAGGGATTGCTATAACTTCCCATAAAAGCTTAAATCTCTAGACATTACCAATAATGTTAACACCAAAGCAGGGAAGATAGGAAAGAGTGTTTTAGTTAAAAAAAAAAAAAAAAAACTTTTTCCCATGTCATTACTACATTTGGTTTTTATATGATGCTCCCATCTGACACAACATTTGCACACTTGGCCAAAGGAAGTCCCAACCAGATTGAACAATTTTGCATAAGGACTGAACACTTTGGGTCTCCAATTAACCTGGCTTTATTAACCTAGATAAATAATAGACTGCCAGATAATTGACCATCATATAATTAGAAATATCAAACTCTTATGAAATGTGTTGTTTAGTGATATTGGCTGTAGAAAATATAAATCAGTAATCTGGACTTTTGCAGTACCATGATTGAGGATAACAGTGCAGCCCCAGCCAGAGACAACACAGCCTTCATTATCCTGTTATTCTCTGTGATGGGTTCAATCAAGGAAATGTAAAATCAGAAAGCATAACTCTGAAATGGAATAACTAATCCTGCCCATTAACAGTCTAGATTGGCTGCTAGAATGCAAATAGCTGGAGAGATGAATGGGAAAAGATTAGCAGTCCAGATAAACCTCTGGACACTGTTACTTTACAATGCAAATAAATTAGGTTTTCTATAATTAATGTAGGTAGAAGGAATTGGATTTGGTTTTTTCTAATCTTCTTGGATTTACTGCACTGACTAGTCACAGGTATGTGCTTGCACAGACCCCAGATATCTGATGTCTACCCCAGCTTCTTGCTACAGGAGTCCCTTTGCCAGCTGGACAAGACCTGGCCAAACCCACAGGACACTCTCACCAAGGCCCATCTCTGCTCCACAGAAAGCACATACTCTCTCTCCTTTGCCCCAACAAACTCAGGCACAGACTCATTCCTAGAGAGGGATTCCTCTGCTGCCTCCCTCAACCAAGCAGTCTCTCTTTCCATTTTATATCCCTACTACCTGTGCCTGGGAACAGCAGAGACATGTAGTGAGCTCCCCAAAAGGTCTGTATTAGCCATTTACCCCAGGATCAGATGCTGAGAAGAACTCAAGAGCAAGCTAATGTAGGGATTATTTCAGGAAATGCTGGTGGAGGAGTGGAAGCCCAGATATAGGAGAAGCTGTGTCACTCTGCTGTTGAAGGAGGTCTGGAACCTCACCAGAAGAGCCTCTGATGTCAGACACTGCTTTGGCTAAAGAACACTGCCTCTCCCACAGTCAGACTTCCTTCCAGGTCCAGCCCCTACACAGTGACTACTCATTGTGGGGTCATTAATGCCCATCCTCCCTCCCCAGCTCAGGGCCATTCTAGAGGTCCCCCGGGGGTCAACTGAGGCATTGTTGGGACTGCCTCTGTCACACTGCTTCTCCTCCTTCCTCCCATAAGAATGAATCTCAAGGGAACACCTAGTAAATGCTGCTTCCTGGTGAACTCACCCTGCCACTATAGGGAAGAGAAGGAATCAAATGGAGGGTGTTATCAAGCAACTTACTACAATGGGTAAATGGCACCAGAAAACTTTGAGAAACCATGTAGAATGTGAGCCCCAGAATTATCCCACCTGAGGAGACAGGATCAGGGATGCCCCTGGGTAGAAGACATACCTCTCTCAAATTAGTGATTTAATGCCAAATCTAATAGCAAATTCCTTTTTTTTGTGGGGGGAAACAGTACAGGGCTTGATCTCAGGGCATTCCGCTTGCTAGAATAAGCATTCTGCCACTTGAGCATGCCTCCAGCCCAAGCAAAGTCCATATTTTTAACCATACTACAATTATTTCTCCTCTTTAGTAGGAAGAAATAGATTTCCCAGAGAAGGGATGTACTTAGTGAGTCTTGTGTACAAAGGGCACAAGCCACAGAGCTAAGTATCAATCACTATTGTTGAGCTGGAGATTGTGTTGCTATGTTTAATAGTTTGTTTTGAATCTTTTCTACTATTAAAGGTAAAGTCAAGTCAGGTTGGTGGTGTATCCCAGCACTTGGGAAGCTGAGGCAAAAGGATTGGAGGTTCAAGGTCAATCTGGGCTACCAAAAAAAAAACAGAAAGGGGACAGGAGAGGAAGGGAGAGAGACAGAGAGAGCAAGGGCAGGGGAGAGAGAAAGAAGAGAGAGAGGAGAGAGGGGAAGAGAGGAGAGGAGAGGAAAAATGGGAAAGGAAAGGAAAAAGAAAGTTAAAGTAATTCATACAATATATCCCTTACAGTCCAGCTAAGCTATATATACATATTTGACTCTGATTAATGCAATAGCCATTAATGTAATGTAAATGGGAACTGATCCATTTACAGTTGCCAATCTTTCCCAAGGTATTTGTAATCAAAGTTTACATTTGCATTTCTAAAAAGGCACCAAAATGCAACATACCAAATGCCAAGGAGAGGGTTACACTAAAGGGCAGATTTTCCAAAGAAAATGATAGAAAGCCTATTCAAAAGTTCTAAAACTCATTAAGAATTTTAAAATATAGGAAGGATTAACAGTAAAGATTTGGCAAAGAAGATTGTCTTGGAGAAATGGTCCTATGAAACACTTCCTTCCACCCTGGGAAGTACGGGTGTTAGGAATGAGCCAACCACAGGCCTGTAGAAAGGAAGGAAGGAAGGAGGGAAGGAAGGGAAGGAAGGGGAGGGAGGGAGGGAGAAAGGACATAGCATAGCAGAATACAGGCCTGACTCCCATCTGGAACATCTAATGGGCAAGAGATAAGCTGATGCTTCATTGTTAATGGAATTTGCACAAAAAGAAAAAAAAATGCATGACTATTTCACATGGGCCAAAGGTGGTTGATGGGCAAAAGGAAGCCCGTATGGCTCCACCTTGTTCTCATCTGACAGGACCAGAGAGTGATGGAGAAAATCGCAGCCAGAAGTAGAGATATACACTGGCTTCTTTGAGGCTGTGAAAGAAGGCACTGACATTCAGACTAAAGATATATTGGCAGACCTAGGGGGCTGAAGACAGACAAGGACAGGCTGAGGGCAGTTAGGCCCCCAACCAGAAGAGGTCAAAAATTTGCTTAGCAAGCTGGAGGCAGAGAAAAATGTAAAGAGAAGAAAAGTAAAGAGCCACATCCATTTTTCCCCCACCCTGCAAGTATCCAGTATAGGAGGTGGGAAGAGAAAATGTAACACCATGATAAGAACGGAATGGTACCAGATAAAATTATTTTGTATTTTAAACTGTCAGAGTTTTGACTTATTCCCTAGCACTAAACATTCTAACTGCTGAATTGAAATTGTAGTTACAATTTAAAACAACCGTGATGCTATTATTACCTGTAAGTAACCAGGAGAGTCATGGGTTAGCCAGAGTTTTCATCCAGTAGCAGGCAAAAATTACTCCACTCAGTAAATTTTATAAGAAAGACAGGAGCCAGCAATAAAGTAGCATCACAATCATAGGCTACATCCCACACATCAGGCTAGTTTGATTTACCAGTTACATACCAAGCTACAAAATTCACATTGTCAGTCTCTTCCATATCTAAAAACTGAAATAACTGCTACTAAAATACTATGAAGAGTGACTGGGTTTCACTTCTAAATCTCACTTTGTTTTTGATGCTAAAAGATTTAAGCTGTCCTTTGTCTAAATGATGGTGCTTTTAACCACTTACCTCAAGACTGAAAAATGGATATAAGACAAAGTAGCAGAAACCAAAATAAGGTACAGACTGAGAGCAGCAAGGCCGGGTAAAGGAAGTTGTATCTCCTCAAAGCAACTGAGGCCAATAGGAAAAGGGGAACAGGTACTAGAGAAAAGGTTAGATCAAAAAGAATTAACCTAGAAGGTAACACACATGCACAGGAAATCAATGTGAGTCAATGCCCTGTATAGCTATCCTTATCTCAACCAGCAAAAACTCTTGTTCCTTCCTATTATTGTTTATACTCTCTCTACAACAAGATTAGAAATAAGGGCAAAATAGTTTCTGCTGGGTATTGGGGGGGGAGAGGGAGGGGGCGAAGTGGGTGGTAAGGGAGGGGGTGGGGGCAGTGGGGAGAAATGAACCAATCCTTGTATGCACATATGAATAATAAAAGAAAAATGAAAAAAAAAAAAAAAAAAGGAAGTTGTATCTTTCTCTTGGTCAAGATCCCTAGACGTTGAAGCACGTTATGAGGCTCCACCAACAGCTTCAAGGAAGAACCTTTTTTTCTTCTTCCTCAGCCATCAGATTGATAGATGTTCCTTCATGGTAAATGATCAAGCATTGGGGCATTGTTCCCCAGGACTGGGATTTAAGTTCAAAATAAAAAGTTAGGGAAGATTATTTTCCACTGGACCACAAAAGGAGAGGGAAAAGCAGGTAGGACCCATGACAAGGATTTGGTGAGAACTAGAATGGGAAAGATACAAGAGTCAAATGAACAGAAGTAAAAAGTAGGAAGGAAAATAAGATAGCTATAAAGAGATTTTTTTTAAAGAAATAGACTGTAAATTCTAGAATATAAGTAAATAACTATGATACTCTGAAGATTTAATGCTTGTTATCATTTCTTTCTAAAATCCTAATTAACTGATAGATCAGTTTCACAGCTTATCCACTGTTCCTTATCCATTAAAAACAATCCATGAGGAAATGTTAGCTGAAAGCTGTTAAAAGTATCCAAACAAATAACACTCCAGAAGTCAGTGAACTTGGCTGGTGGGGAAGACGCATTCAAGATTCCACAATACAGAACAATTCTAATCTCATAACCCCAGTGATGATTTTGCAAATAGTCACAGAGTAGTTCTCTGCTATGATGATGGGTAAACCCTCACCATCTATCTGTATCCAAATCTGGGACATCTGTAGGCAGAGTATAAATCACAGGTCAGGGAGCTATGAACAGTGAAAGGAACAGAGTTATGAAAATTTATGGCCTTTCAAACAAAATCAAGGGACTTCTATCTGTACTGTTTTATTTTAGATCATCCTCAGCCACATCTCCATTAAGGTTTGAATTTGGGAAAAGGCAAGTTTCACACATCTGGTTACTTATAGCTAAGGCATGTCTTTAAAACAGCACTCAAAAAAGGCAACAAAACCTCCACTGCTCCTAATATCATTTATCAAAGCACTCGTGTATTATTAAAACTTTTAGAAGTTGATCCTTGATCTGTTAATTGACCTATACAATAAAAATATAAGAGGTGGTTGATTGGAGTGAGTAGTACTATATAAAAATATTTTATATTTTTAATTATTTTTAAAATGTCTAATGAGAAAAACAGATTATGAACACTGGGTGAGCAAATTGCAGGGTTGGACGTAGTGCGATTCCTCTGTTTAATAAGTTTATACATTCCCCCTCTCTCTCCATACATATATATATAACCCTCCAATCCCAAAGCCACCAACTAGAAGGAATAGCCACTCACAGAAGGGGGCTATCAGAGACCTGCAAAATGGGCTGTGATTTATTATAAATGTTTTCCTTTTGTTTCAGGGACAAAAAAACAAAATGAAAAGGACTCTGAAAGTATAGAAGCAGAGTAAAAAAGTATAGAGCTAGAAAACTCCCTAACACCTAAGAACAACTTCCACGAGGCCACTGAACTATTTCCCCACTAGAAAGGCCATGAGCCAGTCAGTTGTGAGAACACAGCTGCCGGAAGCCATTCCCTTGACGTGAAAGAAGATCTCTGATGGAGGCACCTGCACACCCACGTTTACTGCGGCGCTATTCACAATAGCCAAGTTATGGAAACAGCCAAGATGCCCCACCACTGACGAATGGATTAAGAAAATGTGGTATCTATACACAATGGAATTTTATGTAGCCATGAAGAAGAACGAAATGTTATCATTCGCTGGTAAATGGATGGAATTGGAGAACATCATTCTGAGTGAGGTTAGCCTGGCCCAAAAGACCAAAAATCGTATGTTCTCCCTCATATGTGGACATTAGATCAAGGGCAAATACAACAAGGGGATTGGACTATGAGCACATGATAAAAGCGAGAGCACACAAGGGAGGGGTGAGGATAGGTAAGACACCTAAAAAACTAGCTAGCATTTGTTGCCCTTAACGCAGAGAAACTAAAGCAGATACCTTAAAGCAACTGAGGCCAATAGGAAAAGGGGACCAGGAACTAGAGAAAAGGTTAGATCAAAAAGAATTAACCTAGAAGGTAACACCCACGCACAGGAAATCAATGTGAGTCAATGCCCTGTATAGCTATCCTTATCTCAACCAGCAAAACCCCTTGTTCCTTCCTATTATTGCTTATACTCTCTCTACAACAAAATTAGAAATAAGGGCAAAATAGTTTCTGCTGGGTATTGGGGGGGGGGAGTGGGAGGGGGTGGAGTGGGTGGTAAGGGAGGGGGTGGGGGCAGGGGGGAGAAATGAACCAATCCTTGTATGCACATATGAATAATAAAAGAAAAATGAAAAAAAATACATTTAAAAAATAAAACAAAATAAAATAAAAATTGGGAAAAAAAAAAAAAGAAGATCTCTGATGTGAGTGTCCAGGGGATGGACCAGGGCCATTGATTAGAGGTACATGCTGCCCACAGCCAAGCAGGCCAGCCCTACACTGACACCAGCAGGCTCTGCAGAGACAGGTGCCAAGACATTCACAAGGAAGCAGCTGCTGAGACACCCTGGGTCAGCCTGAAGTAAGCACCACAAGTTCTTTTGCTGAATACCATGATGACACCTAACAAAGTCAGGAGCAGCCTCCACCCAGCTCGGTCCATGATACAGGGCACCACTCCTATCAACAGCACCTGGACAACACCCATGATGACCAGCACCAGGCTGCTGTTCTTGAACTTGACTGCCTCAAAGATACATATACATATAAAGATACACATACACACACAGGGAAAGACAGACAGAATTGTCTAGAAGAATATTTATTCTCTTAATAAACTCAATAACCATTACCTCTATTGTCTATACTTCCATAGGCTTGCGCTTTGTGCAGTTTCTTTGTTTATTTGTTTGTTTTGCAGCATTGGGGATTGAATCCAGGGCCTTGTACCTTCCAGGCAAGCATTCTACCACTAAGCCACACTCCCAACCCTACCTTTTTAAAAATAAGTTATTTTTTTTTATTTTCTAAACCAATGAAAAGACTTCTTTTAAGTCTGCTTCTGAGCCTTCTAGCATGCAGTCTTTGCTTGTTTTCTCCCTAATGGTGTCAACAGGACATACACACAGTTTAGGAGAAAAGTAGGCAAGTTATTTAACACGCCTAACATCACACTTAGCAAAGCAGACATTGTATGATCGGAACGTGTTGGTTTCATTGGCTTATAACATTTTCTAAAACCAATGACTCAAAGTTTAAGATTACATTGAAGTAATATTATAGGTTGTCATTTATTTTCCTGTGTGTACAAGCAGCTTTACAAACTAAATGATAAAAAGGATCTTGAAAATTTTTAGTAAAACAACCTTGCACTATGTAATGAACTGTAATAATAACTGTCTCAACACTACATCTCTTTGATGTTTATTGAATTTTTACCAGGAGATCATTTCATAAAATAATTTTGGAAACACACAGTTTCCTATATCATAATCCCAGCTCAAGTACAACAAAAAAATAATCTCTAGTGTGAAAAAAAAAAGCTCCAAATAGTTTAATTCAGATGTTAGCAGAAGACACATAAATACCGAGACATGAGACAAACTTACTCATCTTTTTCTTGTCCCCATGTTTACAAAGGAACAGTACCTGCACACCACTCACCATACATTACTGCTCCCACACCCATTTGCAGAGGAGAACTTTCTCTCTTCTCATCTCTCGCATTTTCTCTAAGACTGCAGCCTGACTTCTTTCATTTCCTCTTCTCTCCATTTTCTTTATTCTCTTTCTGCTTACCTCCCTCAAGAGATGGTGATCCTGGGGTTTGGGCTTCACACTTGCTAGACAGGTGCTCTACTACTTGAGTCACATCTCCAGCCCTTTTAGCTCTGGTTATTTTGGACATAGGGTTTCACTTTTTTGCCCAGACTGGCCTGACTGCAGTCCTCCAGTTTTACACTTCCCACCTGCTGCAGGAATGAGAGACACACACCACCATATTCAGCTTTTTTCTGTTAAGATGGGGGTGTTGTGAACTCTTTTGCCCGACTGGCCTGGAACTGCAGTCCTCCTGATCTCAGCCTCCTGCATAGCTTGGAATGACAGTCCCTCAAGCTCTTTAGGAAAAAAAAAAAAAACAGCCAGACATGGTAGCTCACACCTTTAATCCTAGCTACTCAGGAGGTACAGATCAGAAAGATTGTGGTTTAAAACCAACTTGGGCAAAAAAGTTAGTGAGACCCACATCTCAACCAATAAGAGGCATGGTGGTGTACTCCTGTGATCCCCGCTATGTAGGAGGCATAGGTAGGGGGATCATGGTCGGAGGTTGGCCTGTGCAAATGTGTGAGACCCTATCTGAAAAATAACTAAAACAAAAAAAGGAGGGGCTGAGAGTGTGGCTCAGGTGGTAGTGCCCATTTAGCAAGTGTGAGGCCCTGAGTTCAAACCTCAATACCACTATAAGAAAAGAAAGGTCTTTCAGTCCTGTAACCCTCTCAGTCTACCTCCCTAACTCTTCTCTTTCATTGCCAACTTTCTTAAAGAATTAAGTGATCTCTAATTCAACTAGCAAAAATGCTGTGTCTTCCTTATTATGTTTATGTCTTTTCTTCAACAAAATTAGAGATAAGGGCAGAACAGGTGTTGCCTGAAAGTGAGGGGGGAGTAGGGGAGAGGGTGGGGGAGGGGGGAGACAGAGTCTTGTGATATAGTTCAGGCTGGCCCCCTGGCTCTGCCTCCTGGGTGCTGGGATTATAGGTATGCACCACCACTACCATGTGCGGCTCAGTTTATTGACCCTTTCATCCCCAGAACCTGGAGCAGTCAAAACCTTCAGGTCAGTAACCTCTGGCCAGAATGAACAACGGTACCAGTTTGCCTGGGAACTCCAGTCTTAAAATCAGAAATGTCCCAGGAAAACCAGGCACAGTTGGTCACCCTATCAACCTCTGGCCATCAGTATTCTAGCGACCTTGGTAACTCCATGTGTCAAATATTCTCTACATGTGCCAGAACGCAAGTTGCTTATGTCAAGTATTCTGTCACAGTGACACAAAGTCTGACTAACACAGAAAAAACTCCCTACACTGAAATCTAAGCTCTGCCAAAGCAGACCCTGGCTGGCCTCAAGGCTATGGTTACTAGGCCCACTCACCCATGGCTGTGGCCACTACACCCACTGTATTCTGTAATGTTTGGGTATTCTTGATATGCCTTATAAGGGTGTAAGAGGGCCTTAAACTGCTTTTGTTGCAAAGCAACTGGGTAAGACATTTGGAAGACAGCAGAGCTGCCTACACAGGATTTTTTGAAAGTTGTCTGTGACGGGGTACATGATACAAATCCCCTCCTCCATCTTTTCTACAAAGCTTTCTCCCTCAATCACTGATATTTTATACAATCAGAAAGATTTTGTTGGTTTGTTTCTACTGACCCCAAAAAATTTCTAAGCTTGGCCTCTAGATTGGTCAGGAGCCTGATCAAGACAAAGCAGAAACTGGGCCACAGTGAACATCTGGGCTGCTGTGAATATCCTTCAGCATTCACAAAAGTCTCCCTTAGTTTTGAACCTCTCCCTTCACGTCAGAAGAGACTCCACTGGGCCAGGAATTTCCTTAACTCTGAAAACACTCAGATTTCTCACAAAGCAAACACTTGTTCCCATGTTTCATTTACACAACCATCCCAAGTATAAAAACGATCCTTGAGGCATACACATGTAATCCCAGCACACAGCAGGCTAAGGCAGGAGTATTATAAATTCATGAACATCCTAGGCTATATAGTGAGTCCTAAGGTCAGCCTGGACTATATAGTAAGACCCTGTCTCAAGAAAAGAAAAAAGAAAAAAAAATCCCCATCCCCATAAAATAAAAGGTAAAGTATTCCAAAGAATGCACTAAATGAAATAACATTATACCACAGCAAAGCTGCACAAAAGTATACACCAAATGACTTCACCAGTCAAGGGAATAGGAAGAGTATAACCTAGCATCCAAAACGGCCTCTAATACAGCTAGGGCTTTGGAAGAAGCAACCAGGACTCAATGCAAGGAGTCCTCCATCTGAAGACATGTCTGCCTTCCCAGGATCAACACTGCAAGTCACTCCCATTTGGAGAGCTGAGGTCTGAAAAACAGCAGGAATGACATCTAAGAGCAACCAGATAGATGAAACAGATTTCTATAAATGTGTTTTTAGAAACAATCTGGTTGATTTAGCTATAATAACTAAAATATAGCACTTAACTATCTACAAAGAACTTCCAGGCAATCCTAGGAGACAGACATTATTCAGCAATTCTCACTGCAAGCTGGTCTCTCAGCAAAAACAGTAAGATGGGTAGGAAGCTGAAGGAAAGAAGGTAGTGATGGCAGAGCTGACATTGGTGTCAATAAGTCAGAGAAAACAGTTGTTCTCTGAGCCTGCTGAATGCCAGCATCAAACCTACCCCGATCTGTGAAAGGAGAGACCCTTCCAGAATGCAGGGATGAACTTGCAGAGGAAAAAGAAGTGCTTGAGAAGAGGGTAAGTGAGGACTGTAGAAAGAGGCTCTGTTCAATTTTCTTTGAAAGCTGTGGTTTATACTAACTCAACCACTGACATCTCCCAGTAGGTTTGGGCAGGGACAGGAGACTGTCATAACTGATTTCCCAAGGCATTTGGTTTCTCAAAGCTGACTCTTTAAACTCAGAGGGGAAATGGGGAAAGAGGGAGGAAATCCTAACTAACTAAATAAAACTCTAATGCATGAGGTACACTTATTGTCAACTTGTGGTTGTCAGTTACAATACATATAAATCAAATACACATTTGCATAGTTCACTAACCTGGGGCACCTACTACATCAGAAGATGGGTAATTCCATCTTCTGAACTGGAAACAGATAAGAGGCTTTTCCCATGGAAGTTTAGCACTTCCTAGGGGGCACTAGCTTGGCTTAGATAGATGATGCCCTGGTACCAGGGGGAGAATGGCAGGAACCCACTTCCTTGCCTCAGCCAAGTTCAAATTCTGCAGAAAGACTGGAAGACCTATGTCCAGGGAACGTAGCTTCAAACCTGAAATGTCTAACCAATTCCCTTGCTGTCAATCATTCCTTTACAAGTGTGAATGCTCCAGTTTCATGTCTTTTCTACCTCGAAAAGTTCCTGGGTAGAAATTTGAGAGGATCTGTGATCCTGGCTGGATCTGAACAAATATAGAGTGGTACTGTGAACCAGGTGTCAGGAGGTCAGGCACGACTGCGTATCTGCCTCCAACTCTCTGACTTGTAGCCTTCGACTTCCTTGCCTATGAAATGTATTTCCTCCCATATGTATGCTCTGATTGACTGGAAGTGGTTTCCTGGATAGATAGTTGCTAATGAATACTCCAAAGCTAAGACTGTGTTCAAAGGGAAAGAGTACCATGATTGATTAGTGATGTCCACAATGCACACAGGATCAGGAAGTATTGACACACAATTGATCATATGTGGAAGTTCCATGCTGGGACTGTAGTACAAAACCTCTGACTTTTGTACTCAATGACTCAGGAAAGCTTCCTTCTTGGCCTCCATTGTTTCTGGTGAGAAGTCAGCTGTTAATCTTATTGATATCCCTGGAACATAAATCATTTTCTCTCAAATCTCAATAAAATATCTTTTAAAAGAAGGAAATAAGCCCTTAAAAAGTAAAAGTGGGGTTTTGAAAATTAAATGAAGGAAAGAAATTAAATTTTTCAACTGAATATAAGATTCTGTGGTAGAATTGTTACTAGAATCTAAGGCTCAATACTGCTCACTGCTCTAGCAAACACCTGGGGAACAGAGGTTGATGGAAGGAAATAGGTTTGTTCAAAGCTGGTCCTGAAGGAGACAGAGGAGACTCCATCTCAGATATTTACCTCAGGCTGTTTCAGGGCACAAAGAAATGTTATAGAAGAAAAAGGAGGGACAGTGAGACTGTGGCCAGGAAATCCAGGTACTCGGCAGAGTCGCCCTTATCCAGAGGGTGTCTTCCTTCCACTTCTCTGGCTGCCATCCTTCTGAAAGGAGGACTTCTCTTCAGCAAACATGGTTAGAGATAATGATTAGAAGGCAAAAAGGATAGGAATGGGAGCAAGGGACAATTTCAAATGAACCCCCAGAACAGAATTACTTTATTAGATTTTCTAATCAGACAATAGGAATAAGTTCAAGAGATCTATTGTACAGCATAGTGACTAAAGTTAATAAAAAAGTATTAACTATATACTTGAAAGTATATACTTGAAAAATGTTGGAAGAGTAGATTTTAAATTTTCTCGCCACAAAAATAAGTATGTGAGGTAATTAATACACTAATTAGCTTGATTTAGCCAGTTCATGTTTTCATACTTATATCAAAACATATTGTATATCATAAATATATACCATTTTCATTGTCAGTTAAAATAGAGAAATCCAGTTTTAAAAAATAAAATCATTTTCTCTCAATGACACCATGATTTTCTCTTTTTTAACATTTATTGAGGCATAATTGACAAAAATGGTAAGTATTTAAGGTGTACAATATAATTTGATATGTGTACACCTTGTGAAATTATTACTATAATCAAGCTAGTCAGCATATTCATTACCTCATAGTTACTATTTTTATGTATGTGGTGAGAACACTTAAAACCTACTATCTTAGCAAATTTCAAATGTTCAAATATTCCCATGCTACACATTAAATCTCCAGAACCTAATGATCCTGTCACTGAAAGCGTGTACCCTTTGACTGACATCTCTCTACCTCCTCATCCCCAGCCACTGAAAATCACTGCTCTGTCTACTTCCATCAGCTCCACTGACTTTAGATTCCACATATAAGTGATGTCATGCTGTAGTTGTCTTTCTGTGCCTGACTTCCTTCACTTAGCATAAAGCCTTCATGGTTCATGGTTCATTCATGTTGTCACAAATAGCAGATCTCCTTCTTTTGATGGCTGAATAATATTGCTATGTATGTGCATGTTATGTGTATATATAGCAATGGTGTACACATAGACATTTTTATCCACTCACCCACTGATGAACAGTTAGGATTTGTCCATATCTTAGCTACTGTGAATAATGGTCCCATGAACATGAGGGGGCAGGTTTCTCTTTAACATACTGATTTCATTTCCTTTGGATATAGACCCAGACATGTAATTTCTGGATCATGTGGCACTTCTACTTGTAGTTTTTCAAGGAAGCGCCATACTTTTTTCCAAAATGGCTATACAAACTTCATTCATTCATTGTCACCAATAGTACATGATGGTTCCCTTTTCCCTCTCACCTTTTCTAACACTAATCTCTTATCTCAAGATTTTCTCTTTAGTCTTCGATTTTGAGCATTTTTACAATGATATGTATTTACTCAAAACTCTACTGCTTTCTCTCTCCTCTCCTTCTGATTCTCTTACTACATGTGTGTAAATGTGCTTATTTGTATCTCATATTTCCCTGGGGCTCTCTTCATTTTTCTTCATTCTTTTTCTCTCTGCTTTTCAAACTATATAATTTCTACCAATCTGTCATCAAGCCCACTGATCCTTTTTTTCTCTGCCACTTCAGATCTACTCTTGAGCCCTTCTAGTAAATTTTTTGTTTCAATTATTATACTTTTCAACTTTAGAAATTCCATTTTGTTCTTTTTCCAACTTTCTATTGATGTTCTTTATCTAATGAGACAATACCATCATGCCTTCCTCTACTTCTTCAAACATGGTTTCCCTTAGTTCTTTGGATGTATTTATGATGACCATTTTGAAGTCTGTTAAATCTAACATCTGGTCCCTCTCACAGGCAGTTCTATCACCTGCTCTATTTTTTTTTGCAGATGAGTCAGACTTTCCTGTTTCTGTGCATGTTTCATAGTTTTTGGTAGAAAATTAGGTTTTTTGGGCCACATGCTATCACAACTCTAGATTTCGTTCAACACACACACACACACACACACACACACACACACACAGCCTGGGGCTTTTTTTTATTATTGTTTGCTTACTTATTTGTTTAATAACTTAGATAGACTATTTTAATGGCTATTTTAGACTATTTTAGTGAAGTCTGTTTCTTATAGAGATGAAGCCCCTGGGATGACAGTGTTGGGCTCTCCTTGACTATCTCTTTCTCAGATATTTCTGTTAAAATATCTACTTTATTTTATATCACATTCAGCTGCTAGGATCCACTAACTGCCAACTCACAGCTTTTTCTTTACAATGTCCTTGAGCATAAATTTCTCTATGGGTTCATCCAATTAAACTTAGACAGTTATACTTTTCCAGAAAAGTCTTGGAGGTTTGGCCTGGTAATGAAAAGGGCTCTTATCTGTTGAATCTCCACTTCTCACTAGTAAATTATCTGGCCTTGGAGTGGCTTATTACTCATAATTTAGATAATCTAGAAACCTCTTCTTGTTTACCACCAAACTTCCCATTGTTTTTAAGAGTACCTGTAGGCTTGAATTTCCCATTCTCTGTTTTAAATGTTATGTCACTTTAGGGAGAATTTCAGAGCTCTATGTTTTGTATGGACTGCCTCTCTCTTGGGAAAAAAATCTCTGAGCCACTTCTTCAAACAGTGGCAGGTGTGATAGCCTCTGTCTTCCCTCTCCTGGCTTAAAATGCCTGTCCTATGAATGAGCTTGGATGAGAGCATTTAGATGAGAGGTCCCAGCATTCTCAGCTGTCATATGTACCCTCTCTATCCCATGAGTGGGGACAGAGTGAAGAAATGGAACTCTGCCCCAAAACTCTTGGCTGCTCTCATCAGTAATTCAGCCTCTTCAACTCAGCTTGAAGGGATGGAAAAGCCAAAATCCTACCCCTCCTTGTAAAATTCCAGGTCCCTCAAGAGGTGAAGCAAGAGGAAGCCCAGCCTTCTTGGCCATGCTCACCTGAAGCAGAGCTTCTGTCAAGATGATCTATCTGCTCTCAGAGAATGGGGGAGTTGGTCGGGGCTCAAATGCCAAAGCTCTCACTGTTCCCACCATGTTTGAATAGATTTTCTTTCTTTTTTATTTTTCAAATAAATATTTGATTTCCTATATGCCTTTATACCAATTTCCAGACTTTAAACTGTTGGGCTTTTTTTAAAGTAGTGTTTTAGCAGTCATATTTATTTCACTGAGGATTGATCCATGGACCTCTTCAAATTGCTATTGCAGAGGTAGTACCTGACAGCTGCCTTCTTGTCGGAAAAAGAAAACTTAAATTTACTGAAGTTGTATCTTTACTTAGACTTATCATCCCTCTCTTCAATGAATGCCTAACTTGCAAGTACCTGTTGCAAGTGAACAAGCACAGATCTGTGCTTGTTTCCATTCCATGGACAAAATCTGTGTTAGCTGA